>NC_033798.1:68750424-68781538 GCF_001876935.1 Asparagus officinalis | reverse complement strand
ATGTGTGTTTGTATGTATGTATCTGTATATATGTGTGTTTGTACGTATATGTATATATGCGCATATATACGCGGACACGCACGTGCGCACACATATACACACATAATATTTTAGCATGTGGGGAATATAGTATGGACGGAGGAGAGGATATAGATATTCTTCATAGCTATATCTTCTTCGTTTATGTGTGTATGTATGTATGTATCTGTATATATGTGTGTTTGTACGTATATGTATATATGCGCATATATACGCGGACACGCACGTGCGCACACATATACACACATAATATTTTAGCATGTGGGGAATATAGTATGGACGGAGGAGAGGATATAGATATTCTTCATAGCTATATCTTCTTCGTTTATATATATATCAGGGAACAAAAAAATGAAAGCAAGAAAATAGACAAGGGAAGCTAAACAAATGAAGAATAATACTACTAAAAGAACATAAAAATCAAACACAAACTAGGTAGTAATATTTACGGAGAACAAACTTAATACCGAAACACATTACACAAATTAGTAGTTAGGAGATGAACTAGCCAGCATCCGAGTAGTAGTAGTACACACCTTACGTGCTTACTCTTATCTTACAAACACTCAAAAGAAACTTGTTTTTTTTCTCTTTTCTTCCCAAAGTCTCCATCAACTTCATGACATTCATATCTATTTATAAAGTTTCTCTTGACACCATTTTTAGATGTTTTGTCCTGATGTGTAGGATCCACAGTAATAATTTTTTTAAAACCTATCATGAAAATAGGTTATAAAGTATCCTTTTTAGCATAAGTATATAGAGCCATAAATTTCTTTATGCAAAAGTATCCAAGATAGGAATTCAAAGAACTATTGACAGCATAATGTATACGGTCTTTTCAGTTAGAATTGTCTTTTCATCTGGAGTTGTTGATAGCTAATAGTAATTATCTGTGAATCAAAATTGCATCAAAGCTTTATTATCTTTAACTGGTGAAATATATTTTTTTCAATGATCAACTTGAATTTTAAGTCGTTAATATTAGTCATATTTATTGTTAGGGATCATCATATAAGCCCACTAATCATTTCGTTGTTATCTTCAATATCCATAGTAGCATTATCTTGATCAGCAGAAGAACACTTTACCTTAGCATGTTTCGATGTATCAGTCGGTTCTGAAGTTATAGACTTAGTACTATTGTCCACTTGGGCTAGTAGCATAAGTAACTCCTCATAAACAAGTGACCTTAATTTTTCTTCAGATACGTCCCGATTTGATGTAGGCGAAAATTTCTTCATATAAAATTTCTTGCATAGTCTTCATATCTTATTTCTTAGGATTAGATTTTAATCCATACTCTAAGCCATAGTCAGGAAATAAGGAATTTTTTCTTCCACTTAGATAATTTATGATGTTCTACCGATCATACCATTTTACTGAAATAATTCAAGCAAAGTAAGATGGTAGATCATCATTATCATCTACAATAGAGTGCCAATCTCATTGCATAATCCAAAGGAGGCCATATTCCACTAATATTTGAAGGATATCGTGAGAAGTTAAGTGTTTTCCTTGATTTTTAAGGATTTCATGTTGCATAATTTCTATAATGGCTTCAAATTTAGCCTAGAAGGTTTCAATAAACCAATTCAGTAGACTTATTTAATTCATAAATCGTATCCACCATGTATATTTTTCAAGATGATTTTGAATGTACAGAACATGATCCTAAGTTGCTTGGTAATTTAAATAGTTGTATTGCTAAGAACCAATCTGAGCTTTTTCTCCAAATCTTCGAGGAGCATTAGGGTATCCAAATGAGTTCCATTCATTTAATGGAATAATATGATATATTCTTAATCAGGAATAACTGTATTGTTTTTCTCTATATTTATGATGAGCAAATGCACTTTCTATTTCTTTAAGAATTTTCTCATAATAATGAGTAGTTTTTCCAAACATTATTGGAATATAATAATAATCTTTTGGAAGAAGCTTTGTTGCCATTTCCACCAGTAATAAATTCTGATCAAAATTTTTAAGGATGATAAGTTTATCCATAGATCTCAGATGAAAGGGAGAACATGCTTCCTTTTTGTCTTGTATTAAGGAAGTATTGAAAGATATCTTTTTTCATGTTTTATATTCTCCTATCGATCAAATTTTGATAGTGTCATATACTTGTAAAAATTCTATGGAGAGGAAATCACGTAAATTACTATTGTTTCCTCGAATAAATTCTACATCAAAATAAAAAACAACAAGAATAGCTTGCCATCTAGCAAATATTTGTTTAGATGCTAAATTTTGAACATCTTTATTGATAACATATTTAACAAACATACAATCTATTCTCAGTAAAAAAATTTAATTTAAATAGTCACTTTGAAATTTATTAATTGAAAGAACAATAGCAAGCATCTCGTGTCATTCAAGCTTCAGAAGTAAAGGCAACTAAAACTTCATTACCATTAATTTCTTGCTTAAGAACGCTGCTCTAACCAAAATTAGATGCGTCTGTCTCCACTATTTTGAAAGCAACGGGGTCTGGAAGAGATATACAAGGTAAAGATTTTACATCAATTTTTACTCTTTTGACTGCTTCAGAATGTTGCTCTGTCCATTCAATACACTTTTTTTCAATCTATCATTAAGGATTTTTTTCCATTAGAAGCAAGATCCTTATAGAAATCAGAAACATAATTTAGACATCCCAAAAATCTTTATAATTATTTAGTTTCTTTTATTTCATCAAGAAATTTATCAGCAAAGGTAATAACCCTATGGATAAGAGAAATAGTGTATTTATCAATAACAAATTCTAGAAATTGTATTTTTGTTTGAAAAAACTTTATTTATCTAGCAGAAACCACTAAACCATTACTTTTTATAATCTTGCGAAAAATATTTAAGTGTCTCCAATGTTGACCAATATCTTTAGAAAAAAAGCACATCATCAATGTGAACAATGGTAAAAGAAGTATAAGGATTAAAGATTTCATTCACAATGGTAAAATATGCATATCTTTGAGATTTGTAAACAAGAAATTTCTAATCTTCAAAATAAAAAGCTAACTAGGCCTCGTTCTTCTCCTTGGAGTTGTGCTACCTTTTATGTTGACAATGTTGCAGAACTTGAAAGAAGAGTTTCTAGATTAGTTATTAATTATAAACCTCTCAATAAAGTTCTACAATTGATTCGTTATTCTATACCAAATAAACATGATCTAATTAAAAGACTTCAGAGAGCAAAAATATTTTCAAAATTATGAAATTAAGATTTTTGCAAAAGAAGATCGCTATAAAACGGCTTTGATTCATTTGTATAGGTCGTGCTTTGGTAGGAATTTTATTTTTCTCAGTAAAGTTCTACAATTGATTCGTTATCCTATACCAAATAAACATGATCTAATTGAAAGACTTCAGGGAGCAAAAATATTTTCAAAATTTGATATGAAATCAAGATTTTGGTAAATACAAATTGCAAAAGAAGATCACTATAGAACGACTTTGATTCATTTGCATAAGTCGTGCTTTGATAGGAATTTTATTTTCAGAAAAATCTTTTCATAAGGAAGGCTAACAACATGTTTTTTTAACCAAAAGGCATGGGGAAATTCAGAACAAACTTCCGTTTCAAGTTTTTCATGAAATATTTTTAATTTTTCAATAAATTGTTTCTCAATAATATGTTTCTTAATTTTCTCTAGTTTGATTTCCTCAGAAATATGTTAAAGGAATTTTTCTTTATAAGATAAGGTAGAAATCAATTAATTAAGATGAGCTTTTTCAGATAATAGTATATTCAAACCCATTTGCATAAAAGTGAAGACCATTTCCATCAACAAAAAACGGTTTAATAAGATTGATAAAGAGGGTACCAAAAATAATACCTATCACGTTAAAACTTAATAAAAAAAATAAAAACAGTAACCTCTCACACATAAAAGTTACAATTACTTAGTGATAAAGTTATTAAAAAATCACTAAAGATCCTACTCTTAAATTCCTTCTTCTTGACCTCGTTCAAGTATCCATTAGGCCACTTACTAGAAATGGTCATAATGCTTAAGTTCTTGTTTGCCTACGTGATGGGACATTCTTTGTTTATTCGGACTTCTTAATTAGTTTAACTGAGTAAAGTTTAAGCAATGGTCCTACATTCTTCAATGCTTTTCCAAAATTCTCTGTTTCCTTATCAAACCCTGGAATTCTTAAAGTGTAAACTTTGAATCTTCAAACTTCTGATTTTAACATGATTTCAACTCTGAATACTTACACCTCTAGCAAATGTTAACCCTGAGTAAGGAGCTACTATGTTTCTCACTCATGCTAAAAATAATCTGATTCTTCCAAAGACCTTAAAAAAGAGTGAAATTTAACTTCTTTCTGTTTGGAAATTAAATCAAGCAATAGATCCAAAGCTACCTAAAATTCTAACTTTCAAAAAATTGTTAAACATCCTAATGGTGACATAGAAGCTAACTTTTCTTTGTTTAGATAAATCACTCTTGAATCTTCTGATGAGCGTCATGTCTCAGTTTCTTCGATTCCTACATGAGAAAAAGAATTTTCGGAAAATAGAAAACTCATAGGAGTTAAATATAACCTTAAACCAACTGTAATTTATAAAGATTTTGATCTATTAGGATTAAGCATTAATGTTATTAATGAATTTTTATGACAAACCCCCTTTTGAGGTTGATAAAGATTCTCTAAGAAAAGTTTTAATTCTTCCGAAAATCAAAATAAGAAAAATGGTTGTTTTGAAACTTATGAAGATTTTAGATCATCTATTCGAGCATGATATTATGATTGTATGTGTACTATTAGAAAAAATATACTTTTTTTCTTATGATGTGAAGTTAGTTACCTAAAAGATTTAAAAATTTCTCTTCAGCATTAACCCATTGAAAACCATGCTTATGTGTTTAAAAAATATTTAACACATGGAAAACAAAAAAAGATAAAGAAATTGAATCTTTGCATCAACCTCTTCAACAGATAAAATTTGCTAGGGGAAAAGAAGTTAAGGTTGTTCCTATAAAAACACTTGAATCTAATTCCAACACAGGTCGACAAGAGCATATCTCCTAGTAGTTCACCAAAATAACTTTACTAACATTCACCTCTAAACAATAGGTAAACAAACAAATAGGATTGAAAATATGTTACTAGACATGAAAAATCCTATCACTAACCAGATTTCTATACCATCTTTTACACCCCAAACTTTTACCAAGAACATCAAATTAGGGAATAACAAACCTTTTAAACTTAGTTGAAAAATGAGTAATCTTACAAAAGAATTAACTAAAAGATCAAAAACATATCTCTAAATAAATCTCCAGCCATAAATGTTGTATCTGGATTTGAATCCCAATCAAATGATAATTGACGACAGATCAGGTCATCATAAACCTTTACAAATTCAAAGCATTAAAAACCACCATTATAACTCAAAAAATTATTATAGGAGACTCACTCTTGTTGCTATGCAATTTGAAAAAATAACTTATAGACAACAAGAAATACTTACTTACACTAATGCTTGTAGACAACAAGGCAATACTGAAAAAGACATTGCAAGTGGTATGTGTTCCTCTTTTTTTGGTTAGCTAAAAGGATGGTAGGATCGTTATCTCACTACAACAAAAAAGAAACAACATACTAAATAACTATATAAACAAAAGCATCCAAGAGGAGAACCAATTATTGATGAAAATGGACATCATTTTAATGATGCAGTTTACACCCTACGCCTTTCTATTTACCATCATTTTATTGGTTTAGCTCATGGCATTCAAAATAGGTTAGAGAACAATTTATAAATTTCAGGTGTAAAACTCTTAAAAATTTCAAATGGTATAAAGACGTTTTTCTTTCTAAAGTTTACTAGTTACGTGATTGTGATAATCATATTTAGAAAGAAAATTTTGTTTCTGGTCTTCCACCCTTGTTTGCCGAGAGAGTGAGGGAATCTCTTAAAAGAATAATGTAATGGACAAATAGCTTATGCTCAAATTCCTTTTGAAAATTTAATCCAAAGAGTAAACACCATTGGTTTAAGACATTGTAATGATATTAAAATTAAAAACCCAATTAAAAAATTAGAATCTTTTGGGTAAAAAGGAGTTAGGAAATTTTTGTTATCAATTCTGTCTTCAAATAAAAAACCCAAGAATTAAAACTAAGCATAAGAAATACAAAAAAACACAAAAACATAAAGCTAATAAAAATAAAGAAAGAAAAGCCCATAAAAGAAAGTTTTCAAAAAACTTAAAAATAATACAAAAATTCTGACATGTTAGTGTAAGAAGAATGGACAGTATGCTAATAAATGTATTCAAAAGGATCTAAAAACGAAAGTTAATGAACTGTTAGAATCAAAATATCTTACTACAAAAGAAATCGATATGTTCATTAATGCTAACTTAGTGATGATGATGATTCATCTAATTATGATGATGAGTGCAACAATCTTTGCACTTGTTATAATGAAGATAGCTTTGAATTCCTCTTCAGGAACTTCGAAGTTATATACTTTAAGCAAACATGAGCAATTTATTCTTGATACCATCGATGCGATCACTGATCCACAAGAAAAAAATGACTCAATTAACTAAGTATCTTGAAATAACTAAGAAAAAAGGAAAAAATTTAGTAAAAACTATTGATGAAAAGAAGAGTAGTGTTCACTACACTTTCTCTGAAATTTTAAATAGAATTCAAAATGAAAGAAAAATTGAAAATAAAATAAATATTAAAGAACGTTGAAAAAGAAGAAGGTAACATAAAGATAGAAATTCTTGATCTCAAATAAAAGGTTAAAAAAATCTAGAAACATACTTATAAAATAAAAACGAAGAAGAGTTTGAAGGCTTTAAAGAAATAAAAAACTTTGAACATAAAGAAATATCCAATGATAATAAATTTATCATAGAAAAATACGTTGAAAAGAAATGAATGTGTGATATTATGCTCAATATCATGAATGAATACTCTGTCCAACATACTGCTTTGATTGACACTGGAGCATATGTGAATTATATTAGAGAAGATCTTATCCCTTTTAGATTCTATGTAAAAACATCTCATCTGGTTAGCGCTGCTAATGGGTAGGCTCTTAAAGCAAGATATAAACTTACTAATGCTTATATTTGCAATGTAGGTCTAAAGATCAAAACTTCTTTTTTCTTATTTAATGACCTCAGGCAATGTATTATTTTAGGAACTCCTTTTGCTAATAATCTTAAGCCTTTTATTGTTGATAATGAAGGAATTCATACAAATGCTAGTAATTCCAATGTTTCTTTCTGGTCTAATAAAGAACCAGAAGATATTCAGTTAATTGTCTATTTTCCGCCTTACATTACAAAGAAAAATTTATAAATGCTCTTTCTAATATAGAAGTTGAGATTAATAATCATCCAAAATCCTTCAAATAAGACAATTTTTAATAACAAAAAGAGTATATGTGTCTCTTATTAAAAAATGCATGTATAACTTTCGATAGTAGATACTTTGACATGCATGTCCAAATGGATGTAAATTTTTTCTCTCTCTGTAAAGAACAAATTGAAGAGCTAAATAAAGATAATCTAATAAAAAATTTCATGTGATACATGTTGTATGGACTCTAATTTTGTACATGGAGTTTCTAATCAAATTATTTATTACAAAAGGTCAAATAATCTTGTACGGGTAAATTATCAGGTACTAGAATATCAAATTAATAATATTATAAATGGAAAAATATTTTCAAATTTTTATATAAAATGGGATTTTGGCAAATGCAAATATTAGAAAAAAAATAGATTAGAAACCGTTCACCTCATCCCCTTTTCCTTTTATATTTGGAGACGAAAGCCCCAAGGTATACTTACTTTCAGCAAGAATATCTAAAGTTCTTGGGATGTTATTTGTATAAATGTTGAGATTATCTTATTTTACTGCCAAATGTAATGATACTCCTTTCAAGAAATTTCGAAGAATATTAGAAACAATTAGAACTATTTTTTCAATATTTTAATGAAATATCAAACTCAAATAAATACTTCAGAAAATTTTGCAAGAAAGTGATGCCTCATCAAGCTTCAACCTCACAAGTTGAAGGAAAATTCTATCGCTATCGCTCAAACCAAGCGACATCTACTTGCTCAACTCAAGCACCTTCCTCGAAAAAGTTAAAATATTTCTAAATCCATTGATTATATGTTTATCAATGATCTATGGAATAGCATATGTCCTCGGGAGAAAAAGCAAATCAAAGTTTATATAACTCATTTAGTCCATCTTTTAAAAGAAAAAGATGAACAATATATTAAACAAAATAATCAGATACGAGAAAGATTTATAGATCTTTCAACTGAGATTAATTATCTTTATCCTTATTCTCATAAGGTAGCATCAACATCTAATGAGATGTTTAAAATTCTTGAAGTATCATAATATATTCAAGAAAATATATGCAGAGACTGTCTAAATAAAGAGCAACTATGATCAAAATTAAATATTCTGCCTCAAAGACATTAAAAATATTATCAAAGAAAAAGTAGAAGACAATATTATGCTCCTCCTAAAAGAACACAAGGAGTTCACGATTCTCATGGAATATAACTCTCTTTAGATTTGCTATAAATATTCATGAAATTCCCATGTTTATACCTCATATAGAAGCAGGGATTGTCTTAGAATTGAGAATTACAATAAATCCCCTATTTTTCAATAATCCAATGAGGTTTAAAGGCTTACCAGCCATTGTCAAAACAGCTATTGTCCCGTCTCCAATAAGTCTTGCGCACCTTCAAATTTAATATTACTGCTACATTTACATTAGAGAAGCAGTTTCGAATATTTTCCAAGTTTACAGATATAAGAGATTTCTACAGTCCTAGGACTTTATTTCTACAATTGGTTCCATGAAGAATGCTACCATATAGAGTTGGATCGTCTCCAAACTACCATCCACTTCAAAAAAAACTTAATACTTGATCGAAGATAATGCATACTATATGACAAATAGGCTTCGAATCATATGTGCAAATATTAAGATAGGAGAAGTTTCTCATACAAGAGCAGCAAAAACAGTCATAGAACAATGGATGACTAACCCACCAATTGGTCCAGTTCAAGAGAAGTATATGACGTTTTCATGGCAGCAAAAGCATATCAAGAAAAAGAAATTCATTCTCCAGGTGGTGCATCCGTTGATAGTGATTTAGTATAGGAAATAACTCATAGATGGGAAAATATGTAACATATCATTAAATCATGGTAAAACTATAAAGATGATTAATATTAACGACTTAAAATTTAAATTGATCATTTGAAAAGAAGATATTTTACCAGTTAAAGATAATAAAACTTTGATGCAATTTTGTTTAACAGCTAAACAGAGCAGTTATCAACAACTCCAGAAGAAATGACAATTTCAGTTAAAACAACTGCATAGAGCATGCTGCCAATAGTTCTATTTTGGATTCCTATTTTAGATACTTTTGCATGAAGAAATTCGTGGCTCCTACCTCATGTTGTAATAGCGGGAAATTGCGGTGTATTTGCGAATTGCGCTGCAATTACGATAGCAATCCTTGCCCGCGATAATTTTGACCATAGCGGTGAAAAGAAGCGCCAAAGACCGCTATCTCGAATGGAGAAAAACACGAAATAGCGCTCAAAAGCAGTTAATAGCGCTTAAAAGCACTTTGAGAGCTTTAGCGCCTTTTTGGTTGATTTTTATAAAAAAAACCCCGACCCAATGTATAAAACACACTCCCTCTCTCTTTTGTATTTGACTGTCTCCGCCTCTTTCTCAAGAAACCCTAACTGGACCTCTGCCTCTCTTTCTCTTCCTTGTTCGACGAGCTCAAGCTTCGATGTCTCCCTCCACCACTCCACCTCCTCTCCAAATTCTCCAACTTCTCGACGAGCTCCATCTTCATCTCCTTTCATCTCCATATCCTCTAACTACTTCTGCTCCATCTCCTCGATGAAGCCCTGTCCTCAATAAAGTCCTATCCTTGCATTGATTTTTTATTTTTTAAATTATTTAAATATATTCAAATTGGACCGCTATTTGACTATGCACTATGTACCGCTATAGGCACAAATAGCCTTAGTGGTGCCTCACTTCTACAGGATGCTATCCGTTATCGATAAACTTGCTCTTACCTGCTTATGATAAAAAAGGGTACTCTATAACCTATTTTCATGAAATATTTTGAAAAATTATCACTGTCGGTCTCACACATCATGACAAAGCATCTAAAAATAGTATCAAGAGAAACTCTATAAATAGAGGTGAATGTCATGAAGATAGAGGAAGGTTTTAGAGAGCAAAGAGAAAGAAAACTCTTAGTGCTTCCCCTCTTGTTTTTTGTTCTTAAATTTGTAAATAAGTTTTGTTTTGTGAAGTTTCTTTTGAGTATTTGTAAGATAAGAGTGTGTAAGGTGTGTACTACTACTACTATTACTCCGGTGCTGGCTAGTTCATCTCTCAGCTACTAGTTTGTGTAAGTTGTTTCGGTATGTAAGTTTGCTCTCTATGAATATTACTACCTAGTTTTTGTTTGATTTTTATATTCTCTCAGTAGTATTGTTTTTCATTTTCTTTTAGCTTCCATTGTTTCTTTTCTTGCTTTCATTTTTATTGTTCCCTGATATACATGTAAACGAAGAAGAAGATATAGCTATAAATAGAATATATATCCTCTCCTCCATCCATACTATATTCCTCACATGCTTGATATCAGTTAGTTGATTCATTTACAGAATAAATGCATATCATGAAATTATGATTTAACATTCATGATGCAATGAGCTGAACGAAAATAGGATTCTCTCTTCACCAAACCCATATATTAAGTATCTTTTATCAATTATATTAGTGGATGTATCTGGATACAGCCACAAAGTAGGAAGGCAATAAAATAAATCTATAAGATAAACTTCTACCATATCCAGGAGGACTTAGGAGTGTCAGTAGCGTCATAATTGGTTCCTCCGACTGAAGCTCACTGTTAGGCATCAGATAGATAGCACCGTTACCTTCTTGATAAATATTACTGAGACTCTTCTGTATGAAAACCTTAAAAACATCTTGCGGTCAGCAAGGAGAAAGGAGAAAAGGATACTCATCCTTAGTTGGTTCTTTTGGCAAAGCAGTTATTCATGGGAATCATCTCCAATCCAAGTTATGTTAGCATAGAGGTTTTGTAGTGAACTTCAAGGCTTCCCACGTTATAAGGAATGAACCAGTAATAAGGGCTCAACCAACACCCAAATGTAAGTGTTTCCAGCTGAGAGGGGGAAAAACAATCAAGCTGCTTTAGCAACAGTACCACCTAAGCAGTCAAAGTTGGTTTTGGGCTATTCAAAAGGTGTCAAGCCCACAATCTTTTAGCCTGAGTGATATTTCAAATGGGGTTGACCCCTCCATAACTCCATTATGTTCATACCATTTGGAGAGGGATTTAACTTCAAATAAATCCATCACAAGATGCTTAGACGTATCTACAGTTTTGGAATAACTCCTGAAAAGCACCAGTGATAACTAAAGCAGATGTAATCATTCATATCATCAACATGTATATAAGGACATTAAGCCAATTTCTTTAGCAATCCCTTGCCAATAGCATCTTATTTGACGAACTGCCAAATTGAATTAATATCTTATAGAGTAGAAGCCATTCTCTTGTGATATATATATATTCTTTGCTGATTTATGAAAGAAAATCATGATCCATATGAAGTAACATGAATGTAATATGGATGTGCATTGTGTATGCATTCCATAATGGGACTTAAATTGCTATCGTCGCTTTATGTATTTACGGGGGAAGCAAACATGAATAAATTGCACACCCCTAGCCGTTTGTTGTGCACAATTAATGAGTTGTCAAAGGAATCAAGAAGGAGATAGTTGGCCAAGGATTTCTTAGACGCAGGAATCAATATTTGATGATGGCTAGATCTAATTGTTCTTACATATCTAGTTGTTTCGAAAGCTAAGTGATAGACAACATGAATGCTTCCATCTAGCACTCAACTATTATTCATGATACCAACAATGAGGACATTGGAGCAAACACACGAGATTTACTACAATATTGATGAAAGATCAAAACCGCAAAAAAGTTCTCAAACTTAATAAAGATTCAGATGCCTATCTATATAACTTTACTTATGTATTCTAAAGTTTGGAATATAAAAGATTCAAACAAAAGATGTACTAATTGGCACCTCCAGGTAATTAACTTTCATTGTGTGCATATTTGATATTTCACTACTATTTTAAATAGGATTAATTACCATCTGATACCCTGAAGTACGATGTAATCATATAAGTGATCCTAGACTCGGCATACTACACAGGTAACCCTAAGATTACTAATTTTAATTAAATGGGTGACCCTAAAATCTATAATCAGTTATATTTCCTGATTTGAAGTTCTTTTTTTTATGATGGTTACGGTAGAGGTCAGAATTGGAGTTAGGATTTTGGTTAGGGTTATGATCAGGGTTGGGGTTGAGGTTATAGCAAAAACTACTTATTAGCATTTTACTGGTACAACCATATCTCTACCCTTAATAGTCAGTTATCTTTGTCATGAACCTAGCCCTACACCTAACCCTACCGCTCACCAAAGTCAAACAACTCCATGTCTGTACAAAAAAACAACAGCATTAGTCTACAATCAGATTCTAGGACTACCCGTGTAATTACAGTCAATGATCTCAGGGTTATCCATGTAGATACGCATACTCCAAGGTCAATTGTGTAATTAAACCATATTTTAAGGGTACCGGATTGTAATTAATCTTTTTAAATAAAACTGTATAATCATTTCCTTTCATCTAGTTTCTAGCCTACAAAGTTGTTGTCGAAGCTAATATCTTAACAATACAGAAAGCACACCTGTCAAAAGTTCTTACTTGACATTATCTTATCAAAGAATAATAGTTAATGAATTAATATAGATAAGAACCGACATATCTCCAATAAGATCCCCTTCCTAAATATCTGTTTATAGCATCTATGAGAACATATAATATAATGATATATAAACTGATAGGCAACGTATGGAAATTCATTCAGGAAGCACTTGAGAATATCGAGACACGTCACCTATGTCATTCAAGACTGTTTTCTTCTACGATGAGGACTCATCTTGTGCTTCAGCTGCAAAGGCCATTCTGTTCTCACCTGAAGCACACTTGTTTCAACTATATCCTCCATCTCCAAAAAACATCGTTAGCTTCTCACCATAAACTATATCTTTACATTTAACATTCCGTCCTTCACAACCTAGAATCAGTAGAGTGACTATGTCACCCCGCATTCAAAATGATTTACAGTACAAAGGCTTAGTCGATCGAAGTAAACCAACTAATTTATAGGGAGTTTGATCATTTATCTGAATACAACCCAAGGTGCTCTCGAGATATCTAAAGCAAAGTCCACTGACCTCCAAATACATAGGCATCTAAAACAATATGGAAAACTTCCTATATTTCAAAGAATCAGTAGCAGCTGTTGCCATTAGGTAGCAACTGTTGCCATTAGCACCACTCTCTCGATAAACCGTGATCAAAGCTCCCAACTTTAAACTATAATAATCTAGAATATTAGAAAAAAAAACAAGAATGACCAAACAAAATTAAGTCAGGCAGAATCAGTGGTTCACAATCAACTAGAAACAAAAATTCCAATATTCAGCAGATAACATCCAAAATTTGGCAATCTAAAGAATACCTAATTCATAACTAATCGGAACAAAGAAAACCCACAAAAATTGAAGCAAAAACTAACCCAAGTCAGCACAAAATTGATCGAAAAAAGAAAGAAAATTGTGGTTATTCTTCACCTTGGAAGTGACGAGATGACATCCTCTCTTTTGCGGAGGGAGGACGACAGTCTTCTGGGCCCACTTGGCCGCCATTGATTTGGAATCAGCGACTGCTAGAGATTGTCGATCGCTGAGCTGAGATCTCACGCGAGGGTGAGAGCGAGGAGAAGCAACGAAGGGTTTAGCGGAGGTGAGCGATGATGAGAACGCTTGCATAGTGGTAGACAAGTTTTGAGAATTGGAACTTATTATTCTTATTATTAAGTAATAGGAAATAAAGGGTGCGGCTACAAATAATATAACATGATGAGTCTTCGAGGGTGAATGTGAATTTTCATGGTTTTTGTTTTGGGCTTATGGTTGTGGTTTATGTCATCGTCTACGGGTCTGGGGTTATTATTATTTCGCTTTATTTGTGGTCTCTATTTTTGTTTGTTTTTAGGGGGAAATGTGTAAGTGGGAACTTCGTGTGACGAACCCTCTTGTATTTTGCCCCATATGTATAAGCCCCAAATACGCACCGTATTTGTGACGAGGCCTCGAAGTATCTTTTTCAGAAAAAGCACAGCGGAAGTTACGATCTTACCCCTCTGATGGGACTGATCTCGGTTAATTCGCCCCATCCATATTCAAGTACCCTCCCTCTCTTTCTCTCTCTTCCACCGCTTAGGATCCTCAAAACCTCTTGATCTTTCTAATTTATGTTCGGATTTCAACAGTTTCTAGGGTTTTCGCCAAAAAAATATCGTCCAGGGAAGGATCCGTTAACGATTACGAGGTTGTTCTTCGAGGCGAGTCGAAGGGCAAAAACGGTTCATCTGGGGTTGGCAATACGGAGGAAGCTACTCAAACCCTTATGGAAATGCAAAAGCAGGCAATAAAATGGCGAGCCCGGAAAAGAAGAACGGCAATGGCGGGTCGTACCAACGAACCCTCCCCAAAAATACAGTAAGTGCTATGTTATCCAGTATTTGGGAACTCGACCGAATTTTCCCTAATTTCAGTTCATCTTAAACAATGCCAAGTTTTACCACGGTATTGTTAGTTCTAGTCTGAGTCCACATGAGTTCTAGTTTGAGTCCAATGTTAGTTCTAGTTTGAGTCAAATGTTAGTTCTAGATAGAGTCAAATGTTAATTCTATAATAGTACGCGTTAGTTCTATTAGATTCCCGTTAGTGTTAGGTCTAATATGAGTTCATAGGTCTTATTGAACTTACAAATTCGAAATCTTTTTGCAGGAAAATAGTTGCTCTTACAGGTGCGGCCAAATCATTAAGGTTAACCGTCAATATCGGGGCCTATTTGGAATTCATGAAGCGAATTGCCCCTAAGATTCGTTAGTGGCATAGTGATGCATACGGCAGTTCTATATTTGATGACTCTGTGCTGCAAGAATGCACTCTCAAATTATTGCTATCTTTTTTGTAGTCTGTCTCACTATCTTAGGTCTAATCAATAGACTATCCTTCGGTTCTGTCCAACATATAGGCGATCTGCAAGGCCTTCTGTACAATGCTTCATACGGCGTCATCCCGATAGTAGCTTGATAATTATTATTATATGCAAATTCAATCAAAGGATGTGGTCCTCCTAGTTACCTCGAAAATCTATAACACATACTCGTAGCATGTCCTCCAACACCTGATTCACCCTCTCTATCTGACCATCTGTTTGGGGGTGAAAGACACTGTTGAATGATAACTGGCTGCCGAAAGCCTCCTGAAAACTCCTCCATAAATGGGATGTGAATACTGAGCCCCTATCTGATACAATCATCTTCGGAACTCTATGCAATGGAACTATCTCCTGGATAAAAATCCTCGCATATGTCTCTGTTGTATAAGTTATCTTCACTGAGACAAAATGTGCTGACTTCGTCAATCAATCAACTATCACCCAAATGGAATCGTTCCCCTTCTTCATCTTCGGTAATCCTATAATGAAGTCCATAGAAATATCTACCCACTTCCACTCCGGAATGGGTAAAGGCTGCAGGATCCCTACCGGTCTCTGATGTTCTGCCTTCACCTTCTGGCAGGTAAAGCATCTAGCAACATATTCTGCTATCTCCCTGCGCATACCACTCCACCAAAATTATCTCTTTAGGTCCTTGTATATTTTTGTTGTACCAGGATGCACTGTGTACTTGGTACGATATGCTTCATCAAACAATTCTTTCTTCAGCTCTGCATTAGACGACACAACTAATCATCCCTTCATCCGAAGACCTCCATCTATCCCAACGGTCCAATCAGCCTTTGGTTTTTTGGAAATCCCCTCCTTTCGGATTTGAATCCAAGAGTCCTCTAGCTGAGCCCTGACCACTCTATCACTCCAAGATGGTTGCACAGACAAAGCTCCCAAAAATGCGTTGCTCCCATCGATCTCTGGCCTAAAATCAAACTGACTAAGAGTATGAAGATCTCGATACAATGAGCACCTCAAATCCGTAATCCGATTCCGACACTTCCTGTTCAACGCATCTGCTACTACATTAGCCTTCCCCGGATGGTACTGAATCGCAAACTCGTAGTCCTTGATGAATTCGACCCATCGTCGCTGTCTCTGATTTAGCTCCTTCTGTGAGGAAAGGTATTTCAAACTCTGATGGTCCGTAAATAGCTCGAACTGCACTCCATATAAATAGTGTCTCCATGTCTTTAGTGCGAAGGCCACTGCTGCTAGCTCCAGATCATGAGTGGGGTAATTCCATTCATGAGTCCTCAACTGCCTCGAAATGTAAGCCACCACTCTCTAGGTTTGCATCAAAACACCTCCAAGACCCGATAATGACGCGTCCGTGTAGACAACAAAAGACCTATCGTTACTCGGAATGATCAACACCGGCGCTGATGTCAACTTAGCCTTCAAAGTCTCAAAGGCCTCCTGGCAATCTGTGCCCCAAACAAACTGTACACCCTTCTTCATAAGGTGTGTAAGTGGCGTCGCAATCTTTGAGAAGTCCTAAATAAACTTCTTGTAATAGTCTACCAATCCTAGAAAACTACGAATCTCTGTAACTGTCCTCGACGGCTCCCAATCAAGAACGGCCTCCACCTTAGTCGGATCTACTGCAATGCCCTACCGGCTGATAACATGGCCCTAAAATCTAACTTCTGATAGCCAAAACTCATATTTGTTGAACTTAACGTATAACTGATGCTCCCGCAAGGTCTACAAAGCCAATCAAAGATGCTACTCATGCTCTGCCTTCGATCTCGAGTAGATAAAGATGTCATCAATAAATACAATCACAAACTGGTCCAAGTATGAACAGAATACCTGGTTCATTAAATCCATGAATACCGCAAGTGCATTGGTCAGCCCAAAAGACATGACAAGAAACTCAAAGGACTCATATCGAGTCAGAAAGGCGGTCATGGGGATATCCATCTCCCCGACCCGCAATTGATGATAGCCATAACGGAGATCAATTTTAGAGAAGTGTTACGCTCCTTGTAGCTGGTCGAACAAATCATCAATCCTCGGCAGTGGGTACCTGTTTCGGATGGTGACTATGCTCAACTCACGACAATCGATGCATAACAGCATGCTACCATCCTTCTTCTTCACGAAAAGGACTGGCGCTTCCAACGGAGAATGACTCCGATCAATAAATCCCTGAGACAATAGCTCATCTAACTGAGTTTGTAGCTCCCTCATCTCAGCAGGTGCCATACGATAGGGTGCTCGGGATATAGGTGATGTGCCTGGCTGCAACTCTATGCAAAACTCGACCTCTCTCACTGGAGGCAAACCCGGTATGTCCTGAAAGACATCCTGATAATCTGAGACCACATGCGTCTCGCTCAAATCGACACTACGATCCTACAGTATCACCTCCTCGATGTACGTCAGAAATGACTCTGCAATCTGGTTTCCGTGTGAGGTCGCTACTATCAACTTAGACCCATCAGACGCTCGCAAACTGATTGTTTTAGCAAAATAGTCGATACTGATATGGTAGGATGATAGCTAATCCATACTAAGAATAACGTCGAACTCCGACATCCACAAAACAATCAAATCAATGATAAACTCAGACTCATCTAGACTAATAACACATCTCCTACAAATACTCTCCAATAGGGATACCTCTCCTAAAGGAGTAGAGATGGATAATGGAACATCTAAAGGATGTGTAACTAGCTGGAGTCTATCCATAAATGCGTGAGAGATAAAAGAGTGTGAAGCTCCTGAATCGAACAAGATCCGAGCGGAAAAGGAATTCACTAAGAAAGTACGTTCCACTATAGTTCCACTTGCATCATGATCACGTGGTACGACCGCATACACCTTGCCGGTGGCTAGCAACTGCTGCACTGCTAGCTGAGGAACATATGGGACTATTTGTCCCTCAAAGATCTCCTGGATGACTCGAATCTGGCCTGTAGGCCCCTCAATCCTTAGAATGATAGGTGATGCCTCTATCCTCTGCTACTACTACTGCTAGCCGTGATTGCAGTGTTGAAACTGCTGACCCTGACCATGGTTCTGCTACTGACTGTGTCCCCGTCCCTGTTGCTGGCCTTGGCCTCTACCCTGCTGGTCTCCTACTAGTACACTGCGACAATCCCTAGCCTTATGACCGATCTTATTACAGTTATAACATGCACCCTGAATCTTGCGCTGTTGCGGTGCTGTTGAACCATGTTGAGCTCCTTTCTTATGCTGACTCTGTTGCTGATGATGAAATCCCTTACCCTATTTGTTATCTAGACTTGGCGTTACTCTCTTTGCTCTTCTGAAACATCACAGTCTCAGTCTCCTGCGATGTGGCTGCATCGGCCACATCCTGCACTGAATGAAATCACCTAGATATGAGATATCGACATAGACTCGGGCACAGTCCCATCAAAAACATCTGAGGCTGCCGCTCATCAGTATGCCACAAGCCCGTGAATCTGAGTAGAGCCATGAACTTACTCTCATAGTCTGACACCGACATCTCTCCCTGCTCTAGCCGAGCTAGCTCTAACTTCTTCCCGGCTTTTGCTATAGCCGACATATAATGCTCATCAAAGAAGTATACAAAAGTCCCCCATGGAATCATCATCCTCTATTCCCGAGTGAATCGAAGTCGATACCACCATCATGCATCTCCCTTGAGGCTAAAAGCTATTAGCCTCTGCTTTTGCACAGTATCTAGATTAAGCATATCCAAGATGTTACTTACATCCTCCTTCCACTTATGTGCTATAATAGAATCCATCATGCCGTGAAACTCTAGTGCCTTCAACTTCTGATATCTCTCCAACAAACGGAGCCATGCTTCCTACTCAGCTGCTCCCTCTATAACTGGTGGTGGTGGTGTATCCATCGATGTCTCTTTTGGTGTTTCTTCCTGAATAGGTGTCTTCTGCTGAGTCTGATTTGCCAATTGTTCTTCTATTGCCACCAAACGAGCTGCTAAGGGTGCTATGAGATCAACTAAATATTGCGGAGCCTGTTATGGCTCGAGCTCTACATCAGCTTGTCCAGCTTCCTAAGCATGAGTACCTTTGCGACCACGTCCTCTTCCTGACATCTATAGGTTTAGAAATAGAGCTCGTTAAACACAGTAAATAGGATCTCAAGCAATAAGATAAAACATATATCAATAGTAAAAATAGTATCACTTATCATTCATCTCATGTCTTATAATTCAAACAAGATAGTCGTAAAAAATAAAAATAAAAATTTGAAAATTTTGAATATACGTATATAACGTCCTCACTCGTTCTAAGAATTCTTAGCAAACTCTATACATGAATCCTAGAAAACTCTATCCTAACTCCACAATATGACACAAGATGATCCTAAGGATGCTGAAACTAGAGCTCTGATACCAACTGTGACGCCAATGGGTTCACACAAGGCTACAATCCAAGGTAAAATCAGAGATATCAAACCTTCCATGCACCCACACTGCACAGTAATATGTTTCACCAATCACAGTAATATCCTCTAGTGAAATCAAATAAAAACATAGGTACAAAACAGGTAAGGAAATAAATTACGGCGATAAATGTAGAACCCCGTAATTTTTATAATGTTTATATGTGAATTATTAGTAATAAATAATTCTTTTATGATAAATAGCTTGAGGTCATTGATGTACATGATAACAAGTTATTTGAGATGATATGAGAGTATGAGTGTAGAGTTTTGTGCGATGGTTTTGCAAATAAGCAAAACATGCACAAAAACTAGAATTTGCCAGATAAGTCGACCGATTAGTCGACTGACTGTATCAGTCGACCGATCAGTCGACTGATACGCTGATTTCCAGTTTTTTTCAGGTTTCGGGTCTGTTTTGATTTGGTTCGGGTTTGGGTCGGGTTTAGCTGTTCATATATATTCTCCTTCACCCAAAATCACCCCTCTCATCTTCAGATCTGAGAAAATCCTAGCCCCCTCTCCCCTATCTCAAATCCTAGTTTTGTTCTTGGTGATTTGGGGAAGAACTTGGAGGATTTTCGTCGAAATCTTCACGTTGTAGCGAAGGGGAACCACTCTCTCTCAGATCCAGGAGTTGTTCATCACCCCAGAGGCGAGTAACATCTCACTCAACCTTGTCCTATTTTCTAAACGTTTTCAAAGGGTTTTTATGAGTTTTGATGAGCCAAAAATGTAATTTTTGTACAAAGGATTGATTTTTATAGCATATAGTGGGAAGATATGTGATTTCAGAATGTTAAAAAACTCACCAACGTTTTGTGAATTGAAGATCTAGATCTGAAATTTTTTTATAAGAGATTTAACATGAGTTTTGTTATAAAAATGTTTTAAAACATGAATGCACATGATTAGGGTTTTGTTTATGTATTTATACATGAAATTTTCGTTTCAGTTTAGTTCATACATGTTAATATCAGTATCTTTATGCTTGGGATTGATGGCGATGCATTTTAGCTTCAGCTGTCTATTTAGTTATATTTTCTTTTGAGCTTCACAGTAGACTTTTGTTTAGACATTTGAGAGTCTTATTCTAGAAGTTGTAAAGGCTGTGTGCCTTATCTCCTTGTAGACGGTAAAAAATACCTCTGTGAGCTTGCAAGAAATTCACCTGAATGATCAACTCGCCTGCACGAGCCAGAATCAACTGGGAACAGCGGAATTTCGCCTATGACACAACTCGCCTGCCCGAGTCCCAAGTCGAATCCGCCCGCAAACCCCAAGGTCGCCAATACGGCCAGATATCTTTTACCCCACGAGCTGAGATGGGCTTTCCCACCTCTCTCGACCCGAGGGGAGAGGGCACAGTACTCCAAGACCGTCAAGCAGCCGCTCACAGTGCGCAAAGCAGCCTGCACCCTCATAAATGCGGCTCACCTCAGTTGTCCAAGCCAAGGGCGAGAGCCGCCGGCGCTCGGTGGTTGGTCAGATCCACGCAAGCATCCGACAGCCGTTGTCACGCATACGAGGAGGGGCTTTCCCACTCCTACGTAATGTGATGCAGAGCGCAACTCTTCGAATGACCACTGGTGGTACGAATGAACAGCAGGATGTCTCCGAACAATGTATGGTCACATCCTATAATTCAAGGAGCAGTCAAGCTGTCCTTCTTCCATTTAAAAGCCTCTTCCAGCAAACTTTGAGAGAGGTCGAAAAACTTGGAGAAAAGCAGTTGAGACCAAGCTGTTCGCATAATCCTTGCGTTACAGCACCACTGCCTGGTTCCGAGCTCCGATCGCCGGCGAACTAAGCAGACCCGAACTCCATCGACTCGAGCTTCTACTGTGTACTGAAGCTCTCCAGCAACCTCGATCAAACGGTCCAAGGGAAGCAGACTCGACACAAGCATCGAGCGAAGCGTCCTATAGCCACCAAAAGTCCCCACACTAAACAAAGAGGGCATTCCCTCTGCTTCTGTTGTAAACATTTGATTATTAGTTTGTAATAAGCTTTCTTATCAATACAAACGAAACTCCCTATTTTCGGGAAATCAAATTTACACCCTACAGAAGATGGCGACCACAGTGGGAGGAGTTGCTTCATCGAACGAAATAGTGGTGGCTCAATTTGATAAAGTTACTGTCGGGACGACTGTAGAGTCCCTGGAGATTGAGTTTGACCAGGCCAAGTACGAAGAGTACTTGTCCTCCTCATCCTCTGGTGGCGATGCGTCCCGCAAACGCCATAGAGTTGTGCGCCGAAGCTGACCTCAAATGGTCAAAGCTTCCGCGCATGAAGGTTCCACCCGAGTCTCGTCGGGGGAACCCGCTTCCTCGCAATTGATCAAGGCCAAGCCGGAGATCGAGCACAAGAGACAAGGGTCTGTCAAATGGATCACCAAGCGGTCCCCGCAGACACCTGTCTCGAAGGAAACGCCGGTTCACTCCGGCACAAACTGCATTGCCACAGCCCACGGTGATGCTCTCCTCACTGGGAGAGCTAGCCAACAGCAACGGCAAACGCTCGTCAGACAGGAGGTCCAAACCTCCGTTTCTCACAATGACCTGAATCATTGTACAGGCCCGAGAAACGCTAGACGAGAAGGCAGACTGCCCGACGTCGGAAGGTTCTCCAAGTCAGGAGCGCCGACCGAGGAAGGCAGGGCCACCCGCTCAGGAGGACTTCGCTTCTCAGGTCATATCCCTGATGCGAATAAATCACCTCGAACGAGCGAGCCTACCCGGGTAGGCGAATCCTCGAAGGCTGGCGAGCCTCGCCATAACCATTTGGCGGATAAACGTAAGGACAAGGAAATAGGCGACACCTTGCAAACCCGCTCGTCCAAACGAATGGTTGAAACCCGCCTACGCACTGGAGTTCGCCCGAACGCGAAGACTCGCCAGTCAAGGCGAGATCGCCTGACTCCAGCATTAAAACGTTCCGCCCAGCATGCACCAGAGAACACGTCCAAAAATCTCTCGTGCACTCACCCGAGCGATTCTTCTGAGGCTAGGGGTTGTCACCAACCGCCCACAGAAGACCTCAGGGAATACTTAACTCGCAAACGCACTATACATAAGGCGAATCCTCAGTGCCACAGTGAGAGACTCATCCACACGGTCCTCGCCGACTGCCAATGCGTCGGAACGGCGAAACCTTCGGTGTTTGAGAGACTTTCTCAACAGTCCTCTCGACCAAAGCCCTCCCGTCGAAGGCGTCGTCACCAAAAAGGACGCACTGCCGACGACCTAGAGCTCGCATCGGCCACAGTTAACACGACGGACAAGGGGAAGGCGGTACTCTCCGACTCGCCAGACTCGGACTCCGTCCTGAGACCTAACACTCAGTTCGCTCAACGCTGGCAGGACGACATATTCCAGCGAACACATAGTCGTAGGGGGGGCAAGTATTGGGTTTGATTACTCCACCCTGGTACCTCCCTCCTGCGGAGAAGACAAGGTTCATTCGGCCGCGACCACATCTCAGACCTCGCGCTCAAGTCAAGACACGCTGGCGAGAGTGCACATGACCGACCTCAACCCCGAGCAGACAATGGCTCAAAAGATGGAGGAACAGCAGGTGACCATCCACTCTCTAAGAGAGATGATGGAGCAACTGCTGAACAAGAAGAAGAAGAAGAAAAGGACCCAACATCCCTTACCTCGACAGACTAGGGACAAAGAGTGGGTACCTCCCCGTCGCCCGGCGACTAAAACGGAAGACAACAGTAATCAGCAATCTGATTACTCTTCCAAAACGTCGATAGGAATGTCGCATACTGGCGGTAGCATCCGTGACAAGAGATTCGACGAGTTCCAGGACCAGCTCAACGCGCTAAAGCTTCAGCAAAACATGAACAAGCTGGGGGTGGTACGTCCCTACCCTATCGAATGGGACACGGTCCCATACCCAGTGAAGTTCAAGCCAATCAGCTTGATACAGTTTGATGGCAAGGGATCGCCCTCGCAACACATCTACTACTTCATGGCGCAGACTGGGTTCCTTACGGGGAATGACGCCATTCTCACTTGACTATTCATAGGTACCCTCAAGGGGGTGGCCTTTGAATGGTTCCGCAAACTGGAACCCGGCTCTATCAAGGCATGGGCCGATGTTGAAAAGCTCTTCCTCG
The DNA here is from genome assembly GCF_001876935.1 of Asparagus officinalis. Lineage (NCBI taxonomy): Eukaryota > Viridiplantae > Streptophyta > Magnoliopsida > Asparagales > Asparagaceae > Asparagus > Asparagus officinalis. Next base: position 68,757,693 of record NC_033798.1, on the reverse strand, counting down.
CCCGCTTCTTCGACGATGACACGGAAGTGTCAATGGCCACTCTCCTTGCTGAGAAGCAGCAGAAGTCGGAGTCGGTCAATGACTTCGTGAATAGATTTCGGAATCGATCAGTCCACTGTCGGGACCAAGTTTCCGAGTCGACACTGATTGAGATGTGCCGCAACAACCTGTCGATCCATATCCTGTCCAAGATAGGGGCAGTCGAGACCCGGACTTGGAAGGAGCTTGTTCGCCAGGGCGAACAAGTCGAAAACATGATCAAGAGGCTAGAGGCCGAGGAGCCGCAGTCCAAGAAGGGAGCAACAGATCCAGCTGCGCCAAAGAATCCTCCTCGGTGGAGGGCCAAAGAGATCATGGCAGTCGACTCTGCCCCGGCACCAAAGGCTGCTCAAAAGCCGAAACCCAGGCAATTTGAACAGCGCCCCCCGCGGCAATACGACTTCAAAGAAGATCAGGTGGTGGCGACCTTCGACACTCTACTCAAGAGTGGGCGGATTAAGTTGCCAGAAGCCGCGAAGCCTGAGGAGGCGGACAAAACCGGTGACCCAAGTTACTATGCGTATCACAGATTCCTTGGCCATCACACAACCAAGTGCTACGTCCTCAAGGACAAGCTCCAGGCCCTCTACGACGTGGGGGTTTTGAAGAAAGAGAAAGTCCAAAAGCAAGTGACTGCGAACATGATCACTTTGAGCTTTGGGACAGATCTCCCGGAGGTTCAAGCTCCAGCGGGGGTAATTCCTATCCCCAAGGCGGTCTTGAAAATCACTAATGACGATCCTCACAGCCAGCGGGGAAAGGGTTTGGTCCCACAGACTCTGCCATCAGGGCAGGTGATGTGGGTCCATCTGGACCTCCTCAATGATGAGCAATGGACTGCACAGCCTTCCAAGGAGGCTAAGGGAAAACACTGCAATGCTGTCTCCGCCATCCTGGATAGAGATAACACGGTGATGACTGCCTTGACGGACTCTGAAGAGGACACCAACGTCTTCGCCACGAGAGCAGGGAAAGAATTCACGAAAGAATATCCCACGAGGGCGGAAAACCCGGCAGGACCCCCCGCAAGAGCGAGGCCAGCCGCAGCAACCCCTCCCAATCCAGACGGACTAGGCTCAAGCCGCCAACCTTTCCGGTTCAACGTGCTCGCGCAACTGAAAAGCATCCCTGCGCGAATCACCATGTACGACCTCCTCCGGTTATCCAGATCTACCCGGGAGGCCCTACAGGAGGCGTTGGCCGACTCAGAGGCGTTCTCTACCCATTTCTTGAAAGAAACAGAGGCAGAACAAGAATGTGCGACTTGCTGCCAAGTCTCCGAGAGACGGGTCCCGTGCATCACTTTCACTCCTGAGGACATGCTCATCAAGAGCACATACCATGACCGGCCGCTGTACTTCACGGGATACGTCGGCTCATCGAAAGTGGATCGGATTCAGGTCGATCCGGGGTCTGCGCTGAGCATTGTGCCCCTGAAGTTAATCAAACACTTGGGGATACCGCCGAAATGCCTCTCCTCGACCACGATGACCATCTTTGGCTTTCCTCAACCACGACTACCATCTTCGGCTTTAACGCCATGGGGACTCGGCCGCTCGGCAAAATCCGCTTGAAATGTCGGATAGGCGACATGAAGACGGAGGTGACGTGCTACGTCATCGACGCCGAACCCTCCTACAACATGCTCTTGGGACGTCCATGGATTCATGGCAACCGAATAGTTCCGTCCACACTGCACCAGTGCTTGAAGTACGTGGACGACTACGATCGAGTAAAGACAGTAGTGGCCGACAAGCAGCCCTTTAAAGGCGTCGAAAACTACTTCGCGGATTCTCTGCTGTACCAGGACCCCGACGAGCCACCAGCAGAAGAACTGGAGAGTGGCAACGAGGTGGACAGCGAGCCTGAATACGGTGACAGCTTAATTCTGAACGACTTCGAGTCAATTGTAATCGGTTACGAGAGTCACCATGTAACCGACACTGTTCAGGCGGAAAAAATTATCATGAATGAGAAATCCGACTTTGCTTATTTGTCATCTTGCTCCACATCTGAGGATGATGCACCCGATAACCTATGGTCGACACTCTACAGTGATCCTTCCCTACAACTTGCGGATGGTGACCTCATTCATACAGTGCCAAGATGCAGCAATCGGTCATCGCAAGCGGTGTTCGTCGTACCGGCCCGAAATAATTATCGAAAAGATATTATTTTCGGTCGGATCGATCATCCCCTGCGCACGCTATGGGATGAATCTGAGGACGACGACCCAGCGCCCCAGTTTTCGCAATACAGTCGAGTTGCGAAACGTATGATGAGCGACATGGGGTATGACCTCACTCGTTTAGAGGGCCTAAATTACGGCCGAGGACGCAAGACGATCATCCGACCCACCTATGTACCCAAAGGGAAACCCTCAAACTACTTCAACAGGACTAGAAGAGGCTTAGGCTACTCCTCCTTCTCGTCGGATTTGTGTTCTTACGTCGACGAGGATTTCGACTATGCATGTTCGGGGGATCAATCGTCAGCGACCTCGGCTTGGGACTCGGACGTCAGCGTGAGGGATCTGTTCGATAGCCTCATAGTCAACATGGCTACGATAGACCCCGCCGAAATGGTGGAGGACGGACAACTTCCACTCTATGACGAGACATGGGATCGCCATGTTAACGCCCAGTGGAATAGTCGCTTTGAACAGCGCGAACCGCCAACCGAAGACGAAGTCCTCCAGGTGAACATGGGCACTGAGGCGAATCCCAAACCCATATTCATCAGCGGAAGTCTGCCTCCGCAGGAAAAAGAGGACCTCATCGCCCTCATACGGGAATACATTGACGTCTTCGCCTGGAATTACGAGGACATGCCTGGTCTGGATCCGCGGGTCGCCACGCATCGCCTCAACATCAGCCGGTTTTGCCCCTAAATCATGGAGGCGATCGAAGCTGAAGTAAAGAAGCTGATTGAATCCGGTTTCATCAGAGAGGAGCAACACCCCAACTGGGTGGCGAATATTGTTCCGGTCTTGAAGAAGAACGGTAACATCCGCATCTGCATCGACTTTAGAAACCTCAACGCCGCGTGCCCTAAAGACGAATTTCCTTTGCCCATCACGGATGTCATCATTGACAACACGTGCGGATTCGAGAGGATGTCCTTCATGGATGGCTTCTCGGGGTACAATCAAATCAAAATGCACCCCGAGGACGAGAAGCACACTGCATTCAGGACTCCCATAGGGGTGTACTACTACACCGTTACACCATTCGGACTCAAGAACGCTGGCGCAACCTACCAGCGTGCCATGAGCATGATCTTTCGAGATCATCTGCGAAAGACGGTCGAATGCTATGTAGACGACCTGGTTGTGAAGAGTCGCCATAAGGAGGACCACCTCCGAGACTTGAAGGCGATGTTCGAACTCATGAGGACTCATCAACTCAAGATGAATCCTACTAAGTCATTCTTGGGGATGTCCAGTGATAAATTCCTCGGTTTCGGGGCGAGCCATTCAAGAGCTCCAGCCACCCCAAAATCTTAAAGAGCTAAGAGGCCTTCAGGGACGACTGGCTTATATCCGAAGATTCATCTCAAATCTCTCGGGCAAATGTCAACCCTTCTCTAAGCTGATGAAGAAAGGTACTTCCTTCGTCTGGGACGAGCCATGCCAAAAGGCCTTTGAAGAGATCAAAGCTTATCTCTCAAACCCGCCTGTCCTCGCGGCACCAATCTCAGGGAGGCCATTCCTCATATATATAAGGGCCATGGAACATTCTCTAGGCGCCCTCTTGCCACAAAACGACGATGCAGGCCACGAGCAAGGCATCTACTACCTGAGCAGAACCTTGCAGGGTGCCGAACAACGGTACCCAATGGTTGAAAAGGAATGTCTAGCCTTGGTGTTCGCCATCCAAAAGATGCGACACTACTTGGTTGGCCAAACGATCCATGTCATTTCCCGGATGAACCCCATTCGGGTCTTCATGACACAACCTACAACGTTGAACTGGCGCCTGGCCAGGTGGGCACTTCTGCTCTCTCAATACGACATCCACTTTATGCCACAAAAATCAGTCAAGGGACATGCCATCTGCGATCTCATGGCTAGTCACCCGCTGGGGTCGAAGACCGATCTATTTGAAGATCTGCCAGATGAACCACCCGAAGCCAATGTGACTTCATCACCAGAGGTGTGGCAGATGTTCTTCGACGACGCGTCTCGTGCAGGCGCGAGCGGCTCTATCGCTGCAGGAGTGGGGGTGGTCCTCACCTCTCCGCATGGCCACGTGTTACCCCGGGCCTTTTCCTTGACGGAATCGTGCACCAACAATGTGGCTGAGTACAACGCGTTGCTCATAGGGCTCGAGTTGGCCAGAGAGTTAAGGATCAAGCATCTGAAGGCTTACGGTGACTCCCAACTCATCGTTAAGCAAATGACTGGCGAGTATGAAGTCAGGAACGACGATCTCCACAAAGCAGCTGTCAGACTAGTGGAGTTATTTGAGAGTTTCCGCATCGAGCATGTTCTCCGTTCTAGGAACACGCATGCAGACGCTCTCGCTTCCTTAGCGGCTAACTTGGCCCAGCCTTTGGGAATGACCCAACGAGTCACTGTCGCCAGCCGAAAACTTTTCCGACTAAGAGACGTCCCAGAGGCGAACGCCACTCATCAAACCCCGGATCAGCCTGATCAGGAGGACTGGCGTCTCCCGATCATCGATTACGTCCTATACGGCATGTTGCCCGAAGACGCGAAGGAACGAGAGTCCATCCGACGACGTGCCTCGCGGTTCTACTACGATTCAACCACTAAAACGTTGTATCGGAGGTCATACGATGGCTTGTTGCTTCGATGCCTTTCAAAGGCAGAGGCACAAGAGGCCCTACGCGAAGCCCATGACGGCGCGTACGGGGCTCATCAGCCTGGACCCAAACTTTGGGATCGCCTGCGGAGGACATGCTACTTCTGGCCTGGGATGGTCACTGACGCAGTCGCTTATGCGAAGCGCTGCTACGAATGCTAAATCCACGCCAACTACATGCACCAGCCTCCTGAGGATCTGCATCCGACGAGGGCGTCTTAGCCCTTTGAAGCAAGGGGGATGGACATAGTCAGGCCAATATCTCCGCCATCGGCGAAAGGCCATCGCTTCATCCTCGTGATCACCGATTACTTCTCTAAGTGGGCAGAAGCCATCCCCTTAAGAGAAGTCAAGACTAATGACGTGATCAAATTCATTAAGCACCACGTCATATACCGATACGACGTACCCCGGCGTATTATTCATGATAATGGCACGTAATTCGTTAGCCATGCATTCACCAGGTTCTGTGACAAATTCCGAATACAGAACCTCTCTTCCACAGCCTACAACCCTTCAGCGAATGGTTTGGCTGAGGCCTTCAACAAAACAATTATCAAGACCTTGACCAAGCTGACTTCCACTAGCAAACGCGATTGGAACGAAAAGCTAGGCGAGAGCCTGTGGGCATATCGCACGACGGTTCGCACGCCGACTGGCACCACGCCCTACTCATTGGTATACGGCTGTGAAGCCGTATTGCCATTAGAGATTCAAATTCCATCCCTCCGCGTCACCTTAGCAACAGGGATGACGGCCGAGGAAAATCACCAACTGCGACTCGCAGAACTCGAAGCGTTGGATGACAAACGACTGGAAGCTCAACAGCACATTGAGTTTTATCAAGCTCGAATGGCCAAGAGCTTCGACAAAAAAGTCAGACGTGGAGCCTTCAAGGAAGGAGAACTGGTACTGTCCGTTCGCCGACCGATGATCCTCACTTCCAAGAAGAAGGGGAAATTCCAGTCCAAATGGGAAGGACCATTCGTAGTAGAGACAGTCTACTCGAATGGCGCCTATCGCCTCGTCAAGCCGAATGTCGATAAGATCATGATGCCCATCAATGGCAAGTATCTGAAGAAGTACTACCCCTAGTTCTCCTTCACCAAACTCCCACGACTGCATGAGTTTAAACTGGCCCTCACACCCTCCAAATGGTATAAGAGGTAAAACTATTCCTATGCTTCAATTTTTTGAGCCAGGTTCTCAGTACAGGCGAACCGCTCAGTACAGGCTAACCGCTCAGTACAGGCGAACCGATCAGTACAGGCGAACCGCTCAGTACAGGCTAACCGCTCAGATCAGGCGAATCGTTCAGATCAAGCGAATTGCTCAAATCAAGCGAATCACTCATATCAAGCAAGCCTATCAGTCTAGGCGAAACCCGCTTCTTGAGCTAAGCTCCCTGTCTTAGCGAACCACTCAAAACAGGCGAGATTAGCATCTCAGGTGGGCGACATCAAACGCCCTCTTGGTCAAACCTTCAAATAGTTAGGACCAGAGCCACAGTCCCCCGCCAATCCTCTTCTAAAGGATGGTGGGTCCTCAAAGTCGTTCCATTCACGACAGCCCCTGTCACGTTAACATTAAACCTCTGACAAAACCCACTTACCAATCCTCTTCAGAAGGATGGTAGGTCCCCACAGTTGCTCCAATCGCGACAAGACCCCATCAGGTTAATGATCACCTCTGATGATTGGCGCCGTTATTCTTACGAATAGCACAGCCTAAGTAATAGCCTACCACGCGACGTGTTATTACTTCTGTCAATAGTCACACTCCCACGTCCCTGAACTATTTGACCTATTCCAGATATCCTAACATTCCCTAGGGTAACTGATGGGTAGTAGCCTACCACGTGATGGCTCCTACAACAATCAATCGTCATATTCCTACATCCATGAGCGATTCGATTATCACCCGTGTCGTCGCCTACCCCGACGACGACAATTGTCGAGAGCGGCTCGGCAGATGACCTGTCTGCCATTTCACCAAGCAACAACTCGCCGAGTGGCGAGTCAAAGTTGGGTTCTTCAATTGGCCGCAGGAGCGAACGATTGTTCTTTGCTGCAAGCCAAGTGTTGCTCTCTCGATCCCATTTGAGCTACAACGCGAAAATCAGAATTAACCCGATCCCACGCTGTGGGCAGCCAAGGACAGAACAAGAGCCTAAAACGACTAAGTCCAAAACAAAATAGTCGGGGGCTCACCAAGTTCAACTCAAGTGCCAAACAGGGCAGACAAAGAAAAAAGAAAGATGTGAATGCAAAGCAAGAATAAGCAAAGCAAAAGAGCCACAACGGGCCAAAATTTACATAAGTTTTTAGTTTAGTCATGATGCGCACGGCATCAGCTAAATTATAAACACAAAAAAAAGAAGAGCAAAGTGGAGGCGAGCCTCATA
>NC_033798.1:68710109-68750342 GCF_001876935.1 Asparagus officinalis | reverse complement strand
TGGCTCCGTCTTCCTCTTCCTCTTGGCGGAGGAGCTGAAGCGATCGATCCACCTCCGCAGCAACACGGCAGATTGCCCTGTTCTCCTGCTCAAGCTCCAGCAGCGTCGCCTCGCCACGACGGGACCCGGCGTCTTTGAAGAAAGCGGCGTCCAGATAAGCATCCATCCGGGCCCGCATCGCCTTGCACTGCTTGCGCAGGCGCCTGAGCTCGGCCTCCTTCGCCTCGATACGTCTCGCCCGCTCCTGGCGCTCGAGCACTTCGCGCAGCGAGAGAGGCGGTGGCACGTCGGAAGGGTCGTCGTACGCCAGCTCTTCGAGGCGGTACATCAACCCCTCCACGTGCTCAAGCTCCCGCTTACACTACCGTGCAAGCAAGGCGCCACCCTCGCGGCGGACCACCTTCAAACCCGACTCCACGAGGGAGAGCGCATCGTAATCAATCTTCTTTTCACAGATTTTTCTCGAAGAGGTGAGAACTCTGCTGAAAAGACGGCAAGTACATATATAGCCAAAAAATCGACGGCCATGATCTGTCCCCTCAGACGATCGAGCGGTCCAGGTGTCCTGCGACGCTTCGAGCTCAACGCCAATAAAGGTCATTCCTCTCGGGACTCCAAACCGACCGATCGGATTGGGCCCAGGAGGCGAGGCGTTCTATCGCCTCACCATTAATGAGCGTTAATGCATCCGCAGAGCCTTAGCTGGCAAGCACTTAGGCCCGTAGACAGACGCGTGGCACAAGTTTCGCCCGCGTTCGGATCTCTAACTGGGGGACGAATGTGACATATCAAAAGTTTCACCTGTTGTGTGAACTCGCCATCATACGGGTTTCGCTTGCAACATGAATTCACCATCAATCAAGTTTGGATTTCAACTTAAACTCGCCACCACAGGAGTTTCGCCTACGAGCTGAGTTCACCAACGAAGCGAAGGCAACCTTCAAGCGAACTCGCCATCAAGTTAGTTCCACTTACAGAAGGAACTCACCAGCATTCTAGGGAGTAGCTTGCGGCACTAATTCGCAGTCATACGGGTTTCGCTTACAACATGAATTCGCCATCAATCAAGTTTGGCTTTCAACTTAAACTCGCCACCACAGGAGTTTCGCCTACGAGCTGAGTTCGCCAACGAAGCGAAGGCAACCTTCAAGCGAACTCGCCATCAAGTTAGTTCCACTTACAGCAGGAACTCACTAGCATTCTAGGGAGTATCTTGCGGCACTAATTCGCAGTCATACGGGTTTCGCTTGCAACATGAATTCGCCATCAATCAAGTTTGGCTTTCAACTTAAACTCACCACCACAGGAGTTTCGCCTACGAGCTGAGTTCGCCAACGAAGCGAAGGCAACCTTCAAGCGAACTCGTCATCAAGTTAGTTCCACTTACAGCAGGAACTCACCAGCATTCTAGGGAGTAGCTTGCGGCACTAATTCGCAGTCACTCGAGTTTCGTTTGCAGTATGAACTCGCCTGTACCGGAGTCTAACCGTCGGCGTAAGCTCGTCACCGTTCAAGGGGTTTCACCTGCAACATTAAGTCGCCGTCGGCTATGCAAACAAAACACTGAACGACGATGTATTAAAACGAGGTGTGCGTAACAAGGAAACACAAACCTCATTAAATGCTTCTAGACAGTACATTTGAACAAAGTTATGGTTTTTGCAATTGCGAAAGTCATAATATTACGTTCAAAGAAGTAAAACATGCACCCAGTTTTTTAAGACAATACATTTGAACAAAGTTATGACTTCATAAACAAACGAGTCATAAGCAAAATTTCTTAACACAACCATAAGGCCGAAGTCTCAGTCGAACACGCTAAAAGTGGAGAGTCTTCTTTGGCCGCCGCCACCTTGCTCGCGTGATCTTCCCGAGCTTTGTCTTCAGCAGCCTTCCGAATCCGGTCTTCACGGCTCGACCTAGCAGCAGCATCCTTTTGGCGTAAGGCTAGGAGGTTTCGAGTTTCCGCCTTAGCGTTCTTACTGACCTTTACAACGTCGGACTGGAGCCCCTTCAAGTTCGCCTCCGCCTGTCCTAATTCGGCCCTCAGGAGAGCCATAGTGCGATTAAGGTCGATGATTTGCTCCTCCAGCGAATGTTGTTGACCCACCCAGAAGTTGGTGATGGACTCCAAATCCGCTATTTCTCTGGAACAGACCTCCTGTTCCCAGGCTTCCTGATGTCTGACATGAGCCAGGCAAGACTCCATGTCGGCTTCCGGACCTTCCCGTAGCAAGGTCTCTAACCCTATCATGCGTGACTCTAAGAGACGGAGCTCCTGCATGCAACGGGTAGCGAGCCGGTTTTCTCCCGATCGCCGCAAATCAGCCACGCGATCAAGGAGAGACTGCCTGAAGCCGTCAAAGCTGCCCATGCCAAGGCTGACAAGGGAAATCACCTATCTCGCAGCGTTCTCAAACTCTTCGACACGAGCCTGCCAGGGCAAGGACTCGGAGCGAGCAGGCTCTTGGCCCGGAGCGAGCGCCGTAATGGGCGGAATCTCAAGGCAGGGTTCGGCTCCCGGCTGGGGAGCAGAGTCTGATGTGGCGGAGGTCGCAGGACCTTCAGATTCATCGTCGGAAATCAGAATAGGCTCGGCCGCATGCTCCTCGATCTGCAAAACACAACAACAACACAGAGAGGAGTCAAGGGAAGAATACTTGTTCAACCCACGCGAGAGTCAGGACGAAAAGATACCTTCGGCCGCGGTAGCCTCAGCAGCGCCCGAAGAAGACGGTTCTTTCCTTTTCTTAGAAGCGACCCTCTTCACCTTCGGCGTCATCGGGGGTATGAGGAAGGGAAATTTGGGTTTACTCTGGAGAAGACAATAAAAAAGCTGTAGATCCTCTTAATAGAGGGTAAGGGCGTTAAATACCCTAAGAACCCTAGACGGTTACTCAATACTTGATTGGACCGTTCAAGGCTAAAACAGTTAAAGGGTAAGGCCGAACAAATCGAATCCTACCTGGACGACCAAGATCCAACGGTTTTTAGGCACGATCTTCAACAACGGCCCGAATTGGGCGCGATGGACGAAGAGCCCCACTACGCCACATTCAATACGAAGCGACGTGTCCACGTCTTCTTGGCTGACGTAAGCATAGACCAATATGTGGCCCGCCGAAAACGGAGCCTACCTGACGGCGAATTCACCACTGAGATTCCCACGGGTCAAAACCAATCGCCCCTCTGGAACTTGAGGCAATTCTAAATCCGCCTACGGATGAAATCCGCTCGCAGAGGAGACAAGCTTACGGTCGAAATTCACCGACAGCTGAAGACCGCCCCTCACAACTAACGCTCTAGCTAACGCATGTTAAAAGAGAAATGGAGCATGCACAGAAGTAATAGTAACCAAGAACAGAAAGATAATTTCATTCATAAAGAAATCCTATTACAACGGCGAATTAAAGGCGAATTACAAGGTTTTCAACCGCAGTTCTGCCTCACGAATTTCGCCGGCTAGGCGAAGTTCAAGTCTCTTCAGGATCTCTCGGCGAATATCCTCCTCGGTGCGCGAGACTAAGTCCTGAACGGTATCTTTGGCCTCCTTGAGAGCTCAATCCTTCTCCTCAACAGAATCAGCGACCAATTGCCGACGAGACTCAACGTCCTCCAACTCCTTCGCCGTTTGCTCGCGAGCCTTCTCTCGAGTGACCAAAGAGGCTTGTGCGTCAGCTATGACCCGTTTCAATTCCTCTATCTCGGAGGATAGGCGAGAAAGACGGTTATCGGCTGTCTGTTGCTCAAGAGCCACTCGTGCCGCACGAAGGGTGAGCAACCGCTGAGCAGCCTCTTCCACTTCTTTCAAACGGGAAAAGTACGGTTTTGCCACGGTGGCGCCTAGCCTCTTGATTAAGAAGAAAATGTTGTGATCGAGGTCCTCCTTGAACTCCTCGAAAGAACAATTATCCTCCAGGACGAGTCTGATGCAGTCAGCCAAAGTGTCTTCAAAATAAACCAAGGCTCGTGCTGTGCTCCTCTTCCGCAAGCGTTCCAAGGGAGAAAGGGCAGTCCCCTCCACCAAAGACGAGGTTACGATTGAAGTGCTGGTGGTCATTACCATGGAAACGGGGATGGGCGACGCCAAAGCCGGTAGGGCCACCGATGCCATCAGGGTAGCAGCCGTGGCGTCACTAGCCACTACAGAGGAGGAAGCGGCCACCGACCGAGTGAGAGTCCTCCTCTGTGGCGAAAGCTCTTATGACAAGGGTTCCCCACCAATCAGTGCTCCCACGGGGATGGAGGTATCCTCTTGTGGGCCGGACCTGTCCTCAGGAGCCAACGCCTCTTCCCCGCCAGACAACGCCTCATGAATCGAGACGTCATCATCCGCTTCTGATTCGCCCATTTCTCCGCCTGAATGACCCTCCCAAGAAGGAGGATCCTCCTTGCCAGTAGCTCCATGAGAAGGGCCGGCTGCGGATGCAAAAGGAGAGATTGATAAATGCCCCTTCGGCTCAGGAAAATCAACAACATTTAAGCCTATGCTTACCTGAATCACCAGGCTCTTTTCCATCTCTGGTCTCCCCCTCTTCGTCCGAAGGGATAGAGATCACTCTCTCAGCTACACCTGCTCAGATTAAACACCGATGTCAGAAGATACAAGATCCGACTTTGTGCTCGAGAGTACTAAAATCATTACCTCCGAGTGTGGGCGTAGGGGTCGTTGAGACCCCCGCCTGTGGCCCCACACCAGGTGGAGGGGGAGTGTCCTTCGAAGTCACCGGAGCCGCCTTCGATGCAGCAGGAGAAGTAGACCGAGCAGCTCCAGCCCCAGAGGCATCATCATCCTGACCCTCCGCCGCTCTAGCGGCCTCCATAGTTTCCTCGCAATGGGCCTTCTTGGCCGCTTCCACTCTGGAGCCCTCCGCCGCCATCTCCCGCTGCCGCTTAGAGATCAGCGAACTACTCGGAGGCAGAAGGGGCATCCCCCTCCGACCCGCGTCGCCGCCCTCAACGTCCTTAGCTGGGTCCTCCAGAAGCCACTCCTTAGTAGTTTGGCGACCCCTCCGTCTCGAAGAACGGAGAGGCCTTATGGGGGGACGCCCCTGTTCCGCCAAACACGAACCCTGGAACCAGAAGCCTTCGGGATTAGCGCTAGCACCCCGATACCACCGGCAGTACAGGAGAGTGTGATGCAAATCACGGTCCTTCGCGGGTAGCTCAAAGCGGGCATGGGTACCGCCAGCATGAGTCCAGAACCATCCCCGAGCTCCATCCACTAGCCCTCCTTTGAAGTGCAGATAGGGATTGGCATTGCCCACATACAGTTGGTCATACCCGAACTGGCGGGCGAACCTGCAAGGGATATACGGCTCGAGGTAGCACACAGAACCTGTGCGTAGGATGTGATACCCCGGCCGAATGTTTACCAACCATCGGAAAGCGCCACGAGGAAGAGCCGTGTGATGGTCCGCCGTCGGCGCATCCCTAAGAGACTCGCCGTATCTTCCTCCGCTGAAGTAGGGGAAGAAGCGACGAAAATTGTAGTGGACAAAGTGGGAGAGCGTCTTCCGCGCATCGGGAATGTCTTTACACTTCCAAGAACACTTCTCCAAACGCTCAAGGAAAGGAACAAACCTGTCTCCTTGAAGAGTCGCGGGGGCACTCATCAAACACTCACAGTGGTATACAAACCACGCCATCAAGTAGGTGTATGGCAGCCTCACCCTAGGATTGGGAGTCCTGATGACCTCTTTGTTCCCCTCATCGATAGTCGACACGCAATAGAATTGGGCCGTCAGGGTGCGGAGCCCCCGGTGGATACACGCTATCATCGCCGATACCAGGGAATAGGACTTTTCGTGGGCTAAACAGACCGCAGGATACACGACCTCTACGGGAATAGCCTCAAAAGAGTGAGTGGGGATTACGCACCTCTTTAGCCACAACATGAGATACCCTGCAAGCAAGGCCTTCCCAGATATAGGAGACTTGGCCTGGTGGTGAAACGAGTGGAGGACCGTTCCGGATTTGAATCCGCCCTCGTCACGTTCAAGAACTACTGTGGCTTCCTCTTCGGCCATCCTCCTTTCCACCTCAGCCTAGTCACACCCGCCTAGTGGGAGAGTAGGCTGCCCTTTAACATCGTTCCCCGGGAACAGATAGTCAGCCCAATTCTTATGGCTGATCCCCGGAGTCCTCTTCTTCTTCCCCTTGTGATCTGTAGCCCCTAAAGTACTGAGGCAGATGTGGTAATGGCAGAGCAACTCCCAAAGAGTTTCCACTACCAAAGGGGAACAGTCAGAAAGCTGGTCGATCTCCTCTTGGCCTGGGACGTACTCTTCATAGGGAAAGTCTCCCAGAGGCAGCCCTGACACGTCATACATCTCATGGTGGGTTATGCCAAGTTCGCCGTTGGGGGTGAAGAATGTGCCACTTTCCGCACAATACAGTTCCAAGATACTGTGGAACTGAGAAGCATTAATCCTCAAACCATGTCGAGTGGCTCGAATGGCCACATACAGTACAGAATTCTCAAGGTCAGAATTCTCAGCCAGGACGTGGTCAATGATCTTGGACCACTAAGTGTCGCTGCCGAGCGCAGAATATACCCACCCCGGGGCTCTGAAGTCTTTTAGGGGAAATCTCCCGCCAATTCAGAAGAAGTGATGGCGAAACGTCTCTGCAACCGCTGTCGTCTCTCCTGCCAGCGACTCGTTGGACGGTAGGCCAGGGCGCAGACCCGTCACGCGCTTACAAGAACTCTCTACTCCATACCCAGCCATGGAGCCTGTAAAGACGCCGCAAGTGACCCCGTCCTGAGTTGAGGTCAAATCCCAGTTCATCACTCGGGGAACCACGAGAGACCGTAGCTCGACGATCGAGAACCCCCTCGGCATGCTGGGGAGGTAATAGTGAGTCCCTTCCACTGTGCGGAACCACCTGCTCTCCTTGAGTAGCAGAACGGAAGGATCAGTCGTAGCATCGCCGAAGAAGAACTGAGGCTTCAACAGCTCCGTCCTGGCATCATCTGTCAGCGTCGCATCGGTCGTCAGCTCACGTAATGTCAAATGATGACCGTCTGTAACCCTCTTCATCAAGCTGTAGTGCTTATCGGCAGCGAATGAGGGTATCGGATCCAAAGAAGGAAATCGGGGAGGCGCCGTATAGCCTGTGCCTCCAGCGAGACCGATGGCCACGCCCTTCGAAAGGGCTTCGTCAGAAAAGGTCACTGCAAGAAAAAACACAAGGGTCAGGATAGAATCCGCCCTAAGGATGAATCCGCCAATCCAGTAAAAATGGGCGAATTCGCTTGTCGGAAAGTGAAAACAACGCTCCCCTTTTACCAGAGAAGAGGTCGAACTCACCTATCAAGGATGAATTCGCCTCAACCCAACAAAAGTCAATTTCGCCTGTAGAGGCGAAAATCGTCCCCTATGAGCAAATACAAAATCCGTCCAAAAAGGGGCAGACTTTGCCCTAAATCGAGGAAGCTACCAAAGATGATCGAACCTAAGGGGGGATGAACGAGGCTCGTCCGCCCGACCCGACACCTATAACCTACGCGAAGTCGTTAGATGAACCTCTGGACTTACCCAAGTGTGTCTCAGGTATGCGGACGGGTGCACCGGTGACGAGGCGGTCGGAATAGCGCCCGGGACCTCCTCCTTTCGCGATACACTTCTTGGATTTCGGCGCCATTGAGGGGATTAAGCGGGAACTCTCTCTCTTTAGAAAACTTTCAAGATTCTTGAGCACGGTAACTCTCAAAGAAAGGGAACGGCCTATTTAACGGAGGAGTTGCCAACGTGGCCACGATCGCCCTCAAAAAGCAAAATACTGGCGGACGAGAAACGTGACCACGATCGAAATTAACGGTCCAGATTGCTCCCTGACATTTCGAAGTGCCACGTCGAGGCGGGAAATGGGTCGGTCGAAAAACCCCAAACCTGAACCGAAATCGATGGCTGTATCTGACGGTTGGGTTCGAAAACCACGGCCACGATTCAAACGGGGAGCACGAAGCTTGCGTCAGAACGCGACGTGACAGAACCACGCCATCTTAGCTAGAAAGCACGAAGCCCACTAGCGGACGCGTGGCTCACCCACACCGAACCGAGTTTCGCCCGAAAAGAAAGGTTTTCGTCTGCGAAAAGTTCGACCCAAATCCGCAAGTCGAACAGAATATCGCCCCCAAAATCTAACTTCGCCTGAACGGCTCATTCGCTCTGGGAGTTAAACGACAAATAACACGACTTGTCCCAAGCTTTAAAACGCCAAAGAGATGGCCTCGCTTAAAACCACGCCTCGAATGGCTAAGGTTGAGAGTAGAAATCTTAGCATCAAGTCTAAGAGAAACTACTCGACAACTCATCATACTGAGGGGAATAGTATGGCTAGCCCGGTTCAAACGGTAATCGGTAAAGGTACATCAAACCCGTTGATAGCTGAGGGTTTGCTAAAAATCCTAAAAGAAACCAAGTGCCCTTGCTTCACCAAAAACTTCTTCATTCAAAGTATTCCAGACCACACGCAAGCCGGTTTAGGTCTGAAAACTTTGAAGGGGGTCTTGTAGACGGTAAAAAATACCTCTGTGAGCTTGTAAGAAATTCACCTGAATGATCAACTCGCCTGCACGAGCCAGAATCAACTGGGAACAGCGGAATTTCGCCTATGACACAACTCACCTGCCCGAGTCCCAAGTCGAATCCGCCCACAAACCCCAAGGCCGCCAATACGGCCAGATACATGTTACCCCACGTGCTGAGATAGGCTTTCCCACCTCTCTCGACCCGAGGGGAGAGGGCACAGTACTCCAAGACCGTCAAGCGGGGTGTCGAGTCGACCTGAGCATTCATAAATGCATCTCACCTTGGCTGACTGAGTTAGGAGACGAATCCGCCAGCATTCGGCGAGCTGTCCAAACCCACTCGAGTGCCAGGAACATGCTTTCCCGCCTCTCTTGACCTGAAGAGAGAAGGCACGGCACTCCAGGCCCGCCGAACAGCCGCCCACAGTACAAGTGAGCAGACAGATGTCAAAGCAGCCTGCACTCTCATAAATGCGACTCACCTCAGTTGTCCAAGCAACGGGCAAGAGCCGCCGGCGCTCGAAAGTTGGTCAGATCCACGCACGCATCCGACAGCCGTTGTCACGCATACGAGAAGGGGCTTTCCCACTCCTACGTAACGTGATGCAGAGCGCAGCTCTTCGAATGATCACTGGTGGTACGAATGAATAGCAGGATGTCTCCGAATAATGTATGGTCACATCCCATAATTCAAGGAGCAGTCAAGCTGTCCTTCTTCCATTTAAAAGCCTCTTCCAGCAAACTTTGAGAGAGGTCGAAAAACTTGGAGAAAAGCAGTTGAGACCAAGCTGTTCGCATAATCCTTGCATTACAGCACCACTGCCTGGTTCCGAGCTCCGATCGTCGGCGAACTAAGCAGACCCGAACTCCATCGACTCGAGCTTCTACTGTGTACTGAAGCTCTCCAGCAACCTCGATCGAACGGTCCAAGGGAAGCAGACTCGACACAAGCATCGAGCGAAGCGTCCTATAGCCACCAAAAGTCCCCACACTAAACAAAGAGGGCATTCCCTATGCTTCTATTGTAAACATTTGATTATTAGTTTGTAATAAGCTTTCTTATCAATACAAACGAAACTTCCTGTTTTCAGGAAATCAAATTTACACCCTACACTCCTCTTGTCAGATATTTGTATTTTGAGTCTTGTTGAGTATTTCAGTTGATTTATTTCAGACATTGACCATGTATTTCTGTATGTTGGATGATGAAATATTAATGTGACCACTATCATTTCATTAGTTATTTCTTGTATTATCTTTTACTTGCTTTTGTACCTACACCTGTTGTTGACTCTATTAGAGAGATGTTAATTGTGATGGTGAAACATGTTATTGTACGGTGTGGTGCATGGTAGGTTTGACATTCTTGGTTTCACCTTGGACTGCAGCCTTGTGTGAACCCAGGGGCGTCACAGTTGGTATCAGAGTTCTAGTTCTGGTATCCTTAGGATCATCCTGTGTCGAGTCGTGGAGCTAGGATAGAGTTTCTTAGGATTCATGTATAGAGTCCGCAAGGATTTCCTAGTATGAGTGAGGACGATATATGCGTATATCTCAAAAAATTTGAGAAATTTTTTTTATGATAACTATTTTGTGTAAATTTAAAGTATTTGTGTGACTACTATATGTTGAGAAAATTGTATGGTGATACGTTATTTATAAAGGTCTATTTTGACTCATAAACTTTTATTTTCTTATCATCAGAGAGAGAGCGAGATGGCAGGACGTGGTAGGCCTCATACTCGGAGAGCTGGGCAGGCAGAGTCACAGCAGACTCCACTCCACCCGAGCCGCAGCAGGCTCCTCAGTATTTGGTGGATATCATGGCTCCTCTTATTACTCGAATGACAGCCATTGAGGAGTTGGTGACGACTCATATAGTACCACGGACACCACTACCACCGGTAGTTTAGCAGCAGGGGATACCCGCCTTTCTTGTCAGAGAGAGATCCCCATAGATCACGTCTGCAGTTGTTCCTCTAGCAGTCCCAGATAGAGCCATAGAGCAGGAGGCTTGGCTTCGTATAGTAGAGAGGTACCAGAATATGAGGGCACCAGAGTTCCAGGGATCACCATACCCTCTTACAGCCCATAAGTGTAAGGAGGATGTGTGCAATATTCTTGACATACTCAGTGTGGATTCAGTTCAGAAGCAGAGATTAGCATCCTACAGCTTGAAGGGAGATGCCGGGAGATGGTACCGACTTCAGTTTACTCCAGAGCAGAGGATGACCCTCACATGGGAGGACTTCATATACTTCTTTGATGGGCAGTACATTTCTTCTGTAGCACGGACTGGGAAGGAGCTTGAGTTGTCCAGGTTGACTCAGGGAGACATGACAGTTGCAGATTTTGAGAGCAGGTTCATGGATTTGCAATATTTCATGGGTATGTGGCAGACAGGAGAGCGTCAGGCTCAGATGTTCTTAGCAGGGCTTCGCCCTAATCTTCACCGGTACCTCGTCTCGAGGAGGAGCGTCAGGCTCAGATGTTCTTAGCAGGGCTTCGCCCTAATCTTCACCGGTACCTCGTCTCGAGGAGGTTCTATTCAGTTAGGGAGATAGCTGAGGCCGCCACTTCACAGGAGATTAAGACTACTATGTTCCAGAAAGATAAGGAAGGGAAGGCCAAGGCAGGACAGAGTGGGGACAAAGGCAAGAACAAGAGATCTTTTTCTGGACATCAACAGCAGCATCAGGGCCCTTATAAAAAGGGACCCCAGTAGGATCAGAGAGCGCATCAGCAGCGTAAGTTCCAAGGATCTTGTTTTAACTATCACAAGGTCGGGCATAAGGCATTAGAGTGTCGTAGCGCACCAGCAGGAGCCCAGCAGGGCAAGGGTCCGAACTAGCAGCAGCGACAGCAGGGCAGAGGTCAGGGCCAGCAGAACAGGCTTGAGGTACCGCCAGCAGCTCAGAGGACTGAGGGGCAGATTCGAGCAGTTTAGGAGGTTCCTCAGGGGCAGATTGTCCTATATTCTCCATCTCCAGTAGTAGAGCAGTCTTCAGTCACAAGTAGAATGTATGCAATAGTTCCCCGTGATCATGGAGCTAGCGGAGCCGTAGTGGAGGGTACGTTCCTTGTGGATTCTTTCCCGCCCGTATTCTTTTCGATTCAGGAGCTTCGCATTCTTTCATCTCTCATGCATTTATGACTAGACTCCAGCTCGTAGCTCAGTCTCTAGACACCCCTTTATCTGTTTCCACCCCCTTTAGGTGAGGTATCGCTTCCAGAGAGCATTTGTAGGAGGTGTACCGTCAGTTTAGACGAGTCAGAGTTCATAGCTGATTTGATAGTATTGCATATGTCCGAGTTCGATGTCATCCTTGGTATGGATTGGTTATCTTCCTACCATATTAGTATTGACTGTTTTGTGAAAACAGTCAAGTTGCGGGCGTCCGACGGGTTCGAGATGATTGTAGCCACCTCTCAGGGCAACCGATTTGCGGAGTCATTTCTGGTGTACATCGAGGAGGTGATGCGACGGGATCAGGGTGTTGAGTTATTGGAGACTAGAGTTGTCTCAGAGTATCAGGATATCTTTCAGGACATACCTGGATTACCTCCTGTGAGAGAGGTTGAGTTTTGTATTAAGTTGCAGCCAGGCATAGCCCCGATATCCCGTGCACCCTATCACATGGCACCAACTGAGATGAGGGAGCTTCTGACCTAGTTGGATGAGTTATTAGCTTAGGGTTTTATTCATCGGAGTCATTCTCCGTGGGGCGCACCGGTCCTCTTCATAAAGAAGAAAGACGGTAGTATGATATTGTGCATAGATTATAGAGAGTTGAACAAAGTCACTATCCGGAATAGGTACCCATTACCTAGGATTGATGACTTGTTCGACCAGTTGCAGGGAGTACAAAATTTCTCGAAGATTGATCTTCGTTCGGGCTATCATCAATTGCAGGTTCGGGACATGGATATTCCCAAGACCGTTTTTCTTACTAGATATGGATCTTTCAAGTTCTTGGTCATGCCATTTGGGTTGACCAATGCACCTGCGGTATTCATGGACTTGATGAACCGTGTCTTTCGTCCCTTCTTAGATCAGTTTGTGATCGTTTTTATTGATGATATTCTCATTTACTCGAGATTGGAGGCAGAACACGAGGAGCATCTACGGGTAGCTTTGAGGACTCTTTAGGAGCATCAGTTATATGCCAAGTTTAGCAAGTACGAATTTTGGCTGTCAGAAGTCAGATTTCTTGGCCACGTCATCAGTAGAGAGGGCATATCAGTGGACCCGGCTAAGGTTACGGCAGTTCTTGATTGGGAGCCACCGAAGACGGTGACAGAGATTCGCAGCTTTTGGGGCTTAGCCGGATATTACAGGAAGTTCATTCAGGACTTCTCGAAGATTTTGACGCCAATTACACGCCTTACAAAGAAGGGTGTACAATTCATATGGAGCATGAAGTGCCAGAAGGCATTTGATATTTTGAAGGCTAAGTTGACTACAGCGTCAGTGTTGACCATTCCGAGCAGCAACAGGACATTCGTCGTGTATGCAGATGCATCGTTGGTAGGCTTAGGAGGCGTATTGATGTAGACTCAAAGGGTAGTAGCATATATCTCACGGCAGTTGAGGGTGCATGAGTAGAACTACCCCACTCATGACTTAGAGTTAGCAGCAGTGGTATTTGCACTAAAGTCATGGAGACACTACTTATATAGAGTGCAGTTTGAGTTGTTCACAGACCATCAGAGTCTGAAGTACATCTTTTCTCAGAAGGAACTCAATCAGAGATAGAGGAGGTGGGTTGAGTTTATCAAAGACTATGAGTTCGCAATTCAGTATTATCCGGGGAAAGCGAACGTCGTAGCAGATGCATTAAACAGGAAGCGTCGACATCAGATTTCAGCTTTGAGGTGTTCGTTATATCAGGATCTTATCACTCTTAGCCAGTTTGATTTTAGACCCGAGATTGGAGGAACCAGTGCATTTTTGGGAGCTGTGTCAGTGCAGCCATCTTGGAGTGACAGAGTTGTCAGAGCTCAGTTGGGAGACTCTTGGATTCAAATCCGAAAGGAGGAGATTTCCAAGGAGCCTAAGACTGATTGGATCATTAGAGCAGATGGAGGTCTCCGGATGAAGGGTAGGCTAGTCATGCCAGCCAGTGCCGAGCTGAAGAGAGAGTTATTTGATGAAGCTCATCGTACTCGGTACACAGTACATCCAGGGACTACTAAGATGTAGAAGGACCTGAAGAGATACTTTTGGTGGAGTGGTATGCGAAGGGAGATTGTAGAGTATGTGGCTAAGTGTTTTACCTACCAGCAGGTAAAGGCAGAGCACCAGAGACCGGCAGGAACACTTCAGCCTTTACCCATTCTAGAGTGGAAGTGTACGGACATTTCTATGGACTTTATTGTAGGGTTGCCGAAGTTGAAGAAGGGAAATGATTCAGTTTGGTTGATTATGGACCGGTTGACGAAGTCGGCACATTTCATTCCAGTGAGGACTACTTATATCGCCAAGGCATATGCGAGGATATTTATCTGGGAGATAGTTCGACTTCATGGAGTTCCAGACACGATTGTATTGGATCGGGGTTCGGTGTTCACTTCGCACTTTTGGAGGAGTTTTCAGGACTCTTTTGGCAGCAGACTATCATTCAGCAGTGTTTTCCACCCACAGACGGATGGTCAGACAGAGAGAGTAAATCAGGTGTTGGAAGACATGTTGCGGGCTTGTGTCATTGACTTTCAAGGTAGCTGGGAGGATCACATTCCATTGATAGAATTTGCATATAACAACAGTTATCAAGCGACGATCGGTATGGCTCCGTATGAGGCATTATACGGGAGACCCTGTAGATCACCGATATGTTGGGCAGAGCCGGAGGATAGCTTGATGCTTGGACCGGAGCTTGTGAGGCAGACTACCGAGAAGGTAACATTGATCAGGAAACGGATTCTAGCCGCTCAGAGTCGGCAGAAGAGTTATGCAGATAAGAGGCGAAGACCCTTGGAGTTTCAGGTTGGGGACTCAGTTATGTTGAAGGTATCGCCTATGAAAGGCGTGCAGCGATTCGGACGACGGGGGAAGCTTGCACCGAGATATATTGTACCATTCCAGATTCTGGAGCGTATTGGAGTTGTGTCATACAGACTAGATATTCCAGCATCGATGTCTAGTATACACAATGTGTTTCATGTTTCTATGCTTAAGAAACACTTGCATGATGAGGAGCAGCAGCGAGTATTGGATGCACCAGAGATTGAGCTTCAGGAGGATTTGACTACTGTCGAGATTCCGGTTTGTATTCTTGCCAGGGAAGACAAGAGACTCAGAAACAAAGTAATTCCTTTGGTGAAAGTTCAGTGGAACCGAGGAGGCATTGAGGAGATTTCTTGGGAACGTGATGAGGATATGCGTCGCGACTACCCACACCTGTTTGAACAGGTAAATTTAATTTTTATGATATGTATCTTATATGATGTTTATACATTTGGTTATATTTACATTTAACACTAGAATGAGAATATTCTCGCTTAATTCTTAATCTTTCGGAACACATGGTATATATATGGGGGGTTCCTTGTTCGGATTTTTCACCCGATGTACTAGTTCCACTAGATTAGGGTTGAGCGGGAATATTACCATTTTAGATCGTTAAGTATAAATATCTCTATATGTTTATCTAGAGGTTCATATTGCGAGATGCGTATGGTTTTCGAATTTTGAGGACAAAATTCTTCTAAGGGGGAAGAATGTAGAACCCCGTAATTTTTATAATGTTTATATGTGAATTATTAGTAACAAATAATTCTTTTATGATAAATAGCTTGAGGTCATTGATGTACATGATAACAAGTTATTTGAGATGATATTTTATGATAAATAGCTTGAGGTCATTGATGTACATGATAACAAGTTATTTGAGATGATATGAGAGTATGAGTGTAGATGATATGAGAGTATGAGTGTAGAGTTTTGTGCGATGGTTTTGCAAATAAGCAAAACATGCACAAAAACTGGAATTTGCAAGATCAGTCGACCGATCAGTCGACTGACTGTATCAGTCGACCGATCAGTCGACTGATACGCTGATTTTTAGTTTTTCAGGTTTCGGGTCTGTTTTGATTTGGTTCGGGTTTGGGTCGGGTTTAGCTGTTCATATATATTCTCCTTCACCCGAAATCACCCCTCTCATCTTCAGATCTGAGAAAACCCTAGCCCCCTCTCCCCTATCTCAAACCCTAGTTTTATTCGTGGTGATTTGGGGAAGAACTTGAAGGATTTTTGTCGAAATCTTCACGTTGCAGCGAAGGGGAACCACTCTCTCTCAGATTCAGGAGTTGTTCATCACCCCAGAGGCGAGTAACATCTCGCTCAACCTTGTCCTATTTTCTAAACGTTTTCAAAGGGTTTTTATGAGTTTTGATGAGCCAAAAATGTAATTTTTGTACAAAGGATTGATTTTTATAGCATATAGTGGGAAGATATGTGATTTCAGAATGGATTGATTTTTATAGCATATAGTGGGAAGATATGTGATTTCAGAATGTTAAAAAACTCACCAACGTTTTTTGAATTGAAGATCTAGATCTGAAATGTTTTTATAAGAGATTTAACATGAGTTTTATTTTAAAAATGTTTTAAAACATGAATGCACATGATTAGGGTTTTGTTTATGTATTTATACATGAAATTTTCGTTTCAGTTTAGTTCATACATGTTAATATCAGTATCTTTATGCTTGGGATTGATGGCGATGTATTTTAGCTTCAGCTGTCTATTTAGTTATATTTTCTTTTGAGCTTCACAGTAGTCTTTCGTTTAGACATTTGAGAGTCTTATTCTAGAAGTTGTAAAGGTTGTGTGCCTTATCTCCTCTTATCAGATATTTGTATTTTGAGACTTGTTGAGTATTTTAGTTGATTTATTTCAGACATTGACCATGTATTTCTGTATGTTGGATGATGAGATATTAATGTGACCACTATCATTTCATCAGTTATTTCTTGTATTATCTTTTACTTGATTTTGTAGCTACACCTGTTGTTGACTCTACTAGAGAGATGTTAATTGTGATGGTGAAACATGTTATTGCACAGTGTGGTACATGGCAGGTTTGACATTCTTGGTTTCACCTTGGACTGCAGCCTTGTGTGAACCCAGGGGCGTCATAATAAACATGATAAAGAAAAATATATCCCATAAGTAAAGATTATGTCTCAACTGTAATGTATTTGACAACTGAAGTAATGAAACACTCTCATCATAACTCAAAACTGGAAATCGTACTAAGGCACACTGTCTTTACAATATGGAAATAAACTCTAATGTCTGAATAAAACCTAAAATCTACTATGAAGCCTCTAAAAACTCATGTGACGACGACTATGCAAGAACTATGTCATCCTGCGACTCTCTGTACCGCCTGAAAGAAGAGAAAAAAATAAAAAGAACCATATAAAGAACGTCAGAGCACTACAACAAGATCACCTCCATCCGCCCCCAGGGGAAGGGATGCTAGATGGAGTGGAAGCTCTATCTATTAAGCATAGTTTACCTAAATTCTTTTTCCCTGTATCTAGGTGGAATTAACATTTAGGGAACTACAACATGAGACATAGTACGTCGAGCGAAATAATCCAAACAAGGAAACCCTCATGTATATACCATTGTCTCAAATTATAGATATCTAAACATTAATACCGAACTAAGAAAAGACCAACTAATAAAATCAATAATTAGAAATTCACAACACAAGACTGGTACATCGAGTGAAATAATCCAAACCAGGAAACCCTCATGTATATATCATATGTCTCAAATTATGAATCGCTAATCATCGATCCCAACTAACAAGAAATGATAAAGAAAAAGAAAACAAGTAATGAAATTGTAATATATTGTGGCGATAGACATGATAAAGAAAAAGATATCACATAAGTAAAGATTATGTCTCAACTGTAATATATCTGACAACTGAAGTAATGAAACTGTCTCATCATAACTCAAAACTAAAAATCGTACTAAGCCACACTGCCTTTACAATATGGAAATAAACTCTAACGTCTGAATAAAACCTAAAATCTACTATGGAGTCTCTAAAAACTCATGTGACGGCACTATGCAAGAACTCCATCATCCTGCGACTCTTTGTACCTCTGTACCGCCTGAAAGAAGAGAAAACAACAAAAAGAACCATATAAAAAGTGTCAAAGTGCTACAGCAAGATCACCTCTATCCGCCCCAGGGGAAGGGCTGCTAGATTGAATGGAGACTCTATCTATTAAGCATAGTCTACCTAGATTCTTTCTCCCTGTATCTAGGTGGAATTAACATTTAGGAAACTACAACACGAGACGTAGTACATCGAACGAAATAATCTAAACAAGGAAACCCTCATGTATATACCATTGTCTCAAATTATAGATATCTAAACATTAATACCGAACTACAAACAAGGAAACCCTCATGTATATACCATTGTCTCAAATTATAGATATCTAAACATTAATACCGAACTAAGAAAAGACCAACTAATAAAATCAATAATTAGAAATTCACAACACAAGACTGGTACATCGAGTGAAATAATCCAAACCAGGAAACCCTCATGTATATATCATATGTCTCAAATTATGAATCGCTAATCATCGATCCCAACTAACAAGAAATGATAAAGAAAAAGAAAACAAGTAATGAAATTGTAATATATTGTGGCGATAGACATGATAAAGAAAAAGATATCACATAAGTAAAGATTATGTCTCAACTGTAATATATCTGACAACTGAAGTAATGAAACTGTCTCATCATAACTCAAAACTAAAAATCGTACTAAGCCACACTGCCTTTACAATATGGAAATAAACTCTAACGTCTGAATAAAACCTAAAATCTACTATGGAGTCTCTAAAAACTCATGTGACGGCACTATGCAAGAACTCCATCATCCTGCGACTCTTTGTACCTCTGTACCGCCTGAAAGAAGAGAAAACAACAAAAAGAACCATATAAAAAGTGTCAAAGTGCTACAGCAAGATCACCTCTATCCGCCCCAGGGGAAGGGCTGCTAGATTGAATGGAGACTCTATCTATTAAGCATAGTCTACCTAGATTCTTTCTCCCTGTATCTAGGTGGAATTAACATTTAGGAAACTACAACACGAGACGTAGTACATCGAACGAAATAATCTAAACAAGGAAACCCTCATGTATATACCATTGTCTCAAATTATAGATATCTAAACATTAATACCGAACTAAGAAAAGACCAACTAATAAAATCAACAATTAGAAATTCACAACACGAGACTGGTACGTTGAATGAAATAATCCAAACAAGAAAACCCCCATGTATATACCATATGTCTCAAATTGTGAATCGCTAATCATTGATCCCAACTAATAAGAAATAACAAAAGCAGTAAAGGAATTAAAAAAGCATCAGTATACCATATTTATAATATCTTCCACTATCATTGGGAAGGTAAAATAAATACCAACATATAATCCTGCATACTCTTAATAGCAAAGTATTTTGGTTTTATGTTTCAAAAATGGCTCGTACTCATATCTGACATCCGCCCAAAGTCTTAGGCTATCAATCAACTATCTCAATGTAATCGGACTACCCTGTAGGTATCCTAATAGCGTACACGGTCTATTAGTCTCATCGTGATCTCAGCACGTAGCCTGAGTGCGGAGCAGCCTATCCTATAGGTATCCAAATAACTGGCTCATAAGCCTCATGAATAAACGGCTCGCAAGCCTCATCGCATCCTTGTGCGGACGGACTACCATACTAAGCATCCAAATCCGACTCAATGGCCTGTACATATGGAACATCAAAGCACTAACTCGTGTAGTACTGAACTGAGCTCATCAACAATATCCATTCTATGAATAATTTGTGTATATTAGTATATCGACACATTATCTCGTATAGTGCTGAGCTGTGCTCATTAACGATATCCAACTCATATGTAACAATGTCTAACCCCGACATAAACAACTCAACCCTTGTTAAAATCCCCTTCTGGAATAAACAGCTATGTGTATTAACATTGTACTTGTGTATTCGTGAATTTACATGTATAGAAGTGCGGTTAAAACCCCGTAAACACACCTCAAACAAATATCAAACAATGTTCAGGAAACAACCTTTATTATTCGACTACTTGCCAGAGTAGTCGGCTACACTGAGTTCATACGAACCTGAAAAATTCCAACCAAGCGTTAGTAGTCGACTAGTAACACTATTGGTCAACTACACTGTATTAAAACAGATTCTGTGAAACACATCAGGTAAGGAGTAGTCGACTATCTCTCTATTAGTCCACTACTCAAAAGTTCAGGTTTTTGACGTGAAAGTAATTCATTCTCAAACTTAAACTTTCTTAAATTTCATGTTACTTAGGGAAAAAGGTTTTAGTCCTTTGAATATAACTTTCATAAATAAAATTACATAATTCAACTCTTGAAACATTCACTAATTAAAATTTAACATCTTAATTATTCATATTCTCTCATAAGACATAAAAAAACACATGATTAAACTTGAGCATGATTATAACAAAAACTTTAATAAGAAAACTGATCTAAACATATTCATGTCACTGTGATCTAACAATCTATAAGTATGATAAGTCTATAAGAAAAATTCTAATTATACATCAATTAGGGTTTTGCACATGATACCAACTTTGATTTACATCTTAAAACGAAACTAATAATTTCCCTAACTGTCATAAACATGTTTCTAATCATAAACAGTAAGAAAACATTAGATCTAACACGGATCACAGATTAATTATCAAAAATCTACCTTTTTATTACATAAAAGCATGAAAAGTCATGAAAATATCGATTTAATCACTATAAATCTTGTAATTACTAAGGGTGCAGGAACGGGTGAATATGATCTTGCCTTAGATGCTGCTGTAGCCCTCTACCCCGTGTGTGCAAGATCTTCCTTCAATCCCCAAAGCCACAACTCCCCTTCCTCACGTAAACACCTCGAAAATCTCTCAAGAACTTACAAAGAAAGATTTAGGGTTTGCGGAGGGAGTTGGCTGCTAAACTCACGATTATTCTATCTAAAATTAGGGTTTAAATGCATAACAACCTAGGTTCGGATATAAATTAAATCCAACCCGAAACCTGAAAAGAAAAACTGGAATCAGCCGCGATAATCGATTACTTGCTAGAGTAGTCGACTACTAAGCTGGTTAGTCGACTACTCTGAGTTGTAGTCGACTACTAACAGCCCAGAAACATGATTCGTGCATGATTTTATGCATGATCTCCATCTATACTCACGTATATACATTGGATTGATCTCAAATAAATTACTAGCATGTTCAAACATTAGAACATGTTATTTATCACCATATAACATACTTATTATCATTTATCACATAATATTCAAAATTTCATGGGGTTTTACACATTGTCAGGATTTGAGGCTATACTAGTTTTGGTGGATCACTTGAGTATAGGGGCGCACTCCATTCCATTGAAGCATATGTTTACGGTGATGAACTTAGCTTAGGTTTTTATGGAGAATGTGATTAAGCTGCATGGGATTTTGAGGAGCATAGTCATTGATCGGTGGAAAGCTATTTATGAGTTCCTTTTGGAAAGAATTATTTGTTAGCCCTTATGTTTTGATGATGTTTTACAACCAACATTATCGGTACTAATAGCTTATTGAGTTTAAATGTAGTAAATTCATTTATCAAGCGTGTTAGTACCAGAAATAGAGGATTGGATGGAATATGAGCTACAACGATGATATCCAAAGGAGGAGGAGGCATAATGATGAAGCAATGTTATTTCAAGAACAACAAATTCATAAAGAAGCTTCATCAAACTTAAGCTATATCAAGACTCAAGAATTGTATTCTATGTGAGGATATTAGCTAGTTCTTATTTTCTCTCTAGTGCTAGAATGTAGGCAAAGAGTTATCGATTTCACTTGAAGCTATTGGGATATCACACACACATTTTCATACTTATGTTTTTAAGCGTTTTTCATAAAATACTATTTCTCACAAGTATGAGGACTTATTTGCAAAATTCCTTTTCTAAACAATTTATTTTTAGTATTAAAAATATTTTACAAAGTTTCACAATTTTCAGAAGTCAATTGAATATTTTACAAATTATTTAAGTAAGTCAAAATCCATGTTTAAGTATGTATCAGAATGCGGTCGACCGGACCGGTCGACCGCACATGTGATCAGTTCTTAGTGGGCAGCAGAGAGTTTGTCGGTCGACCGGTCCGGTCGACCGAAGAGCTCGAGACTTCTATCGGTCGACCGCACCGGTCGACTGACGAAGTCTCTGTTTGTTTTCTTATTTTCAGATCTCGCCAGTGGTCGACCGAAAAATCTGTCGGTCAACCGAAAAATCCAACGGTCGACCGACAGCCCTTTTTCAACGGTCTTCTGCTAGGTTCCTGTGCCAACTGTACACGATCTTTTGCACAGTTTGGCACAGTCTGCTGGAAGATTGTTTCCTCTTTAAGAAGATTAGGTTTTGTTTTAAACTAGATATTTTTCTCCTATAAAAACCCATGATCTTCTTCTTCCTCTGTGCCCTAACTCCTTGCAAAAACCAGAGACGCTGTTTTTCTTGAGCAACATTTTCAAAACCTGTTTTCTCTGAGTTTTGTGTGTGTTCACTTCCCAGCTTTAGTGTACTCTTTCTCTTTGCCATAGGGACATTGTAAAGAGAGAGTCTTACACCATTTCTACTATCTTGTGAGTGTGGTCTTGTGTAGATCAACTGTGAGGGAGTGTGATCTAGTGAGATCAACTGTGTAGTGTGAGATCGTGAGGGGATCGCTGTGTAGACGAAGTTACGGCTTCCAAACCGGGTTGTGTAGTGGATTTTTCCTCGAGAGTAGGGAGCGGGGACGTAGGTCAGCGGACCGAACCTCGTTAACACATCGCACGTCAAAGGATAACGATTCCTAACCCTATCTCCTCTACTTTAATTGTATTAGAATATTGTGGTTTGCTTGTCTTAATTTTTATTGCATAATTATAGCCTCTTGACCCTAATCACCCCCCCCCCTCTAGGGTCCAACAATTGGTATCAGAACGTTGGTCTCTATATTAGTTTTTGGTTTAACCGCCTTAGAAAAAAGATCTAATGAAGGCTTCTTTGAATATGCATATGTTAGAAGGATAATCCACCACTAGACCACCACTCTTCACCGGGAATAATTTTGCTTATTGGAAGGCTAGGATGAAAATTTACCTTCGTTGCATTGATCTTGACATCCTAGAGCTCATAGAAAAGAAATATGTAGAGAAGTCCAAAGTCGGGAACATGACCGATGGAGAAAGGCACCAAGCCAATCTCAATGCTAAGGCCATGAACGCCTTAATTTGTGGTCTTTCCCCCAATGAATACAATAGAGTTTCCACGTATGCAACCACATACAAAATTTGGGTAAAATTATGTATCACACATGAAGGAACCCCCCAAGTTAAGGAATCTAAGATTAGTGGACTTATGCATGATTATGAACTATTTAAAATGCTTCCTAGTGAATCCATTGATGCTATGTTTTCCCATTTTACTAACATCATCAATGAACTACATGGTCTTGACAAGCAATTGTCTATTCAAGAGATGAACTATAAGATACTTCGCTCTTTGACTCCGGCATGGGAACCCAAAGCTACGGCCATTGAGGAAGCTCATGACCTTACTACTCTAGCTCTCGATAGCCTCATCGGAAAGCTCAAGGTCCATGAGAAGAAGCTCAAAGGGAAGGAGAAGGAGGAAGTGTCATCACGGGAAGTTGAGGAGCCATCACCAAAGTTGAAAACCATAGCTCTCAAAGGAGCTAGTGATAACTCCTCTTCGTCATCGGATAGTGAAGTTGATTTTTCTAGAGAAGTAGCTCATCTCTCTAGAAGAATCTCTAGACTCATAAAAATGAACAAGAAATTTAACCCCCGATCTAACAACAAATTTTCCTCACGTATAGGCAAATGTTTTGAGTGCAATGAACTGGGCCACATCGCTAAGGATTGCCCCAAGCTCAAGGAGAAGTACATGAAGTACAAGAAGAAGAAGGCCATATATGCCGGATGGGAAGAATCCGAACCAAGTGATTCGGATAGTGATGAAGAAGGAGCCAAACTTGCTCTTCATGACCCCAACATTTGTTTCATGGCAAATGAGCATGAGATAATATCCGAGACCGAAAGTGAATCTTTCTACATACAATGTGACATAGCTACGGCTTTAGAAGAGTTGAACTTTGAATTCAAAAGAATGTCTAAAGAATACTCTTCTTTTAAAAAGTTGCATGCTTCTTGTGATATTAAGCTAGAACAATTAACAACCTCTCTTGCACTAAAAGATGAATTGCTAGGAGATCTCGATTTTGAAAATAAGCAATTAAGATCAAAGATTGAAAGACTAGAAACTGAGAGTGGTAGGACTAGACCTACTCATGCTTATGCTAACTATGATCACCATGGTAGAAATAGGTTTCATGGTTCTCACACCCATACATACAAAAGAAATTTTGTGTGCACATATTGTATGAAACATGGACACATTTCTACTCATTGTAGGATTAAAGACAACCATAATTTTTATGGAATGATATGGGTACCCAAAGGTACTAAGACTACTAACCACTAAGGACCCAAAACTTGGGTACCTAAAGCCACAACATCTTCGTCTTCATCTTTTGTAGGAAACATCACGGCAACGACGTAAGGAGATGTGGTACCTTGATAGTAGTTGTTCACATCATATGACGGGCAACAAAGAGTTATTT
Organism: Asparagus officinalis; assembly: GCF_001876935.1. Lineage (NCBI taxonomy): Eukaryota > Viridiplantae > Streptophyta > Magnoliopsida > Asparagales > Asparagaceae > Asparagus > Asparagus officinalis. The sequence goes on along the minus strand of NC_033798.1, from coordinate 68,726,030 downwards.
ACAACCCTATCAAGGATTGAAGGAGGTAGTGTCTCCTTCGGTGGTGGTGAGAAAGGTAAAATCATTAGTGTTGGTTCTATTGGTAAGAAACCCTCACTCGTTATAGAAGATGTTTATTTGGTAAATGGTTTAAATCATAATGTTCTTAGCATTAGCCAATTGAGTGATAAAGGTTTTGATATTTCATTTAAACCAGATAAATGCATCATTAGTATGAATGGAAAAGTTGTTTTTATTGCTAATCGCAAATCTAATGTATACATTTTTGAGATGAATGAACTAGTGAATCAAGATGTAAAGTGCCTTGCGGCAATTGATGAAAACCCTTGGATTTGGCACGAGATACTTGGACATGCAAATATGGAGTTAATATCAAAATTGTCTAAGAGAAATCTTGTAAAAGGGTTACCTAGCTTGCACTTCATCAAATATGCCATATGTGAGGATTGTGTCAAAGGTAAACAAACAAAATCTTCTTTCAAATCCATAAATGAGGTATCGACTTCTAAACCTTTGCAATTACTTCATCTTGATTTATTTGGTCCTATGCGTGTTACCTCTCTTAGAGGCAAACACTATATTTTTGTGATTATTGATGATTTTTCACGTTTTACATGGACAATATTTCTTGCAAAGAAAAATGATTGTTTTGAAGAGTTTGCTAATCATGTCAAAAGAATTAAAAATGAAAAAGAATTTAAAGTTGTTAAAATAAGAAGTGATCATGGTGGTGAATTTCAAAATGAATTTTTCTATGATTTTTATGCTCATCATGGTATAACTCATATGTTTTCCGCTCCTAGAACACCACAACAAAATGGTGTTGTTGAACGAAAAAATCGCACCATACAAGAGATGGCACGCACTATGTTAAATTCATTTGATTTGCCAAAATATTTTTGGGCGGAAGCCGTCAACACGGCTTGCCATGTTTTAAATCGTGTTTTGATTAGACCAAAGCTTAAGAAAAAAACTCCTTATGAACTATTTTATGGAAAAACTCCTTTTATTGGTTATTTTCGTATCTTTGGTTGCAAATGTTTTATTTTAAATACAAAAGATCACCATGATAAATTTGATTCCAAAATTGATGTTGGTATTTTCTTGGGTTATGCACCTCGAAGTAAGGCTTATAGGGTCTTCAATAAACGAAGTCTTGTTGTTGAAGAATCTATAAACGTTACTTTTGATGAGACTAATATTGGTTCTCAAGTTGTTTTACCTAGGAAAGATGATGATGATGATGTTGAGGGAGGATTGGACTTTTTACAAATCAATGATACTCCCTCTATAGAAGCTCAAAAGGATGTGGATAGCTCCAATGCTCATGAACAAGTTGAACTTCCTAAAACTTGGAAATTCGTATCAAACCATCCAAAGGAACAAATTATTGGGAGCCCTTCACAAGGAGTTGTTACTCGCTCAAAAGCTTTGAGTGAGTATGGTAATATTGCTTTCTTATCTCATCTAGAACCTAAAAAGATTAATGATGCTTTAAATGATGAATTTTGGGTTTTGGCTATGCATGAAGAACTAAATAATTTTCAAAGAAATTATGTTTGGAAATTAGTTCCTAGACCAAACAATGCTAGTGTTATTAGTACTAAATGGGTTTTTAGAAACAAACTTGATGAACATGGTATTGTCACTAGAAATAAAGCTCGTTTGGGGTTTTTAGAAACAAACTTGATGAACATGGTATTGTCACTAGAAATAAAGCTCGTTTGGTTGCCCAAGGATACAATCAAGAGGAGGGCATAGACTATGATGAAACCTTTGCACCGGTTGCAAGGTTGGAATCTATTAGGATGTTTTTGGCATTTGTTAGCTTTAAAATTTTTAAATTATTTCAAATGGAAGTTAAAAGTGCCTTTTTAAATGGTTTTATAGAAGAGGAAGTATATGTTGAGCAACCCCCCGGTTTCATAGATCATGTTTTTCCTAATCATGTTTACTGGGTTTAAAAAGCTTTATATGGGTTGAAAAAAGCTCCTAGAGCTTGGTATGCTCGCCTCTCTAGTTTTCTTGTTGAAAATGGTTTTTCAAAAGGAACAACTCTAGTTTTCTTGTTGAAAATGGTTTTTCAAAAGGAACAATTGATAACACTCTTTTTGTGAGAAAAAGAAAAAACAATTGATAACACTCTTTTTGTGAGAAAAAGAAAAAATGATTTCATTTTAGTTCAAATATATGTGGATGATATCATTTTCGGTGCTACTAATGAGTCTTTGTGCAAGGAATTCTCTAAAGTGATGCAGGATCACTTTGAGATGAGTATGATGGGAGAGCTTACTTTCTTTCTCGGGCTTCAAGTCAAGCAAACTAAAGATGGGATATTCATTTCACAAAACAAGTATGCGAAGGAATTGGTGAAGAAATTCAATTTTGAAAACTCGATGCATGCGCCTACTCCTATGAGTACTAGTGTCAAGCTTGATGCGGATGAGAGTGGTGAAGATGTGGACCAAAAACTATACCGCAGTATGATAGGTAGCCTTCTTTATCTCATCGCTAGTAGACCCGATATCATGTTTAGTGTGTGTGCATGTGCACGTTTTCAAGCATCTCCTAAAGCATCTCATTTAATTGCGGTTAAAAGGATCATTAAGTATGTTAATGGAACTTTTAACCTTGGTTTATTTTATCCAAAAAGCACCTCTTTTGATTTATATGTTTTTTGTGATGCCGACTTTGCCGGATGTAAGGTAGATCGCAAGAGCACTAGTGGAACATGCCAATTCCTAGGAAATTCACTTGTTTCTTGGGCTTCCAAGAAACAAAATTGTGTTGCATTATCCACTACGGAAGCGGAATACATTGCCGCCGGCTTATGTTGTGCTCAAGTTTTATGGATGAAACAAAGCTTAGTTGATTATGATTTGAATTTTCAAAATATTAAAATCTTTTGTGATAACACAAGTGCTATAAATATTTCAAAAAATTCGGTTTTGCATTCTAGAACCAAGCATATTGATGTGCGCCATCATTTCTTACGCAATCATGTAGAGCGACAAGATGTATCCTAGTATTTGTTGACACAAAATCTAAATTAGCGGATTTATTTACTAAGCCTCTTGGAGAGGATGATTTTTGTCGCATAAGAAATGACTTGGGCTTATGCAATATGTGACCGTTCTCACTTGCTTGCTTCTTTTGGTTGCATTCTTTTATGCACCTTTATTTACCCCATTTTTTATGGTGACAAAGGGGGAGAGAAATCTCCTCATTTGTTGCATATTTTTAGGGGGGGCTCATAGATAGGGGGAGCACCTATCTATAAGCTATATTTTCATATTTTTTTGCTTTTATATAATGTTTGGTTGTCATCATCAAAAAGGGGGAGATTGTTAGCCCTTATGTTTTGATGATGTTTTACAACCAACATTATCGGTACTAATAGCTTATTGAGTTTAAATGTAGTAAATTTATTTATCAAGCGTGTTAGTGCCATAAATGGAGGATTGGATGGAATATGCGCTACAACGATGATATCCAAAGGAGGAGGAGGCATAATGATGAAGCAATGTTATTTCAAGAACAACAAATTCATAAAGAAGCTTCATCAAACTTAAGCTATATCAAGACTCAAGAATTGTATTCTATGTGAGGATATTTACTAGTTCTTATTTTCTCTCTAGTGCTAGAATGTAGGCAAAGAGTTATCGATTTCACTTGAAGCTATTGGGATATCACACACACATTTTCATACTTATGTTTTTAAGCGTTTTTCATAAAATACTATTTCTCACAAGTATGAGGACTTATTTGCATTTTCATACTTATGTTTTTAAGCGTTTTTCATAAAATACTATTTCTCACAAGTATGAGGACTTATTTGTAAAATTCCTTTTCTAAACAATTTATTTTTAGTATTAAAAACATTTTACAAAGTTTCACAATCTTCAGAAGTCAATTGAATATTTTACAAATTATTTAAGTAAGTTAAAATCCATGTTTAAGTATGTATCAGAATGCGGTCGACCGGACCGGTCGACCGCACCTGTGATCAGTTCTTAGTGGGCAGCAGAGAGTTTGTCGGTTGACCGGTCCGGTCGACCGAAGAGCTCGAGACTTCTACCGGTCGACCGCACCGGTCGACCGACGAAGTCTCTGTTTGTTTTCTTGTTTTCAGATCTCGCCAGCGGTCGACCGAAAAAACTGTCGGTCGACCGAAAAATCCAGCGGTCGACCGACAGCCCTTTTTCAACGGTCTTCTGTTGGGTTCCTGTGCCAACTGTACACGATCTTTTGCACAGTTTGGCACAGTCTGCTGGAAGATTGTTTCCTTTTTAAGAAGATTAGGTTTTGTTTTAAACTAGATATTTTTCTCCTATAAAAACCCATGATCTTCTTCTTCCTCTGTGCCCTAACTCCTTGCAAAAACCAGAGACGTTTTTTTTCTTGAGCAACATTTTCAAAACCTGTTTTCTCTGAGTTTTGTGTGTGTTCACTTCCCAGCTTCAGTGTACTCTTTCTCTTTGCCATAGGGACATTGTAAAGAGAGAGTCTTACACCATTTCTACTATCTTGTGAGTGTGATCTTGTGTAGATCAACTGTGAGGGAGTGTGATCTAGTGAGATCAACTGTGTAGTGTGAGATCGTGAGGGGATCGCTGTGTAGACGAAGTTCCGGCTTCCAAACCGGGTTGTGTAGTAAATTTCTCCTCGAGAGTGGGGAGCGGGGACGTAGGTCAGCGGACCGAACCTCGTTAACACATCACGCGTCAAAGGATAACGATTCCTAACCCTATCTCCTCTATTTTGATTGCATGAGAATATTGTGGTTTACTTGTCTTAATTTTTATTGCATAATTATAGCCTCTTGACCCTAATCACCCCCCTCCCCCTCTAGGGTCCAACATTATTTGCATTACAAGTGAGTAAGCTGAAGCCGAGTTCTTCATATCATCTGCAGATCGATAGATAGACACAAGTAGTGAATTACACTATAGAGTAGTGTTTTAGGCGTTGACTATCATGAGGAGCAGAAGAGGTGGTAGTATTTATTCCGTAGACTGAGTATTGGCACAATATTGTATTTCATTTGTCAATTTAGAAGAGCGTGTTTGATGTAATGTATGGATGGCCACCGCCTATGATACAGTGTTATGAGATAGGGATGGCGAAGACTGATGAGGTGGAGTAGAACCTATTAGCAAAGAATGAGATTATGCATGGTGTGAAGAGGGAGTTAGCTAAAGTCCCACAACAGATGAAGATGTATTATGACAAACAACGACTTGATGTGACCTTTAGGCTAGGTGATTTGGTGTATTTGAAGTTGCAGGTACATCAATAGAAATACTTGAAGAAGAGGCTTAATGTGAAGTTATTGTAATGGTATTATGGGTCCTTCAATGTATTACAAGGGATTTGCAAGGTTGTCATATAAGTTAGAGTTGGTAGAGTCCTCTATTTTGCACCCAAAATTTTTCATGTATCCATGTTGAAGAAGAAAGTAGGAGACTCCAACTTGCTAGTAGGTGAATTACCTTCATATAATTTTGGGGGTAACATGTTATTGGTTCCTAAGGAGGTGATTCACTAAAACAGTTAGGTGAAGTGGCATACTAGAGAGAGAGTGTTGCAAGAATTAGTGCATTGAAAGGGCTTGACGAAGGACGAGGCTACATAGGAGGACTATGATGAGCCTAAGGAGTGATTCTCTAATTTTACACTTGAGGACAAATCTAGTGTCGAAATAAGGGAGTGATATAAGTCCCGAGCCAACACTCCATAGGAGTGATCACACTTGAGTGGTACACAACTACAAGAAGTTATATGCTAAAGGAATTTGATTATAATTAGGATTTATTTAGAAGGAATTGGATTACAAATAAAAGTTGTTTAGGTGTGGGGTTTATTTGCTTATGTGACTATCTCTTTATGTATGGGGTTCTATGCAAAAAAGCCAAAAATAGAGGCTATTAGGGCCGACTCTGAAAACTTAGGAGAATTATCAATAAAAGTAGAGTTTCTTTTCTTAGGGATTCCAGAATTCTTTCTTGACGTTCTTGGGCAACATATTTTGCTTGATTTATCAGTGATTGCGTAGAGGGTGAACATCGCTTGATTCATTAATGGTGCGGAGTTAATTAAGGCTCTTGTCATAAATCTACCCTTCAAATCTTAGTATTTGAAAAACAATTTGGGTGGTTTTTTTTAATAAAACTAAATTGGAGATAGTTTTGTAAATAAATATGATTTAATGGATACATCCGGGAAAAAAATCCCAAAGAAAAAAGAAGCAACTCTTTGGTCGAAACTTTTTCCTGTGTTGTACCTTTTACTGAAGTATACATGATAGTATGATTAGGCCTATCCATTTAGACCGCTGGCCCGAAAACCTGCGCCAGACCGAGTTTCGGGCCTGGGTAGGGGTTGCCTCGTCGGCGCCCAACCTGAGCCCGTGCCAACCTAGTCAAAAAAATTGTCCAGGCAAAATATCCGGGTCGGGCGGCCCGGCCCGGTCGCAACGGCCACATAAAGTGACTGTTGCGGGAAAAGTCAGGTCGGTGCGCTGTTGCCAACCCGGGCCCGACCCGACATTAAATGGTACCATTTGTGACGTTTGCATGTGATCAGTTTTTGCCAAAACGGTCAAAATGTGACCATTGTGTGGCCGAGGGCTGGCCCGACTTAATTGGTCCATAGAATATGGACCGTTTTGGCGGCCCGGGGATGGGTCGGCCTAACGTCTATAAATTTACCGCGTTTGGGCGGGGGAGGCGGTGGATCAATTAACAAGTGAGGGGGCTGGGTGGTGAGTTGATTTGGCCACGGGGGGAGCGGGACGTGGGGAGCGGGGGGGGGGAGGGGGCGGGGAACGCAAATATTGTGGGTGCGAGCGGGGGCGGAGGGTGTGGTGGGGTGGGCGGGGGGGAGGAAGGAGGGGGCGGGGGGGGGAGGGGGGGGGGGGGGGGGGCTCACTCGGCTCGGTCATAACAGATATTTTAGTTGTTTTGACCGTTTTGCCCCCCAAAATGGTCAAAATGAGGGTAATTTGATCATTTATCTAGAGGGCTGCTTCTATAAATAGAGGGGGGTTTTATTTGTTTTCCTCACACCAAAACTCATCTACTTCTCTCTAATACTCTCTTATACTCTCTAGTAATCGTTTTAGCTCTCTAATTCTTCAATGAAATAGCTTCCGGATCTTATTATGAAGAGCAAAACCTAACTCCCGATCTTGAAATGAGCCCTCCTACTATAGCTACTCCTACCGATCCTAGCGATGTTAATCTCGAATCCGGTGGCGACAATTCTACACCAAGAGCTCCTAAAAGGCCGAGATCCAATATGTAAATTTTTTTTGAGAAGATAGACGTCACCAAGGATGAACACGGTAGGATACTCACCTAAAAGGCTAAGTGTGCGTTGTGTGGCAAGATTTTCCAAGCTCATCATAAATGCGGCACCAACCACCTCAAACGCCATTTAGATAAACACAACAAAGGCCAGACGCCTCAGGGTGATATTCGATAATCTATAATCTCTCAATCCTTATCTTCTGGTAGTCTCAATAGTTAGAATTATGATGCAGTCTAGGAAATGCGTCATCAGGTTTATCATTCTTAAAAATCTTTCTTTTAAATTAGTAAAAGATGATGAATTTAAAGATTTATTTAGAGATGGTTTTTACCCCACATTTAAAAAAATTTCTCGTCAAACTTGTCAACTTGATATTTTAAAACATTATCACGATGAACAAGAAAATAAATTTCTTATTTTTAAAGTTTAAACTGTAAATTTTCTTTAACTTCTGATATTTGGACATTTAGAGTACATACATGTTATTTATGTATTATAGCACACTGGATTGATGAAAATTAGCAAATGTTTAAAAGAGTTATTTCCTTTATTGCAATTGAAGAGTTATATTCTGCTATTAATGTTGTAAATTTAATAATTGAAGAACTTATGAAACTAGAAATTTTAGAAAGAATATTTTCATTTTTACTAGATAATACAAGTAATAATAATGTACCTGTTGATTTTATCAAAACATCTTTGTCATTGTCTTGTCATGGTGATCTTTTCATATTAGATGTATCTGCCATATTTTAAATTTAATTGTTCAAAGTGCATTTACTAAAATTAAACCCATGATAGAAAGGGTTAGGACGGTAACTTATATGCATAATGCTTCAGAACAAAGAATTAAAAGATGGAAACAATGCTGTATAAGAAAAAATATAAAGCCCAAACTAATTCCAAAATATGTTGACCATAGGTGGAATTCCATATATGCAATGTTAAGTGTAGCAAAAGAATTTAAAGAAATTATAAATGATTTTATTACTTATTATTCTTCTAGTTTAGCTCTGGTAGCACCTATGGAATAACTGAAGATGAATAGACAATTAGAAGTAATTTAAAATAGATGTTACAAATTTTTTATGATGCTACAATATTATTATCTGGCTATTATTATCTAACCATTACTTTAGTTGCTTTACGAATTTTAAATATTCAAAACTTTTTTGGTAAATATCGTATGGATGAAACTTTTGGAGATATAATTTTTCAAATGGAAAGAAAATTTAATAGTATTTTAGGTCTATTCCTACAATTTTTGGTTTGGGGGTTCTTATTGATCCGTGTTTGAAGGATATTAGCTTTCAAAGTTTGTTAAATTCACTGTATGGTAATATGATTATAGACATTGATGATGGTCAAACCATTACTGCTACTACTCATCATACTACTATTAGAAATTATTTTCAAAGATTATATTATGAGTACGTAGCTAAATATGATATAGCTACACATCACTCTATAGTTTTTGCTTCTACGAGTTCAAGTCGAGGCAAAAGTATAAGTTTTGATAGGTTTGCAATGATAGCTGAGCTAACTGGTGGATCTGGATTTGGATAATCAGCGAAGGTTTCTAAATTGATCAATATTTAACTGCATCTTTAACTAAATGTCAAAATAATAGTTTAAATATTTTGCATTGGTGGAAAGTATATGGAACAGTTTCATATCATATACTTTCCATCATAGCTCGTGACTTACTAACAGTGCAGGTTTCCACGGTAGCTAATACGGGTGTATCTTCTCTTTGGGAGCTTACGATCCTTATGGGAGCTTGAGGATAGATGATTCTCATGATAGCTTGAAGATAGATGATTCTCATAATAGGGGTGTAAAACAGTACAGTGGAATGCAGGTGGAAGCATGGAACGAGACGATGAGCAGCATATTCGAAGAATTCAGATTTCAGCCTATGAGTCGACTCATACATGTACATGAGTCGACTCATCAGGTTGAGTCGACTCATGCCTGTCATGAGTTGACTCAAGAACTCAAGCCCTATTAGAAAAAGTTTCTGACCAGTCGACTCATCAGTTATGAGTCGACTCATATGAGGTCATGAGTTGACTCATAACTGTTCATGAGTTGACTCATCAGAGTTTTTCAGATTCGTTAAGGACTCTATTTACGTGTTTTCCTGTTTGGGTTGGGATTGTTATTTACCACTTTGCCACCCTCGTTTGTACACCTATATAAGGGATTGTTTTAGGGTTTAAAATAACCAGAGGTAAATCAGAGAGGAATCAGAGAGGTAAATAAGAGAGATTCTAATCATTGTATTAGGGTTTAGAAAGGATTGGGAGGTTGTTCTCGATTCTAGTGAGATTGTGTGGGAGAGATTTATAATAATTGATTCTTCATAATCTAGAGGAGGTATTTTCCTTCGCCATACTGAATTGTTCTTATGTTTTAGTTGTCGTCTTCTCAACCCACCTTTTGGTAATTCCGCGACCAAAGGGTGCTCGCACGGCGACTCGTATCAAGTTGGTATCAGAGAAATCAGATCCGGTGAAGGGGCATCATGTGTATGGTCCTGACTCGATCATAATACAAGAAGTTTGGCGAGGTCCTTATTTCATTGGAAGGAGTCCAGGTTTTAAGGAGAAAGAAGATGGCTGAAGGAGATAATTCCACGAGGATTGATGCATTGGAGAAGCAGATCGAGACGATAGGTTCGACTCTCACACAACTCGTCAGTCTTATCCATGGAGGTAGAAAACAAGGTGAATCTTCTTCGAAGAAAATTGTTGAGTCCGATGTGGAAAGAGTAGATTCAGATTTCGACGGGGAGGAGGAGACCATTAAGACTGTATTGCATCAAGGTGGTAAGAATTCTTATCAAGGCTGCACCGCATCAAGGGGGTAAGAATTCTTACCAGAATCTGAAGATTGATTTCAGAGTGGAGATTCCTATTTATGATGGGAGTGTTGACGTCGAGAGGCTTAATGACTGGATCGAGCGGATGGAGACGTATTTTACTCTTTATGGCTATTCGTCAAAAGAAAAGATTGTGTTCACTACATTTAAGCTTTTAGGGCACGAGTTGACGTGGTGGAAATCCTACTGTAAGCAAGAGAAGAAGGCGGTGTTGTGGGACAAGTTCAAGGAGTTACTGAGGAAGCAGTTCTACCCGGTGGGATTCCTTGAAGAGCGTTGGTACAAGTGGTAAGGCTTGCGCCAAAGGGTCAATCAAACCGTTCAAGAATACACCACGGAGTTCCAGTAGCAGGCGATGGTCCTCAACATTGCGATAGAGGAATATTCCGTGTTTATGAAGTATATGACGGGATTGAGCGATTACATCTGAAAGGAGATGAAGCTATTCACGGTGGAATCAATTGCAGAGGCAAGCGTGAAGGCTACTGCCCTCGAGGGCAAGAAAAAGAAGGGCAACGAGGCTAAGGGGGACTCCAAACAAACGGGAGACGAGTCTAGTGGTTCTTAATCTAAGAAGGAGAAGAAGAAGGGTGATCCAGGAAAGATAGGGCTGATTTGTAGTCACTACGAGAAGACAGGGCACACAGCTGATCGGTGCTGAGAGAAGTATCCTCATCTCAAGCCAAGAGGGTTGAAGAAGAAGGAGGAGAAAAAGGCATACATAATAGCTCAAGGTCCGAAAGAAGTCCCGGGGATGACAGAGCCCAACAGCAGCCTCAACCTTATGGCGGGGAAGCAGACCACGAAAGAGGACGACGACCCGAGAGAGCAACTATTTAATCTTAAGTTGCAAGTGAAGACCAGTTTGGTTGATGCCATTGTTGATTCGGGCAGCGAGAAGAATTTAATATCCGAGGCATTGGTTGAGAATTAGGTCTGAAGACGGTCAAGCATCCGAAGCCCTATCCATTGGGGGTGGATTCAGAAGGAGGAGAAACTGAGTGTAGTTGATCAATGCACTGTCAGATTTGTGCTCCACGAGTCGTATATTGACGAGGTCACGTGCGACGTCGTTCCATTGGATGTTTGTCAGATTATACTGGGCAATCCGTATTTATAGGATAGATATGTGATCTACGAGAGGCGGGCTCAGAAGTACACCTTCACTAAGGATGGTGAAAAGTTCATATTTTGTTCGACATCTCTCCCGAGAGAGACAAGCTTGGGGACGGTGACGCGAGCGAAGAGACTAGTGAATGCAAGCAAGAAGTTTGTCTCGCTGTGCATTAGACTTTCAAAAAAGCCATCGATAAAGGATTGTAACTTGGGGCGAAAGGTGATTACGACGAGCTGCGGGATGGATGAGATGTTTCCGATCGGACGTCGAGACCAGGTCCCTAGCTGGGCTAGATGGTGCAGAAAAGATGGAGGAGCTCGAGAGTTTCCTCAGCAAAAGTTCTAACTTGAACGGGTCGAGAGTTTCCTCAGCAAAAGTTCTAACTTGAACGGGACTTCAAGTTCCTAAAGAGGGGACCCATGATATGGGTGTATCTTCTCTTCAAAGTTCTAACTTGAACGGGACTTCAAGTTCCTAAAGAGGGGACCCATGATATGGGTGTATCTTCTCTTCTGGAGCTTAGCGATCCTCATGGGAGCTTGAGGATAGATGATTCTCATGATAGCATGAGAATAAGGGTATAAAACAGTACAGTGGAATGCAGGTAGAAGCGTGGAACGAGATGACGAGCAGCAGATTCGAAGAATCCAGATTTCAGCCTGTGAGTCGACTCATACATGCACATGAGTCGACTCATCAGGTTGAGTTGACTCATGCCTGTCATGAGTCGACTCAAGAACTCAAGCCCTGTTAGCAAAAGTTTCTGACCAGTCGATTCATCAGTTATGAGTCGACTTATATGAGGTCATGAGTCGACTCATAACTATTCATGAGTCGACTCATCGGAGTTTTCCAGATTCGTTAAGGACTCTATTTACGCGTTTTCCTGTTTGGGTTGGGCTTGTTATTTACCACTTTGCCACCCTCGTTTGTACACCTATATAAGGGATTATTTAGGGTTTAAAACAACCAGAGGTAAATCAGAGAGGAATCAGAGAGGTAAATAAGAGAGATTCTAATCATTGTATTAGGGTTTAGAGAGGATTGAGAGGTTGTTCTCGATTCTAGTGAGATTGTGAGGGAGAGATTTGTAATAATTGATTCTTCATAATCTAGAGGAGGTATTTTTCTTCGCCATACTAAATTGTTCTTGTGTTTTAGTTGTCTTCTTCTCAACACAGCTTTTGGTAATTCTGAGACCAAAGGGTGCTCGCACGACAACTCATATCAGTAGCTTCGGAATTCGCTTTTAGCATAGCAGGACATTTGATCGACGATCACAGGATATTATTAGATCTGTATATTGTACAAGCAGTGATGTGCTTACAAGATTGGTGGAGGTACGAGAAGAGAATGCAAGGCATCGATCGGTTGGTTAGAATTAAAGATAAATTTGAAGAGTTAGGACTAGCAGATAGATATAAATGTTAAACAATATTCATCAAATTGTAATTTTTATTTCTTAGCTAAAAATTTGTAATAAATTATTTTAATAACAATTACAAATGATAGTGATATATGTGAGCAGGTGCCAACGTAGTTGGGATGTACTCATCTATTGTGATGCGACGAATTCTAAAATAAATTTATACTTGTAAAAGATTTATTAATTATTAATAAAGAAGTTATTTTTATCATCTCTCATTTTTATAATTTTTTTGTATTTGTATTTTATGTAATTTCAAGTGATTAATAATATTAGTGTTTTTTATTAAAATCACATGTAATTTTTTTATGTATAATTAAAATTTTAAAGAGATTAAAAAAAATTAAAAAAACGGTTCGGCCGGAGCTCTGCCTTTTTCCGGGCCGGCCCGGCCCGGATGGACAGCCCTAAATATGATACATCGTTTGCATCTACTGTAAGTGAAGTAATGAGGGAAATGTCTAAATAACCTCTATTTATGTTGATATTAACATAAAATTCTTATAAAGAAAGTCTTAACTATACATTTAATTCCATGGAAATGCTGAGGAGGGAGGGCTGGCCAAACAAATCATTGAACTTATATGAGGATCTTATGCGGGCTTTAATTGAAAGAGCTAATTAAACTTGATTGTTTTACGGACCAAACGTCTTGAAGATTTCTCAATCCGACATTTTCTTCTTGGCTCAGTCAACAACTAACTAGGACTTTATTTGGAATTCTGGCAATACACCTGCTCAATGAACTCATTTGTTACCTGTTCTACAACATATCCACGCTCAACCACCTTAGTATCATCTATAGATTTCATTGAAGCCGAAATAGCATAAGTGTATTTTCATTATCCCTTAAGTCTCATATTTTGAAACTAGTCCCTCAAATCAGCCCCCGGGTTCCACATGTAGCTTCAAATTAATGCCCCTAATTGCCACTTCTATTCTAAACTAGAGGGTCTATATTCAAAATAACTTGAGAATTGGGAGACATAATAGCCATTAAATTGAGGAATTTGTTCAAAATATGAAAGCTTCAAAAGGCTAATATTTACAAAAACCATATATAGCTAGCCAAAATGTAGCATCTAGCCCTCATCTCTTGTCTCTAAGTGTCCCTTTCGTCACCTGTGAAATGTCCTAGGAGGGAGTTGGATACTTAGTTTACTATGGTCCTCTTTGTTGGTTGTGTATCCTTTCGAGGGATTTTATAGTATCTACTCAGCAAATTTTAATACTATGTACTATGAAAATGTCAAGAAAGATCCCAAACAAAAAGGCTACAGAAACACGTCTGTTTTAATTAACGCATGAATAGCAAAAGATGGAAGATCCTCTCTACTTTGTCTTCAAAAACATGTCGATGATGAGTAATATAATAACAACAAAAGTTTAGTAAAATAGGAACCATTTTTAATACATCTTAGATCTTTGAGCCAAATAAACTCATTGCTTGTTTTCTGATTCATAGTGAACTAGACACAACTCAGTTGTCAGAGTGAAAAATGCAAAGGATGGAGATCAAGCTTTAATTTATACTTTCAGTATACATAACACAAAATACATGGAAGAGCTAGCATGAACATAGTCTACGTGTATAGATAATCATGGATATATATAATTCCCACAATGCCAATCACATGTAATCATCATTGATTTATACAGTGAGCATTCTATTGGATGATTTAAAGCCAAAGGGCTTGCAAGAAACAAGGTAAAGTGCGACCTTGTTCTTGATTTTCCTCAACAAAATCATCTTATCCTCTCCCCAGTGGAACACAGCAATGAACTTGCCCTTCAAGGACAACTTACCAACCTCCTCGTGATCATCATCATCAACAACTATTTCCTCTGTGTCCTCCCATTGAAGTGGATAACTCCTCAAGAACACTCTTCGACTGCTGTATGTCTCATCTCTGAAGCTCCTTGTCTTCATTCCTCCTCCTCCTTCCATGCTTAGTTTTAACTGAGCTAAAGATTTATTTCCCTTGGTTTCATTTATATGAATATACGAAGCATATTGAGAGAGAACAAAGTAAAAGAAAAGAGAGGGAGTTGCTTTCCCGGCAATTTTGTGTTAATTAATTAAATGGTGATGTAAACTAGAGGAAGTAATGGAGGACTCGTGGCCTATGCTTATCTCTGTAACTTTTTGGTTGGATTGAGTGGGAGATTGCGATTAGAACCACTGAAGCTTCTTTTATCTTCTTTCGAGAGTCAAATATGACATGTATTTTATTTTTTTTATTTTTTTAGTTTACTTTATAGATTTGGTGTAATTGATTGCCTAGTCATCGGATGTTTGATTGATAAACAGCGATTACAGAAAGTTCTTAAGTAAACAAATTGACTAGATACTGTGATATTTTTAGATACAAACTAGTCTAGACAACTTTAAGAATGATGTTAATTAGACCATATTATCTACAGACAATCTCTTTCTATTGAACGTAGAGATTATTCAATTCCTTGCAGTCCTTCTATATATTCCCTAATCAAATAAGGACTATCTAAATTATATCTATAATTATCTATGTAAATATTACTACTGTTCAAAGCAGGAAACCATAACAATTAAAGGGTTGTTATCTTAAAGTTATCATCATCAATTATTTTCGCGGTTCTAGGAATAACCAACATATGCTAGGGAGTAGAGGGTAAGTTATCCTTCAATTATTCTAAGTTGTCATAGTCAAATTTGAAATACTTTATAGAAGTGATGAATAGTCCTCTTAACAGAGGACTGGCATTGGAGAAACTATGCCCTATCTACAGTAATGTTGCGTCTGCACAATACTTCCGAGGAAGAGACGGCTGCAGTCTAAAGAAGCGCTCTCTCTTTGGGTACACCATGACTACTTCTTCAGTTCCACAGAACCTCCAATACTTAATAGCTTATAGAATTATTAAAAGAAGAAGAAGACAAGAGATTTTATTTTTTTTCTATGTGCTTCAAATGATCAGAAGAAGCCCTTTTATAAGGTTTATAGGAGACAAATATTTGAATTCTAGTTATTGCAATGTTTGTAACGTCTGAAATAAAACCTATTCAATCATTGTAACGTTTGTAACGCACGAAACGTTCAGCTGGTTTTAAGTGAGCACATGCAAAATGTTTAAGCTCGTTTAAAGACAGCACGTGCAAAAAGAGCACGCGCTAGCACATGCGCCAGACCACGCACCTCGACC
>NC_033798.1:68639684-68710099 GCF_001876935.1 Asparagus officinalis | reverse complement strand
CCGCACCGTGCACCCGAGCCCGCACTCGAGCTTGCATGCCTGAGCCCACTTGCAAGGTCCCGCTCGCTTGCTCGCACGCTCGCTTATATACCAACACAAGTGTATAATATTAACACATTTGTTATACCATATATAACATGTGTGTTAATTTGAACCAACTAAAATGTATTCAATTCAATGTGGGACTAAAACTCACATACTACTTATTAAACACATTTTAATTTTCATCTATAAAATCCAATCATTAAATGATATATTTTCATAAAAACCCTCGAATATTTATTTAATTCAACAATTCCCCACAATTTCATAGCTGACAGTAATTAAGATTATACATATCATGCTTTCGGAGAAGGTATCTTCCGATTTAAACCTTCCCAATAGTTATCCAATTTCGAGGAATAGACTATAGAAGCAATCTTTAAGTTTGACGCATTATGGCTATACGTCCTTATCTTTTTCATGAACAATTTCGAGGGATAATTGAAAGTTTCCTAGAGGGGGAGTGAATAGGGTATATGCTTGTAAAACCCCAAATTTTTTATAACAAATATATGTGAATTATTAATAATAAATATTTCTCTTATGATAAATAATCATATATATATATATATACGACCGCATCGGTCGACCGCACAGCGGTCAGAGAGTTTTCTCAGGTTTGGGTCTTATCGGGTTTCGGGTCGGGTTGTGGGTTTTGTATATATTCAAATGAACCGAGACAACCCTCTTTCCATCTGAAATCTGTAACCCTAGCCCCCCTCTCTTCCCTAAAACCCTAATCTTCTTTGTTTGGTGATTTGGGAGGAGTTCTTGAGGATTTGCAGCAATTTTTGGTGGGATTCAGCGAAAGAAAACGTTCTCCTTCAGATTCAGAGACTCATTGCTCACCACAGGCGAGTAGTATCTCGCCCAACCTCACCTTGCTTTAGTTTCATGTTAAAGTTTGAGTTTTATTTGGTTTTATTAGGCCAAATTCGTATTTTTGAATAGCTAATAGATCATTATGGTATACAATATGAGATTTAGATATTTCAGATTTTGAAAGCTCATCAAAGGATTTTTATCAACGAGATCCAGATCTAAGAATGTTTTAGCATAAGTAAAAAACCTGTTTTTACTGTTCTACATCTATGTTTTTGCTTAAATCATGTATATATATATATGGGATCTTGGTGATAATTTTTAAAGGTTTAAATTCGTGGTTTACTGCTATATGGAATATTCATATGTTGAGTTTTGATAAAGAGAAAAGTTTTACAGGTTTAGAAGCTGACAGAAACCAGATCTGGGTTTCTGTCTGCCTCGCGGTCGACCGCATCGGTACACCGCTGGGCACGCAGCAAGGGCAGAGCACGTCTGCCCTCTGCGCGGTTGACCGCGGCGGTCGACCGCGGCGGTCAACCGCGACGTCTTGGCGGTCGACCACACCTGTCGACTGTGAGCATATACGCTGAACAGTGAAGTCCATCTCCGTGTGCGGTCGACCGCCGCACAATATTGTGCATTGTTAAGCTATGAGTATGACACTTATCTGAATCAGGATATGACATGATTACATGAGATTTGGACATGATAGCTACCTAGGCTGTACATGACACTTATGTAATTTTGACCTTTGACACTTATTTGGTTATGACATAACACAATATTTAAATTCTGAGATGGTTGTTTCCCTCTTTATTATTGTTTCTGTATTAGACTTTGGGTTTGGTATTTAGGGATTTACAATTTGAGATATAAGGTATATACATGAGGGTTTCCTTGTTTGGATTATTTCGCTCGACGTACCTATGCTCGTGTTGTAAATTTCTAAATACTAAAACTTCTTTTTAGTTAAGAGTTATGAACTTGGGACTTATTATGTATTAATTGTATTTTCTTATACAACGAGTCATTTTCCCTTGGGGTTGGTTGTGATGTTGTTCGCTAGCGCTTTGACGCCCGTTGTCCCTCCCCATTTCAGGTAACGAGCCAGGAGCCCGGAGAGTCGCAGGTTGATGGCGACACACTTTAGTGCCTAGTTGCTTATTTTTAGTTATGTTTTGTTTGGAGCTCCACTTTAGATTTTTGTTAGTCATTTGAGGACTATATTCTAGATGTTGTAAAGGCGGTGTGCCTTATTTTCCTTTGTTCAGACTTTCTGTATTTGTTTATTATGAGAAACTCCAGTTTATTTATTCAGACACTGACTGTGTATTTCTATTTGTGGGATGATGAGATATTAATGTGGTCACTATCATTTCCTCAGTTATTCCTTGTATTATCTTCTACTTGCTTTTGTACCTGCACCTGTTGTTGACTCTACTAGATAGATGTTAATTGTGATGGTGAAACATGTTATTGCACGGTGTGGTATAAGGCAGGTTTGACATTCTTGGTTTTACCTTGGACTGCAGTCTTGTGTGAACCCAGGGGCGTCACAATGCTAATCTAATCTAATTTAATACCAATTAAAAACTTATTAAATAATTATCCTAGCAAGAATGATATTCAAGAAGATTATATGCAAGGATATTAAACTAAGGGTGAAATAAACATGAGCATTGGCGAAATAAATAACGAGCACAAATAAAAAGCCAAAGCAAACTCAAACACACAATATGATCACGGAGTTCAGTCCTTCCGACCCACGTCTCTGCTCCCCACTCCCCACTCGCGGGGAGAATTCCACTATTATAGTGGGTTTTCAACGTTATCCCAAAACGTTTACAACTCCACACGGTTTCGGTTTTCTAACTCACCAAAAACTTTCACAACAAAAACTTTCACAACTTACACTCCTGCAATCACACTTTACACCCTCTAAGTGTTGGTCTCTTGCCTGTGTTGCTTTCCTTAAGTGCTCGAATTTACAACCTCTCCCTAGGCTTTACTACCGATGCCACTCCTCTTGGAATCGACCCCGTCTCTTACCACACACTCCTCTCGGTGTATAAGTGTATTACAAAGTGTATCTCACAATAAGCACAATAACAAGATTTGTTCTCTACAATAGATGAGAACTCAATGTAGCTCACTCTCAAACTCTCAAAGTTACAATCCCACAACTCAATTATACAATATGATAATACTAAAATCTCAATAGGTTGTGTGCGTAAACAAAGAGTAAAATTAAATATAAACTCAATATAAACTCTAGCTTAATAAAAATGATAATAAAACAAATATAAATGTAAAGTTAGAATTGAGTTTAGAAAATCTTCTCTAGAAATCAAGAGAGAGAAAGAAAGATGAGGTTGAAAGTCCAAACACCAAAGAGATGATCTCCTCCTCTTGTGAAAATCTCTTCACAAACAAAACTTGTAAACACACTAAAACAAACTTTAAACACCCTTTAAACTTATTTAAAAACTTTTTTGGTTGTTAAAAATAGTTATAGCAACGGGGTACGTATAGGATAGAAGAAACCAGCCAAAAAAACACCAAAAACCCATAAAAATAATAAAATAAATAAAAACTAGAAAATAGCTGTTACTATGCAACGACTAGTTTATAAGTCAACTTACGACAGGGTATAAGTCGACTTACGATAGGGTATAAGTCGACTTATGTCTTATGAGTCGACTTGTATAAGTTATAAGTCGACTCAACAGACGAAAACAACAAACTGCACAATTGATTATAAGTCGACTTGTAAAATTTATAAGTCGACTTATCATATATAAGTCGACTTGCTTAGAGTATAAGTCGACTCAACAGATGAAAATTGTATTTTCCAGAATAGTTCATAAGTCGACTTGCTACAGTACATAAGTCGACTTATAAACATGCACATGCACTATTCATGTTTTAAAATTGAGTTTTTAAGTGCCTTTAAAAATAGCAAATAAATTTCAAAAAATGTAAAACTTTGAGAAATGTTTATAAACATGAAAATAAACATGTTACTAAAAGAATTTTTCAATTTTCACTTCCCAATTGAGAAATATCTTCATTTTTCAAAATAGTCCAAAAACATGAAATGTCAACACACTTGTTTTTAACATTTTGACTCAACCACGTTTTGAAACTTTATGAAATGATTAAAATAGACTTGATAAATGATATGAAATATTATTATAAAGTCTATAGTCCAAAAATATAATATTTTTCTAAATACAATAGAATATGAAACATATGAAAGTGTATATGAATATAACTATTGTTCATATCTATAATACCAAAACAACTTATCCACATGAAAACAAATATGTAAGTATATGAATATATATCTATTTGCTTGTAAAAACTTTGTTTGTGGATAAACCAAAAAATGGATAAACCAATAAATTGTGTGTGTATATAATATTGAGCTTGAAGTATTAAACACACATAATTTAACACATAAACTAATTTGTTAGATATAGGTGCCCTGCAGGCAATTATTGTATATTGTAACAGGACCTATAGTACTATAAACATCTTGTTCAAAATGATAGTATGCTACTTTGGTCAGATTTATCTGATGCTTCTAAAGTATACAGATAATGTCTCTAGAATACAATACTAGACTATCAGACATTGTCGGATAGCTGCATCGTAATGAAGAGCATCTGATTAGTCGGTAATGTATATTTCTAAAATATTCCTAGTTGATGAAGTGTTGCAGACTAGGACATCATCACTTTGGTTTTAGATAGTGATGCTATACCTTTATTTCTCCTTTTGAAGGAGAATGATCAATCTCTTAGATCGATTGATGCTGAGACATCAAAGATACAGTCATACAGGGCTGACTCCATTACGGAATGAGTTGACTGAACGACTCGTGCCGGAGAACATCTAGTTGGAATATACTTAACTGTCAAATAGAAGTGTCTCAAGTGATTATAGTACATTAGTAGTCTCTGACCTGAGGGCATGGAGTGCAATATCTTATATGTGCAGTAGAAGATGTATTTAGACTTTTACCTAACCACAGTTCTTATTGAATTTGGCATAACGTGTCTGTTGGTATATCCGAGACATAAATTAGGATATTGCAGATGCCAAGAGGGATTCGTCTCTCCCAGTATAGGGTTGCATGTCATAAGATGTTTGATATAACTATAGGCCTGGAAATCCATTCGGCCAAGCGTGAATAAGATAAACTGGGAAGCTGTCCAGTTTGATCTTATAGAGTTATGCAGTTTAATATCAATAAACACTAATCAAGCTATTAGGCGTTTGACAGTTGCCATACCCTAGGCTCAATAGCTTGACATGGTTTGACGAGAGCAGCCGCGACGTACCGTATTATCATTGAGTGTCCTGGATAAATTGATAAGCATCTTGCCAGGATTAACACTCGTATAAGCACATAAACTACATGAACATTATATACAAATAAAACCCCAGTAGGAACTAAAACGGTGTCTTCATGTGTAGCTATAGCACCTCTGTTCTACTTATGCGATATGATCCACTACCGAGTTTTTTAGTTAGGGCCCTAAAAGTCACACCAAGCGCGTACTTGAATCCTATGAAAACACAATTTATGATGGTGAAGCGTATGATTGATACGCATATATGATTTCTTCCGGGATACACAAAACGGTTATTGGTATATCGGCAAAAATCGGAATGCTATGGGCTTAGGAAATGAATTCCATATTTTTCCGCCCATAAAGTTAACCTTTAGTCAACTAGTTGAATTTTTGGTCAACAGTTGACTTTTGGTCAACTCCTGATTTATTTGGTCATAATAGCTGACTAATTAAGTTAAAGATTGGAATAATACTATATACCTTATTTATGCAAATACTTATTAGTGATAATAAATGGTATTCTCATTTATGAAATACACATACCATGTATTAATGAGCTCAGAGAGATGAGTCACTTAGTGGTATGGTTTGAGCAACATGGTTTATTAGCACATGGTTTTGAAATGTAAGTGATTCATAGAATGACATTCATTGCATGACTCACTTTATTAATCATTAATTTTTGATGATTCATTGCAGTGACTCATAGGATGAGTCATTCATATCATGAACCACAATTCACTCTATAAATATGAGCTCTTTTTCTTATGAAAGGTTAATGAAAAATTGGCTAAGTTTTCCATAAGAGAATAAAAGAGAGCTCTCCTCTCCTTACTAAACTTTAGCAATCTTTGAGTAAGAGGAAGATAGTAGGAATTTTAAGAACCCCGGGTGGATATCTTGCCTTGTGTCTAAGAAGACTCCCATTTTATCAAGCTCCACTTGAAGAGCTTGGAGGATCCACTACAAGGAGATTTCTACTACAAGGAGCAAGAGCTAGAGGGTTATTCGATCTTCCATCGAATCACGCTACGAAAGTATGACTTTCTAACTCTTGTATGCTCACTTTATAATAAGGATCATGTTAGATTTAATTAGGACGAATCCATTATGAATCATTTCATGCTCTCTACATGCCTTAGATTTTTGTACATACATGTCTTCCGTTGAGTATTATGCATGTAGACATAGCACGATTTCCTTCATAATTTACCCAAGCAATCTTAATCTTCAATTGAGTTCGTCTTGGTAAACTTTGCAGATGAAGCTTGATCTTAGATCTTGACTTGAAATGTATTGCTTCACTCCACTATTCCTTCCATCCTCCAATGGATATGATCGTGAATGCTAGATTCCATCCAACCTCCAACTAAGATATTTGTATAGATTACCTAACAAAACAAATGCAAGCACTCGACACACAATGTTAGGAATTATCTGTAATCATCAAAACAAGATTAGGGAGCAGGCTCATAACTATGAGGCTAACAATAACCTCCTTCCTCTAATTGCGTCCACACAATTATGTTCATATAGTTGGGCATATCCAGGGATGCACTGCTTGCATCTCGTCTTGAAGACTTATTCCCATTCAGAGTCGAAACAGTCTTACCATATTAGCAGTTATCAACACCTTCTAGGTATACATGATGATAGATTCAGATACAAACTATCAATCTATGATTAGGTGTTTTACTCACTCAACAATTTATTGTTACCACATTGAACCTACTTTGTGGGATCTCTACTAAGATAGGTTGGCTTGCTACTATCGATGAGTTAGGTAAGGGTTTCATTCCCATCATCAACCTGGATTTAAAAACTAGTGACAACTCTAGTCCTTTTGTAAAGGGATCTGCTATGTTATCCTTGGACCTTACAAAGTCCACATCATCTACCCCTTCATCAACAAACTTCTTCATAATCTTTTTCCGTACTTGGATATGTCCTCGAGTTTTGCGGTTATACTTAGAACTTTTAATTCTTACAATTGTGGTCATATTATCACCAGTGTTGTCAATGCACGAGGAACAATACGTGACGCAAAGCATCATTACGTGCACATGCACAAGGCGCAACGCGATGTGTAGGGTCCTGTTTTTGCTTATGTATACCAAGTGTAGGATCGTGACCCTTAAGAATAGAGTGCGCTCTTATAAAAATCTGTGGAAGCTTTACACTTAAACACTAGAGGGTGAGTTTGCAAAGTAGATTATAAATTACAAAGAAAGAATGACAATCTCAGAAAATAAATATCACAAACACAAGCATGTATACTGGTTCCACCTCCCCGGTGTACATCCAGTTCCCAAGAAAATCCCGCTTGAGAGTTTCTACTATGATTTTAAAACCTTACAAAATCAAAAGCAAACTTGACCAATTTGCAAGACCATGCAAATTGCAAACCCAATTGATAAGACCATGCCAATTGTTAAACTGACCTCTAGACCAAGAGATCAACCCCTCTCATAAAGCGAGAGAACATTTCTTTGAAGCAATGTACAATTTCAATCCTATAAGCCTTGATGTGGATGTGAACGTATAACAGTGGCTTATCAATCTTTTTAACTCTCTAAATATTGCCTAAATAAGCTCTAAGAATGATAGGAACAAAGACAATATCAGAAACTCCCTTTTATAGAAAAACAGATTCAAAAATTGAAAGTTTAGAGAGTTAATTTGCACAATATGTGAATCTTATAAATACAAAACTTGGTGCTTGTTTTCTGATATTTAAAGCTATTTATAGCCTCTGAAATGATATAATTTTAAACCCAATTAATGTCTACAAAACGGCTATAAACAATCATTTATTTAAAACCTAAAATATAAAAAAACTACATCTGTAGTCGACTACAAGTCATAATAGTCGACTACACTGAGTCTAAATAGACTCTGTGAAGTTAGAAAATTACTTAGTAGTCGACTACAAGGCATAGTAGTCGACTACACTGTAAACTCACAGATTCTAGAATTTGTTTTTAGTATTTTTACTGTAACTTTCTCATCCGATATCAGAATAAGGTTATTTAAGATTTATTGGAAAGCTCTTGAAGAGACCTACAACTTTGATCTTTTAAGTTTTTACAGATTCTAATTAGTAAGGGGTATAAATAAAATATTTTAAGACTCACTCAATATCTATAAACTCTAATGGCTAACATAGGGGATTTCTATTGTTAACTAACATACTAAGCATGTGTTAGTGTGTCCTAACACTATGTATGTGTATGTGTGTGAGTGATCAAGGCTTGTACAAACTTCTAAGTAAAGAAAATGTAAAATTACATTTTGACAATAAAGTATATCTTCTTCTTTGCTTCATTTTGCCTTGAACTCATCTATGTCTTGAATATCTCTTTAAATATAATTGTTGATATTGCTCTGATACTGCAAAATAAATGTTAGCACATAATACACATAATATATAATATTTGTTATCATCAAAATAAACTAATCTTGGGGTCAAGATTCCTAACATTCTCCCCCTTTTTGATGATAACAAATATATGTTATTAAGATATAAAAATTTTAATTCCCCTGTATAAAATCATTAAATAAAATCTTTTACTCCCCCTGCATCAAAGCATTAGTAAAAAATTTAAAATTTTCTATATAACTCCCCATTTGTCATTAGCAAAAATAAATAAACATAATTCTACTTAAATTTTTCTTTTCCCTGGTACATTAATAAAAATATTAAGAAGTTTGGTACCCTTTTATATTATATCATTAGGATTAGCCCTTAGGAATCCAAATCCACTTGGAATTTGGTTTCCATTTATTATAATAAGTGTAATTCTTTGAATTGCAAACTTCATACATATAATATGAAATATAATCATTCCTATCATGAATATTCAAATTCTTAGGAATCCATATATTTTGTTTAGCATGAATATTCTTATTATTATTCTTCAAAACATAATCATTCTTTGTAAAATACTTAGGAACAAATCCAATGTCAAAATGATTGTTTGAAGATTTTTGAAATGAGAGCAAATTATTCAAATTCTCTTTAATTTTAGTGAATTTAGTAACATTCAAACATATATCATCATATTTTAATTTAATAGAAGAAATATCTTTGTCTAAAATATTAATACGAATTTTTAAATCATTTCATTCTGATTTTAGATAAACATTCTCATTAGTCAAAATATGATTTTCTTTAAGCAAGGATTTATTTTCCTCTTTCAATTCAATTACTTGAGAATTAGAAATAGTAGAAGAATTAAAATCAAAAATTTATTCAAGTAATCTTTTATTTTCACCTTTAAGAAAATTATGTGAAGCCTTTAATCTTAAAAATGTTTCATATAATTTATTAAAAGCATCTAAAAGCTCTTTATTGTCACTTACTTCATCTTGTACCATAAAACACATATGAGCGCTTTCATTTTCTTCGATTTCTTCATTCGAAGACGAATCATCACTATTATCCCATGTAGCCGCCAAAGCCTTCCTTTTCTTGTTGAATTCTGTAGACTTTGACTTTGATTTTAGAAGGGGACAATCATTCTTCATATGTCCTGGCTTATTGCAACCATAACAAATGAAATTATTGTTAGTATCTTTAACATTACTTGTACCTTCATAAGTTACCTCGAGTGTGTGCCAAATATTATATGCGGATGTGACCGTTGACACCCTATTGAACTCATTCTTGTCAAGAGCACAAAATAAGGCATTCATTGCTTTAGAATCCAAGTTTGCATTGTTCCTTTGAGATGTAGTTCATTCCGTGAAAGGAGTGGTTGGCTTCTCATATTTTGTTTCCACAATGTTCCAAAAATCGTAGCCAATTGATTGGAGATAGACTTTTATCCGACATTTCCAATAGTTGTAATTTAGTCCATCAAACATTGGTGGATGATTTGTAGAATATCCTTCTTTGAATTGTGATGTATTTGTTGATGCCATCTTTCACATTGCTCTGATACCAAATTGTAGGTCATGTTTTTTGCTTATGTATACCAAGTGTAGGATCGTGACCCTTAAGAATAGAGTGCGCTCTTATAAAAATCTACGGAAGCTTTACACTTAAACACTAGAGGGTGAGTTTGCAAAGTAGATTATAAATTGTAAAGAAAGAATGACAATCTCAGAAAATAAATATCACAAACATAAGCATGTATACTGGTTCTACCTCCCCGGTGTATGTCCAGTCCCCAAGCAAATCCCGCTTGAGAGTTTTTACTATAATTTTGAAACCTTACAAAATTAAAAACAAACCTGACCAATTTGCAAGACCATGCAAATTGCAAACCCAATTGACAAGACCATGCCAATTGTTAAACTGACCTCTAGACTAAGAGATAAACCCCTCTCATAAACCGAGAGAACCTTTCTTTGAAGCAATGTACAATTCCAATCCTATAAGCCTTGATGTGGATGTGAACATATAACAGTGGCTTTTCAATCTTTTTAACTCTCTGAATATTGCCTAAATAAGCTCTAAGAATGATAGGAACAAAGACAATATCAGAAACTCTCTTTTATAGAAAAACAGATTGAAAAACTAAAAGTTTAGAGAGTTAATTTGCACAATATATGAATCTTATAAATGCAAAACTTGGTGCTTGTTTTCTGATGTTTAAACCTATTTATAGCCTCTGAAATGACATAATTTCAAACCCAATTAACGTCCACAAAAAGGCTATAAACAATCACTTATTTAAAACCTGAAATCTGAAAAAACTGCATTTGTAGTCGACTACAAGTCATAATAGTCGACTACACTGAGTCTAAACAGACTCTGTGAACTCAAAAAATTGCTTAGTAGTCAACTACAAGGCATAGTAGTCGACTACACTGTAAACTCACAGATTCTGGAATTTTCTTTTTAGTATTTTGATTGTAACTTTCTCATACGATATCGGAATGAGGTGATTTAAGATTTATTGGAAAGCCCTTGAAGAGACCTACAACTTTGATCTTTTGAGTTTTTATAGATTCTAATTTCTAATGGGTATAAATGAAATGTTTTAAGACTCACTCAATATCTATAAACTCTAATGGCTAACATAGGGGATTTCTATTGTTAACCAACATACAAAGCATGTGTTAGTGTGTTCTAACACTATGTGTGTGTATGTGTATGAGTGATCAAGGCTTGTACAAACTTCTAAGCAAAGAAAATGTAAAATTACATTTTGACAATAAAGTATATCTTCTTCTTTGCTTCATTTTGCCTTGAACTCATCTATGTCTTGAGTATCTCTTTGAATATAATTGTTGATATAGCTCTGATACTACAAAATAAATGTTAGCACATAATACACATAATATATAATATTTGTTATCATCAAAATAAACTAATCTTGGGGTCAAGATTCCTAACACGATGCACGCGCCCAAGAGATGCGAGGCGCACACCGCACACATAATTTTTCAATATATGTAATCAAGCGCGAAAGAACATGTTTTTAGACTTTACATAAAAAATATTTTGATAAATAATATCTTACTACAAAATCATAATATAATGCCTTAATTTCTAATGCTAACACCCACCATAGTAGCAAAATTCATAAATTTTTAAATCAAATGTTAAATCAAGACTAATATCCAAGCAAAGAAATAGTAATGGTCCTCAATTGAAGGCTATTAAAATGGTCTAATGGATTTATTTTGCTTTTTGGGATATAAAATATCAAGTATAAAGACTCGATTGAAATGTTAACAAATAAAACTATATAAGGATATGTACTACATGCACTCTGCATAAAGTAAAGATGTATGCAAGACATATAAGGCGCTGTTGCATGAGATGTGGGGCGCTTCATCACCGTCCTGCATCGTAAGGCGCATGAGGCACAATAAGGCGTGTGCCTTTGAAAACACTGATTGTCATAATGCACAGAGATTGTAGGAATATGCTTGCTGATCATGGAAAATTCAGACATAAGTCTCTTAAGCCATTCAGGTTCTAAACCAGTAGTGTCCAAAGTGCAAAGTTTTGTCTCAAACGTAGACCGACACAAAATGGTCTGTTTGACAGATCTTCTGGCAATAGTGCCGCCACCCAAGGTGAATACATACCTTGTACAATCATTGCTACCTGAACCCATAGCAATCAAGCTAGCATCACTGTATTAGTCTATAATAAGAGGGAATCTATCGTAATGCAGTGCAAGGGAAATAGTTCCCTTCCAATACTGAAGTATCCTATCCAAGGCCTCCTAATGAGTCCTATTTGGACAACTAGTGTATCTACTTAATTTAGAAACTAAGTAAGATATATCTGGTCTTGAACAATTTGCAAGATATGTCAAGCTTTCAACAATCTCAGAATATCTCAGTTGAGATACAAAGACTCCAATTACATTCTTGTAGAGATTTTACTGAAGGATTATATAGAGTTTTGACGGGTTTGCAATTCTTATAGTCAAAATTCTCAATAATCTTCTCAACATAGTGAGATTGAGAAATAGCTATACCCTTAACTGGTCTTATCAGTTTTAGGCCAATAATCACATCAGCAACTCTCATGTCCTTCATTTCAAACTTACTACTCAGGAATGACTTAGTCTCATTGATTATCCTAATGTTAGATCCAAACAATAGAATATCATCAAAATAAATGCAAAGAAGAATACAAGAATCACCTCTTACTTTGCTATAAACGCACTTATCAGACTCAATCAATTTGAAACAAAAATCAGTGATAGTTGTATCAAACCTTTTATGTCATTGTTTAGGGGCTTGTTTAAGTCTGTATAGAGACTTTACAAGTTTACATGCTTTCCTTTTATTTTCAGGTGCCACAAATCCCTCAGGCTAGTCCATATAAATCTCTTCTTTAAGAAAACCATGAAGAAAAGTAGGTTTTACATCCTTCTGGTGTATTGTAAAATCATATAGAAGCTAATGTTATAAGCATTTTGATTGTAATCATTTGGGAAACTGGAGATTATGTATCAAAGAAATCCATTCCTTCAACTTGTTTGAACCCCTTGGCAACAAGTCTGACCTTAAATTTTTTTACAGTTCCATCTGGTTTTATTTTTTTTAATACATTTAGACCCAATTGTCTTGCACCCAGGAGGAAGATCAACTAATTCCCATGTCCATTAGAGACTATAGAATCCATTTTACTTTTGACAGCTTCCTTCCACTGTTTAACCTCTTTCGAGGCCATAACAGATCTATAGAAAATTGGACCCTCCTCGATATTATAAGCGACAAAGTCACTTCTAAAAGTATTTGACGATCCTAGCTCTCTTACTCCTTCTAGGTTCATCTAAATCATATGATCTTTCAGATTCAGATTTAGAACTATCCGCCCCGCATTTGTCATCCTTTCCACATGATCAAGAATGGAAGTTGAGACAGATACTGGATTTTCATTAGAAATATTTTGAGGCACTCTAGTTTTCATAGGGAAAACATCCTCAAAAAAATATTGCTTCACGAAATTAAAAAATTGTATTAATATCTATGCTTGGGATTTTAGATTTGATCACTAAGAATCTCAAAGCATAGGTGTTTTCTACATAACCCAAAAAGATAGAGTCTACTGTCTTAGGACCTAGCTTCTTCCTTTTATGTTCTGGGATTAGTACTTTTGCTAGACACCCCACACTTTAAGGTATTTTAACCTTGTCTTTCGACCTCTCCAAAGTTCAAATGGACTACTTTCTTTATGTTTTTGAGAGACTCTATTCAGAATAAGGAAAGCCGTATTCAAAGCCTCTCCCCACATATATTTAGGAAGTCCTGAACTTTTAAGTAGACTATTAATCATATTTTTTTAATGTTCTATTATTTTGTTCAGCTACACCATTAGACTGAGGAGAATAAGGAGCAGTTTCCTCATGCACTATGCCAAAAGATTGACATAGAAGAGTAAACTCATTTGATGTATATTCTCCACCTCTATCAGATCTTAACCTTTTAAATTTCTTGCCAGTTTGAGTTTCGACTTCATTCTTTAAAAAGATAAATTTTTCTTGAGCCTCATCTTTAGTTTTAAGCAAGTAAACATAACAATATTTGCTATAGTCATCTATAAAGGTGATAAAATATTTCTTCATGTATTTGGTCAAAACACCATTAAATTCATAAATGTCAGTATGAACTAAATTAAGCAACTCAGAGTTTCTATCAACCGATTGGAAATGTTTCCTTGTTTGTTTAGTTGTTACACATACTTGTCATTTCTTACTATGATCTATAGAGTGTTTTGGAATCATATTAAGATTGATCATTCCTTTTATAGAATTAAAATTAATATGACCAAGACGTTTGTGCCAAATATCAAATGCTTTAATATTATTACTAACAGGATAATCAGAAATAGAAATTTTATTTATTTCAGAATTAAGAACAGGTTCTGCTCTAACCTTGTACATTTCATCAAAATCATAGCCTTTGAAGATAAAAGATCCAGCATGTGACATAACTACTTTATTACATTTAAAAGAAAACTCATAACCTCCCCTAACTAAACATGAACCAGTGATAATATTACATCGAACAGCAGGAAAATGATGCACCTTGTGTAATGATAAAACTCACCCTGAAGGAAACTTCAGGTCCACTCATTCATATCCTAACACTTTAGATGCAGTTTGGTTCCCCATCTTCATAGTATTTCCATTTGCAGGCTGGTAAGACACAAACAACAATTTGTCAACACAAATATGTAGGTTTGCACCAGTATCTACCAACCATTCATTTGGTTGATAAATATTTAGTAATTCAGGGTTAATAGAAACATAGCCTTCTATGGACCTAGTAGGCTCAGTCATAACCATGTTAACTTGAGGCACACTAGTGGACCCTGGATTGGCTTTAGCTTTCTTTGTAGGACAAGCTTTAGCCCAATGTCCAGCATGTCCACAATTCCAACATGGTTTGTTTACTTTTGGATCTTAGATTTGACTTTGATTTTGTCATCAGGTTTGTCATTAGGTTTGTTTTTAAGCTTTTTCTCAGAAGTTATAACATTTGCTTTAGGTTGGTGCTCAACAGGCACAACATGTTTCTGATTCTTATGCTCTTCCTCAATGGCTGTGGCAATCATCAAGTTATCAAGATTTATTTTTTCTTATGATGCTTGTGAGACATTCCAAAAGTCTCTCAAGAATTAGAAATTTTCTTGATGACTGTCATAACTTAATTTTTCAGGAAGCTCCATTTCAGGTTCTCAAAGAGCATGAAGAATGAACAGAAGTTTATGTATTTGTTCTGTTACAGATTTACCCTCGACCTTTTGAAACTTTAAGAACATTGACACATAATATTTTTCAAGACCGATGTCTTCAGTATTATATTTTCTGTCCAGTTCATCCCATAATACCTTTGTAGCGACCGAAGAAGAACAATAGACATCGAAGAGCACATTGGGCATAGCCAACAAAATGCATCATTTGGCCATTTGATCTTTCTCAATCCATTGTGCAATTTTATATGTACTATTAAGATATTTTTCATCTAGTTTTGAGCATTCTGTTAATATCATTGCCAACAACCCCTTAGTCGTCAACCAGATCTTCATACATTATCGGCAACATATCCATTTTAGAGGCTTATGAACCAGAACCAACTCCAGAAACAGATGACATAACTTCAATTTAAAACTAATTTCTTCAAGATTATTAGGAAAAACAAGCATTAAAATAGATCCAAAATAGTACAGAACAAACCATATAGGAAAGAAAGAAAAGAGCAGAAAGCTAGAAACATCATATTAAATAAACTTTAAGTTTGAAATACTTTACAGAAGTATCGAATCGCCTTCTTAACAGGGGACTGGCCTTGAAGAAACTATGCCCCCCACCGACGATAGCATTGGGTCTGCATAGTACTTCCGAGGATGAGACGGCTACAGTCCAAAGAAGCGCTCTCTTCTGGTGAACACCACTACTACTTCTTCAGTTGACCAGAACCTCTAATACTTAACAACTTATAGAATTATTAAAAGAAGAAGAAGACAAGATATTTTATTTTTTCTTTGTATTTCAAATGATCAGAAGAATCCCTTTTATAAGGTTCATGAGAGACAAAGATTTGAATTTCAGTTATTGCAATATTTGTAACGTTTGCAATAAAACCTATTTAATACTCAAAACGTTTGTAACGTACCAAACGTTCAGGTGGTTTTAAGTGAGCACATGCAAAACGTTTAAACTTGTTTAAAGATAGCAAGTGTAAAAAGAGCACGCGCCAAACGCACACAAGCCCGTCGGACGCACCCGAGCCCGCTCGCTTTCTCGCACGCTCGCTTATATACCAACACAAGTGTATAATATTAAAATATTTGTTATACCATATATAACACGTGTGTTAGTTTGAACCAACTAAAATGCATTCAATTAGTCAATGTGGGACTAAAACTCACATACTACTTATTTAACTCATTTTAATTTTCATCTATGGAATCTAATCATTAAATGATATTTTTTCATAAAAACCTTCTAAGATTCATTTATTTCAACAATATATATAATCAATTTGTGTTAAATGGGTATTTAAATAAGTCATAGGGTTATATGTGCAGATACCAGGTTGTAATTGTGATTTGATGAGGGGTCAAATTGCAAATGTATAACATCTATATATAAGGGGTTATGGTCCCTAATCTAGGGTTATATTCTCTAATTCTCTTCACCCCCATCTAGAGAGAAATTTGGCTAGAGAAACCCTAAGGTTAGAAGATCCAAAACCCATCTCAAGTTTAATCTATATGGATTCAGGTATAAGCTTCCGCTCTTTTTTTTTATTCTTGTAAATCTCTTTGAATTAATCATGGCTTTATGGTTTAGATCTTAAGTTTTTATTAGATCTATCAAGTGGTATCAGAGCCACCTTGATTTGTTCTAAGAGATTAAGATTAAAATTAGGGTTTTTTTATCTTAATTATTTTTGGATTCAGTTTTTGTTCACGGATGAACAGTAATGGCTGTTGAAAATTTTTTCGGGTGAACAGTAACATTTTTCGGATGAACAGAAAATTAAAAAAAGCAATGGTGAACAGTAAAATTTCTTAATTTTTTGGATTTTTCTTCGATTTTTCTTGGATCTGGATCATGAAAATTCATTTTTCGATTCTGGATCTGATTTTGAAATAAAATCGAGAAATTTTGGATCTATTTGGTTTTTGGACATCGGTCCCTTGCTCCTCACCGGCGCAGCGTCGTTGGTGGCCTCGCTCTCGACTCCGACGGCGACGGTGGCATCTGGAAACCCTAGGGTTTCGACCTTTGGATGCAGGAGTAATGGCGGCGGCGGTTTTAGATTGAAACCCTAAGGGTTCCTGTGTGAAAACGTGGCGAAAATTAAGGAGGTGGTTACCTCAGATTTTGGCGAAGCTGAAAGCTTCAAACGAACTTCACGTTCGTTCTCAAGTGAGCATCGCGCTCAAATTTAACCGAACTTCGCGTTCGTTCTCAAGTGAGCATCACGCTCAAATCAAACGAACCTCGCGTTCATTCTAAGGTGAGCCTCGCGCTCAATTTAAACAAACTTCGTGTTCGTTCTAAGGTGAGCCTCGCGCTCAGTTCTAAGGTGAGCCTCGTTCTCAATTTAAACGAACTTCGTGTTCGTTCTAAGGTGAGCCTCGCACTCAGTTCTAAGGTGAGCCTCGCGCTCAGTTCTAAGGTGAGCCTCGCGCTCAGTTCTCAGGTGAGCCTCACGCTCAATTTAAGTCAAACCTCGCGTTCGTTCTCAGGCGAGCCTCGCGCTCGATTCAAATGAACCTCGCGTTCGTTCTCAAGTTGAACCCTGCGTTCATTTTCAGTCGAACCTCATGTTCATTTTTCAAACGAACCTTGTGTTCGTTCTCAAGTTGAACATCACGAACCTTGCGTTCGTGCTTAAGTGAGTCTCGTACTCAATACAGACGAACATCACGTTCGAAGTCAAGCGAACTTCGTGTTCACTATGGTTAAGCCTCGGCTTCTCATATTAAATTATGGGTCCACTTTGGTATACTTAATTTATTCAATTAAGTTATGGGCCATATTTAAGCTATGGAAATTTAAATTAATTTGTTTTTTAATCAATTATTTAATTCAAATATTATGACACTAAGGTATTAAGGTTGTCTCTCACTCCAATTGATTAATTAAAACAAGAAGTTGCCAAAGTAACCTCTCTTGTGGAGATTATTCATGAGGAATGTGAGATGTTTGTGTGTATGCTTTCGTGTAAATATTTAATCGGCCCAAAGGAATGTTAATATTTATTTAGACTGTATACACATTTGTGATGATACGTGTGTGACAATTATAAGGTTTACATGTGAATAATGAATCGATCCAAAGATAGTTTCATTATTTGACATGAGTTATTGTCAATGTTTGATCATTACAATAAGGTATCACTTACAAGTTAATATTACTGTCCAAAGACTTGATATTAATGTTGTGCCAGATATCTTGGATGGGATTCGTCATTATTTGAATTTTATTGATTACTAATTATGGTTATTGATGTGAGCATTTTTGTTTTATTTCAGCTAATGCATCTGCTGTAACAATTTCTGCTAACATCAACTCAATTCCCATGCTAAATGGGACAAACTTCAAGGTTTGGAAAGAGAACATATTAATTGTTCTTGGCTGCATGGATCTTGACTATGCATTAAGAACTGAACAACCCCAACCTCTCGATGCGGATAGCACTCCTGATGCAAAGAAGGAGTATGAGAAATGGGAGTGTTCAAATCGCATGAGTCTTATGATCATTAAGCGTGGCGTTCCAGAAGCCTTCAGGGGCATAGAATCCGAAGGGATTACTAAGGCTAAAGATTTCCTTGCCGAAATTAAGAAGCGTTTTGCAAAAAACAATAAGGTAGAAACAAGCATGCTCTTAACTCGCTTGATTTCAATGAAGTATAAGGGCAAAGGAAATATCAGGGAGTACATTATGGAAATGTCTCATATTGCTTCAAAGCTTAAGGCACTTAAACTCGATCTTTGTGATGAGTTATTGGTGCATCTGGTTTTGTTGTCTCTTCCTGCACAATTCAATCAGTTTAAGATTAGTTATAACTGCCAAAAGGAGAAATGGACTCTAAATGAGCTCATTTCATACTGTGTGCAAAGAAGAAGACATGTTGAAGCAAGATAAGACAGAAAGTGCTCATTTGGCCTATGCCTCTAAGGATAAGGGCAAGAAAAGGAAGAATGATAATGAAGCTGCTAAGGGTCCAGTTTAGAAGAAACAACATAAGGATAATTAGGGTTGTTTCTTCTGTAACAAGCCTGGACACGTAAAGAATGATTGTACAAAATATCACGTCTGGCGTGCTAATAAGGGTACGTTCCTTACTTTGGTCTGTTCTGAGGTTAATTTAGCTCCAGTACCTAGAAATACTTGGTGGTTAGACTCCGGTGCTACTACTCACATAAGTGTTTCTATGCAGGATTACCTGAGCTACCGAAAGCCAAGTGATGTTGAAAGACACATCTTTGTGGGCGACGGACAATCGGTAGATGTGGAAGCAATTGGGCACTTTAGGTTGTTGTTAGAAACTGGTTCTTATTTGGATTTGAAAGATACTTTTGTAGTACCGTCTTTTAGACGGAATTTAATTTCTGTTTCTATATTGGACAAATCAGGTTATTCTTGTTCATTTGAAAACAGTCAATTCAGATTATCTTTTAATTCAAATGTTGTGGGAACCAGTTACTTGAGTACTTATGACAACCTATATTTGCTTGATACAATTACTTCTTATAATGAATCCTTGCATGTGGAATCACGTGGTACTAAGCATAAATTAAATAAGGAAAATTCGGCGATATTATGGCATAAGCGCTTGGGTCGTATCTCAAAAGGTAGAGTTGAGCGTCTTGTGTCTGATGGCATTTTGGATTCCCTTGATTTTTTGGACATCGACGTATGTGTTGAATGTATCAAGGAAAAACAGACCAAAGTTAAGAGATTAGGTGCCAACAGATCTTCGGATGTCTTAGAATTGATACATACGGATATTTGTGGGCCATTCCCTATGGAATCCTAGAATGGTCAACAATATTTTATATCATTCATAGACGATTACTCACGTTATGGGTACCTATATCTTATTCATGAAAAATCTGAGTCTCTGGACATGTTCAAAGCCTATATATAAAGCTGAAGTTGAGAATAAACTCAACAGAAAAATTAAAACCGTTAGATCTGATCGTGGTGGTGAGTACTACGGTAGATATGATGGTTCAGGTGAACAACGTCCAGGACCATTTGCTAGATACCTAGAGGAATGCGGTATCGTCCCACAGTATACCATGTCGGGTTCACCTAGCATGAATGGTGTAGCTGAAAGACGAAACATGACTCTTAAGGATATGGTAAGAAGTATGATTGCTCATTCTTCTTTACCAGAGTCTCTCTATGGAGAAGCACTAAAGACAGGAGCTTACATTCTGAATAGAGTACCAAGTAAAGCAGTTGCTAAAACACCTTATGAGCTTTGGACTGGTCGAAAGCCCAGTTTAAAGCATTTATATATTTGGGGATGTCTAGCTGAGGTAAGGCCTTACAGGCCAAATGAAAAGAAATTGGACTCTAAAACAGTTAGCAGCTACTTTATTGGGTACTCTGAACGCTCTAGGGGCTATAAGTTTTATGATTCCACACTAAGGAATATTTTTGAGACGGAAACAACAACATTCTTTGAGAATGTTGAGTTTGGGGGGAGAAATAAGGTTAGAGACATTAGTTTTGAGGAGGAATTAGCTTCAGATCCGATCCATACAGTTACTTTTGATAATATTCAGGTTCCTATACCTGTTATTGCTCAAGAAGTAAATCCGGAACCTCAAGATGACAATGTTGAACAACTCCCTGATCCAGAAGAACAAACTCAACAACCTCAAGAACCAGTGCCATTAAGGAGATCCACGAGAGAAAGGAGAAATGCTATTTCGGATGATTATATTGTATTTCTCCAAGAACATGAGGAAAGTAGTGGAATGTTGGAAGATGATCCAATCAACTTCTCTCAGGCCATAAAAAGTTCTAACACTCAACAGTGGATTGATGCCATGAATGAAGAGTACAAGTCTATGCAAGACAATAAGATTTGGGAACTTATCCCATTACCAGAATGTGCAAAACCAATTGGTTATAAATGGATTTTTAAAACCAAGCAGGATGCAAATGGTAATGTGGAGAGGTATAAGGCACGTCTTGTGGCTAAATGCTATACTCAAAAGGAAGGCATTGATTATACAGAGACTTTCTCTCCGGTTTCATCAAAAAACTCTTTCAGAACAATCATGGCACTTGTTGCTCATTATGATCTTGAGTTACACCAGATGGATGTTAAGACTGCATTTCTCAATGGAGACATTGATGAGATGATTTATATGGTGCAACCAGAAAACTTTGTGTCAGGAGACCCAAAGAATATGGTCTGCAAATTAAGGAAATCCATCTATGGACTCAAGCAAGCTCCTCGTCAATGGTATCATAAGTTTCAACAAATAATTATCTCGTTCGGTTTTGAGATGAACATTGTTGATGACTGTGTATATCACAAGTTCAGTGGGAATAAGTATATCTTTCTAGTTCTGTATGTCGATGACATCTTGCTTGCCACTAATGATATAGGCATGTTGCACGAAACCAAGAGATTTCTATCAAAGAATTTTGAGATGAAAGATCTTGGGGACGCCTCTTTTATATTAGGGATCCAGATACATCGAGATCGCTCTCGGGGTATTCTTGGATTATCACAAAAGAGCTATATCGATAAGGTACTTAAAAGGTTTGGCATGCAAGATTGCAGACCAGGTGACACCCCTGTTGCTAAAGGAGACAAGTTTAGTCTCAATCAGTGCCCTAAAGGTAACCTTGAAATTCAGGAAATGCAGAAGATTCCTTATGCTTCGGCTGTAGGAAGTCTAATGTATGCTCAGGTATGTACGCGTCCGGATATTGCGTACATTGTTGGGATGTTAGGCAGATACTTAAGCAACCCTGGTATGGATCATTGGATAGCAGTCAAAAGGGTTATGATGTATCTTTAAAAAACAAAAGATTACATGCTCACATACAGAAAATCAGAACAGCTGGAGGTCATTGGGTACTCTGATTCTGATTTTGCTGGATGCCAAGATAGTAGAAAGTCTACATCAGGCTACATTTATATGTTAGCAGGAGGAGATATATCATGGAAAAGTGTTAAACAGACACTCGTAGCTTCCTCCACTATAGCAGCAGAATTTGTAGCTTGCTATGAGGCATCCAATCAGGGAATATGGCTGTAAAATTTTGTCACGGGACTGCGCATTTTGGAAAATATGGAAAGACCACTAAGGTTATATTATGATAATAAATCTACAGTAATGTATTCCAATAACAACAGGAGCTCAACTAAGTCAAAACATATTGACATTAAGTTCCTGGTTGTGAAAGAAAGGGTACAGAGTTGACAGATATCTATAGAGCACATTGGGACAAACTCCATGATAGCTGATACTCTTACTAAGGGATTGCCACCCAGGGTCTTTCATGAGCATACTGTTCATATGGGTGTGGTATTATTTGAGGATATTATGTTTTAGTGGGAGTTTGTATTTGTGGTGCTTTATGTTTGGTTGTATTGTCTGATCAGAATAAAGTATTCAGTTAAGACACTCTGTTACATTATGTTTGGTTTTGACCTCACTAAGGAGGACCAGTTGAAAATAGACATGTACTGATCACATTGCATGTAATTTTCATGCTGCACATCCATGATTGATCTATGTCGTTTGATTGTATTGGTATATGTGACCATTGATGGGTCGAGTCACGATAAATGTGACGAAGGCCGCTTTGATCCTATATTGATATAGTCAATGGACGAGATTGTTCGGAAATACCTTTTCAGTGATAGCAATTTTTAAGCTCATAAGGATATACACAATTTAAGGAATCATATGGTGCCCAAGTGGGAGATTGTTGGATTTAATCTAATAAATCTATTAGTGGGCACATATGATTAATCAATGTGTATTGCTATCCTTCAGGATAACCCACTAAAGTGATCAATTAATTTGGGTTAATGGGTATTTAAATAAGTCATAGGGTTATATGTGCAGATACCAGATTGTAATTGTGATTTGATGAGGGGCTAAATTGCAAATGTACAACATCTATAAATAAGGGGTTATGGTCTCTAATCTAGGGTTACATTCTCTAATTCTCTTCACCCCCATCTAGAGAGAAATTTGGCTAGAGAAACCCTAAGGTTAGAAGATCCAAAACTCATCTCAAGTTTAATCTATTGATTCAGGTATAAGTTTCCGCTCTTTTCTTTTGATTCTTGTAAATCTCTTTGAATTAATCATGGCTTTATAGTTTAGATCTCAAGTTTTTATTAGATCTATCACTACTCACTCTGTCTTGTTCTTTAGCTTTCCGTCACTAGTAATCGGGTTTTAGGTCTCCAAGGACATATTCAATAACTTTGTTGCTGTAATAGAGTAAAAAACTATAAATATAACTTTTCCTTGCCACAAGACCTCCCGAGTTTTTATGTTACGAAAAAGAGTTTAAAATGATACCGGGCGTTGTTTGGATATAATAATTTTCCAATATATTGAGAAATGTGTTTCTAATGGTTTTCATAGTTTCCTTGGAGAATAATTTTTCTTGTTCGTACCACCCAACAAACCATGTTGGATTTGGGTCTCCAAGCTTTTATCTTGCTTGGATGGAGATTGCAAAACGTGAGAAACCTCTACTTATTCCACCATCACATCCTCAACAAACTTTTACAATTGTTTTGAGGTGAAATATTCCATTTTTAATCGATTTCTAGGTTGAGAGCTCAAAAATAGATATCTTGAAAATTCTGGAGTTTTTAGGAAACTACTTTTCCAAATTTTTGCTCCACCTAAACTGAAGAAATGAAAACCTTTTTGATAAAAGGTCTTCTGGGTGTCAGGGGATTCTGGAGGGGTTTCTACATTTTTTTTCCCTATCCAAACAAGCCCTTTAAGTATTCGAAATTAAACATATGTTAATTTGTTTACTTTATATGTTTAAATTTGTATATGAAGACCAAATTGTGAAAAAGAGACGTTACAAAAGAAGCCAAGGTATACATGGAAGGTTAGCGTCTTTGACGCACGACTACGTTTGACGGTTATGTAATCTAACCCTTCCCTTGACAAATGAATTTGAATTGAAATCTAACCTGAGTCAAGATTTGAAAATGAAAAGTAAGGGAGGGGGAAAATCAGAGTAATACTAAAGTTGATCATTGAGCTTTATATGTACACGTACAGTTGTTGACAATAATAGGTGTTCAGATTCTTCAAATCCCAAACAACAAACGACATATGTAGAAATAGGATGTGCATATGTTATTTGCTCATAAAGGGAAGGAAAAAGCCCTTATACAAAGAAAAGTAAAAACTCCTTTAAAAGAGAAGATACTATATATCATTCATCACATTTTCATACTTGTAACTTTGTGCCAGTTGTGATGTTTTCATTCTGAGAGCTCGCGTCGCTATGTAATGAGCTTGTGTTAACATACTTAATTTTTGTGTTATTATTAAATAAAAATTCTGATTGTCACTACAATCAATGAATTTTTGAATTCAGTCTCCTTATAAACCGTTTTTTCCGCCCTCAAATTAATTAAGCTCACTTAATAAACGCAAAAACCCTAATGAAAGCTAATATTCTTTTTTAGATTTCTGCTAGAGTAACTTTTCCTGTACGTTACGTTGGTTGCTGATGTTCGTCCCATTCTTGGACGTCGAAAGTTTGTTGGGAAACGTGAAAGACAGGTTTTGTCTTTTCCAATAGAAATGTATATGCAAGCAGACAATGGAATCCAAATAAATAAAAGTTGTTTAGGGGTTCAAATTCTAAAATGATATGATTTGCATTTCCATTTAGGATTTGAAATTCATAGGTTTTTTAACATGGGTTGGGATTTCTAAATGTTGTTTGTTTCATCAAAATTTTGGGATAACAAATACTATAATGTGTAATATTTTGTTTGGTTCAAACTCAAATTGTAGCATTACAAATTTTGGTTTGGAGAGATCTAGCCTAAATCCTATCGCAAAGAGGGGATTTCACAAATGCTATAATATATTAGTTTTTTATTATTTGGGTATCCAATATCCCAAAATTTATTTTGAATCAAACAAAGGTTATGAAATCCATAAACTAAAAAAAACTCACTTTTTCATCCTAACATTTGTAATCCACCCTATATCCCAAAAAAGGTAAAACAAACACCCCTTATAGGCTCTTATGTTTGTTTAATATCTGGTGCGTATATGGATTCAAACTGACCATTTAGAATTTATAAGTCATATTTTGCTTCCTTGTACATCAATAGACCCATTCAACTAATTACAGATTCAGACAGAGATGAATCAATTTTTATTAAATAAAAATAGGGCATGATGCTCTATTCATCATATATTAAAGTAGGGCTGTCCAAACGAGGCCAAGGCCCGAACCTGGACCAATTGTTGGGCTGGACCTGATCGAGCCAGTGCCCTGCCCTGACCCAAGAAAAGCCCCGGACTCCAGGCATGACCGGGATCCAGGCCCGGGCCCGGGCCGGGCTGGAGTACCCGGGTCCGGGTCTGGCTCGGACCGAGGCTCAGCCCTTGGCAGCGAAAGATGGATTGGGCCAATTCGGCCCAACTCAGGTCCTAACGATCAAAAAAAATTGACCATTGGACTGGGTGGTCAAGACCCGGCTCGGTACAACGATCAAAAAATGACTGTTGGATCGGGCAGCTCGACCCGGACCTGGCCCGGTCTAAACGGTCAAAAAAACTAACCATTGGACCGAGCGGCCCAGACACGACCTTGTTTGGACAGCAAAACTAGCCAATAATGGCTATTTTTGCATATGTGATAAAAATGCTTTAAAAATGTTAAAAAATAATTAAAATTTGAGGGTATTTTGGTCATTTGGCTATGGACTTCCTCTATAAATAGAGGGGTTTTTCATTTGTTTTTCTCATCTAAAACTCGTCTACTTTTCTCTAGTACTCCCTTATACTATCTAATACTCTCTCATACCCCCCTAACACTCTCTTAGTCTCTCTTGTACTCTAATTCTCCAATCAAATGACTTCATTCTCTGATTATGAAGGGTAACTTCTAACTCTCGATATTGAAATGAGTCCTACTTCACCTATAGCTACTCCTACTACCGATATTGGTCTCAAATCCGATAGCGACGATCTCACACCTAGAGCTCCTAAAAGGCCAAGATCCAATGTGTAATTTTTTTAGAAGATAAAAGTTACCAGGGGTCAACACGAAAAACTTCTCACTCAGAATGACAAATGTGTGTTGTACGAACATATTTTTCAAGCTCATCATAAGAGTGACACCAACCACTTCAAACGCCATTTGGAAAAACACAAAGGAGCTCACGCAGCAACGTCTCAAGGAGACATCCGCCAATTTCTACTCTCTTGTCACGCCCTGCTTCCCTAAAATACCGGGGAATCGGAACGTAAAAAAGTCAGCGACGTATTAGATTGAGGAAAATAAATAAAAGATAATTTCTTCTCAATATAATACGCTAAGCTTTAAGCAATATACTATGCGAAGTCACAGGTCCTCGATCACAATTAGCAAGAATATAATAAACAACTCAGAATAAAGAAATGTCATATCACAAATGGAATAACATCCGAGACATAAAGTTTGGGTCAAACATACCCTTATTACAAAATAGTCCAACTGAATGCTAAAGAGATATAAAAATACATCGATCAACGAAAAAAGAAAGAACTACAAAAGTAAACTAGGACCATCAACTAAATAAAGAAAATACTAGGCTTTAGTTTGTTCTTCTGCTCCATTTGGAAGACACTCCGGCTCCAATGCATCTCCATACTGGACATGTCCGTCCTCTAAATCGATGTACACTAGAGAAAATAGGTGTATATCAGCATGCATGGCACACGACAAGACCCCACAAAAGAAAATAGAAATGGTCGAATGACCAACACAAAAACCGATGCAACAACAGAAATGAAATAGAACGTGCAATTGGAAATCTAACAAATCAAAATGCAATCCACCACTAGAGTATAACAATCAGAAGAATCCATAAACATCCAAGTAACAAGATCATACAACTAGATAGAATTAATACTTAAAATCTATAATACGAGACGTAGTACGTCGAGCGAAATAATCCAAACAAGAAAACCCTCATGTATATACCATATATCTCAAATTATAGATAATTAAACATTATTCATGATCTATGTATGAAAAGAAATATAACTAGTCCACATCTCACGAGAATCCACAATCATCTAAGTAACAAGGTCATGTAACAAACCATCCTATAATAGCTCACTGGTTCATATCTCACATAGAGTCAACGTTCATATTCTCGGATAAATGACTGTTCATGTATCCTCTACGTGCATCCAATACCGCTACACGAATCGATCAAAGGACTACACGCAATCCGATTTTGGCCTGGTCCGAACTCAAGCAAAACTTGGGTGACTACACAAATTCACTGACTAAAGTGATTACACGAATTCACTTTAGCCCAACAAACCAACCCTAGTGACTACA
Organism: Asparagus officinalis; assembly: GCF_001876935.1. Taxonomy (NCBI): domain Eukaryota; kingdom Viridiplantae; phylum Streptophyta; class Magnoliopsida; order Asparagales; family Asparagaceae; genus Asparagus; species Asparagus officinalis. The sequence continues at coordinate 68,682,341 of NC_033798.1, read as the reverse complement.
CGAATTCACTAGTATGAGTGTGGAAGATACATCAACAGCCACATCCGATCACATGAACTAAGACTTTCCCATCCTAACTCTTCTCGCTTTTCTAAGTCAACAATCAGAACCTGAACTAGATCTTTGGTCCACCTCCTAAATCCAGTCAACGCACACACACATATCACTAAGTCTTGTTCGTGACGCACAAAGCCACTAAGTCATGAACTACTAGTGGTTCTCAAACACGACAATGAACAATAAATGCAACTAATTCTATGTAAAAAAATCATGGCATGTCACGTAATTGAAATAAGAATCATGGAATCGGTGATTGTTTTGCACATAAAATATCGTGATCAACAACCATCCATCATACGTTCATAAACTAAATTAATTCAAAATAAATAATTCTTTTACAAAATAAATTCCTTTCAAATTATCTTTCACCATAATTATTCTAAAAATAATCTTTCAAAATAATAAATTCATAAGTCAAAAAATAATCTTTTTACAAGATAAATTCCCATTAATTCAAAATAATCTATTTTCCCAAAATAAATTCTTTTTAAAATATTTATCATTATAAAATAATTTCCTTCCATAGCATAAATTCTAAAAAAATATTATAATTATACTAAAATAATCTTGTTGCCCTAAATAAATTCTTTAATTTATTATATTTGTTTTGAAAATATTATTTATCAAATAATTACTATTCATTCAATATCATTCATCAAACTCACGTAGATAATTACTAACAGATCTAAAATTTATACGAAATAAAATAACGGAGCGAGGATCTTGCACATAATTAATTTACAATAGATATAATAATTGACATGAAACTAAATGAGAAATAGAATCTTACGCCTAATGATTTTTACAATAATCTAAATAAAATAAAATAAAACAACGGGTTAGGAATCTTGCCTCAGGGTTTCGTCGAAAAAATCGACGCTGACGTGTGAGGCTACGGGTGAGGGGTTGTGGGTAGAGGCATGCGGGGCTGTCAGAGGGCTGATCGGCAATGGGCTGAAGGAGAAGCAGCTCTAGGTTCTTGGGCAGAGCTCAAGGAGGAGCTGGGCGCAGGGAGAGCTCGACGGCACAGATCTGGGGAAGGGGACAGCGGGGCTAGCAGAGGGCGGTGTCTAGTTGGGGCTACTGTCGGCGCTGGGAGCGGCGGATGAGGGAAGAGGCCGTGATGCAAATCAGAAGAGAGAGCTGGATAGAGAGGTGTTTGGTTGGGGAGCTCGGGGCTGGACGACGTGAGTGGGGAAGCGAGGTGGCAAGCTGGAGGAAGATGGCGGCGGTGCGATGGCTGGGGGCGTCACTATAGGGGAAGGAGGAGAAGGGCTGGTGGGTCGTGTTTGTTGAGGGGCGGTGGCTGCGAGGTGAGGACGGAGAGGAGAGAAGGGTGTGGGAGGAAGAAGAAGAGAGCGTGAGGAGAGAGAGAGAGAGAGAGAGAGAGAGAGAGAGAGAACTCTTGCGGCGGGCTCGGCGTGAAAATGACGAAGGAAAACGAAAAAAATGTATATATATAAGGGTTAGGGTTAGGGTTAAGGCTTTAACATAATTTTTAAATAAAAAAATAATTAATTACGTATTAAATTAAATAATTATGGAAAATTATTTATAAAATAATACGTACTAATTACACTAACACAACAGATTGTATAAAAATACGTAATAGTAGTAATAACACAACGATTTATATAAAATGATACATAATAGTAATAATAACACAACGGATTAATTTAAAAGTTTTTACCACACTAAATTAATTTATAAATATCAAAATTATTTAAATAAATATAAAATTAGATTTTTAAATCATAGAAAATTCTAGAAAATCAAGAAAATATAAATACTCTTCTAGAAATAATAATTTATTATTTTTAAAATACCAAAAAATTATTTAAACTAGTATCGAAAATTCATGGTCATTACATCTCTTAATCATCAACCTCCGATAACCTCAGTTCCTAGAACTACGATGCAATTAAAGCCAAGAAATACATCATTAGGTTTATTGTTCTTAAAAATCTTCCTTTTAAATTAGTAGAAGATGATAAATTTGAGAATATTATTAGAGATGGTTTTTATCCGGCATTTCAAAAAAAATCTCGTCAATCTTGTCAACGTGATATTTTCAAATATTATCACGAGGAACAAATAAAAATAATTTCTTATTTTCAAGACTTAAGCTGTAAATTTTCTTTAATCTTTGATATTTGGACATCTAGAGCACAAACTAGTTATTTATGTATCATGGCACACTATATTGATGATACTTGGTAAATATTTAAAAGAGTTATTTCTTTTATTGCATTAGAAGATTCACACACTGATGTTGATGTTGCAAATTTAATAATGGAAGAAACATTAAAATTAGAAATTTAAAAAAAAATATTTTCTCTTTCACTAGATAATGCAAGTAACAATAATGTAACTGTAGATCATATCAAACCATCTTTGTTATTGCCATGTCAGAGTGATATTTTTCATATTAGATGCATGTGTCATATTTTAAATTTAATTGTTCAATGTATATTTAATGAAATTAAACTAATGATAGAAAAAGTTGAGGGTTATAGCTTTTGTTTATAATGCTTCTAAACAAAGACTTAAAAGATGGAAATAATTATGTAAAAGAAAAAATTTAAAACCCAAGTTAATTTCAAAATACGTTGACCACAAGTAAAATTCTATCTATGTAATATTAAAATGTAATAATAGAATATAAAAAAATTATAAATGATTTTATTGTTTTATATGTTTCTAGATCTAGCTCTCGTAGTATGTATGGAATAAGTGATGATAAATGGACAACTATATGTAGTTAAAAGAGATGCTACAAGTTTTTTATGAAGCTACTATATTATTATCTGGTTATTATTATCAAACTGCTACTCAAGCTGCTTTACAAGTTTTAAGTATTCAAACTTTTTTTATTTATTATCACATGGATAATTATTTTGAAAACTTGATTTTTAAAATGGAAAGTAAATTTAATAATTATTTTAGACATATTCTTATTATTTTTTTATTTGGTGTTTCTTATTGATCCATGGTTAAAAGATATTGGCCTTTAAAATTTGTTGAATTTTTTGTATGAGAATATGATAATAGACACTGATAATGGTCAAATTATTACTACTCTTACTCATCATAACACTATTAAGTATTATTTCTAAAGATTATATGATGAGTATGCAGGTAGATATGGTGTAAGTACACCTCAACTTATAGCTTCTACAAGTTCAACATCATGCAAAAGTAAGATTTTAGATAGGAAATCGATGATAGCAAGGATAACTGGTAGTAGTCGTGGATCTGGATCTAGATATGGATCATCATCAAGGGAAATTTCTAAAATTGAACAATATTTAGCTACATCTTTAGTTAATTCGCAAAATAAAGATTTCGATATTTTGTAATGGTTCAGAGTATATGAAACAGTTTCATATCCTATTCTTTCCATCATGGCTCAACTTACTAACAATGCAAGTTTCTACAGTAGCTTTAAAATCCACCTCCAGCAAATCAGGGTATTTGATCAACTACCATAGAACATCGTTGGATCTATCTACCGTATAGGCGATAATATGCCTACAAGATTGGTGGAGGTCCAAGAAAAGAACTCAAGACATCGATTGGATAGCTAGTACTGAATAGAGACTTAATGAGTTGACAATATGAGATAAAGAGTTGAAATTACTCATTAGTTTGTAATTTTATTTCTAAGCTGCAAATTTGTAATAAATTATTTTTGAAAAGAGTTACAAATGATAATGATATAGATGAGTATGTACCATTCTAGTTTGGATGTATTCATCTATTGTGATACGATAAATTCTAAAAATAATTTGTAATTGTTAGTAATTAATAATAAAGAATTTATTTTTATAATTTTAATTTCTATGATAATTGTATTTGTAAACTATATAACTATAAGTGGTTAATAATATGATTACTTTTTTTTTCAAAATTTTGCATATTTTAATTACTCTTTAATTTTTTTTGCAAAAAAAACTATTTTTAAGCAATTTAAAAAAAAGAAGGGAAAAAAACCACGCCGGCCCAGTGCTCGGCCCATTCAGGTCCCGATCTGAACTCAGGTTCAGGTTCGGGCCACCTATTTTGCCCTGTCCGGACCCGAATTTTAGGCCCGGGCTGATCTGAATGGACAAACTTATATTAAAGCAAAGAAAACGTAAACACAAAGAAAAGTGTGTAGATGTTGAACTTATAATTCTATGTTTTAACCATATATGGTGAAGACACACTTGGGGATGAGAAGCGGCAATGTCGTCACTCACCGCAGCTAAGGATAACTAGACGGCAGTCTGGATGAGCAGAATAAACAAAGACCTATAGTTTCCCAAGCCCCTCAAATAAGAAAATGCTCTAGAACAAAGATCATGAGACCCCAAGAATACTGATCTATCTCGTGTCTGGTACTACGTGGTTCCACTTTGCAAAAACTCCCAACAACCAAAGGACAAGAACAAGACAAATAGAGAAGAAAGTAGAAAAAGACGAAAAAGGTAGAATTGGAAAAAGGGTTTTTTACTTTTAGACCCATTTGTTTACTTTCATTTATCTTTAAACCCAAGTACTATTATTTGTATTTTTAAGCCCAATTCACCTTTTGTATTTATCTTTAAACCCAATCTTCAAAATACTATATTTTTCACCACTTGTTTTTATATTTTGGAGATTGGGTTTAAAGATAAATACAAAATATGAATTGGGCTTAAAGATACAAATAATAGTACTTGGGTTTAAAGATAAATGGGAGTAAACAAATGGAGGAGCTGGAATCAAAGCGATGAAGAAAAACTGACAGACAGATCTACGGTCGACCGCGAGTCTGCGGCGGTCGACCGCGAGTGTGCGGTCGACCGCGATACCCACGCGGTCGACCGTCACGGTCGACCGCGACGCAGTTTGACTGTTTCCTAATCTGTTTTGGGTTCTATATCTTTTAGGATTCTATATATACCTAAACGTTTTAGGGTTTAGCAGAACACGAAAAAGAGAGCTTTTGACGACAGAAAAAGAGAGAGAATCTCAGAGAGATAAAACCCTAGTTTGAGAGCTTGTATTTCTTCAATTAATAAAAGAATTATGTGGTATGGCTCCCGAGGACGTAGGTACGTTGCCGAACCTCGTTAAATCTGTGTCTTCGTCTCCTTTATTGTTTCTATAAGTTTTGATCTTTATTTGTGGTGAATTTTCCTACTTTTCTACTTTCAACACAAGGTCCGGAAGGGCAATGGTTCGATTTGATTGTTTCGAATCCCCAACAATTGGTATCAGAGCTTCGTTTAGCAATTTGTGTGAAAGTCATGGTAGAGAAAATCAAATCAAAGATCGAGAAATTTGACAGCTCAGACTTCGCCGACTGGAAGTCACAGATGGAGGACAATCTGTTCCAGAAGGACTTGTATCGCCCGCTGATAAGCAAGGAAAAGGGTCAGAAGAAAGGAAAGTCAGATGGTGATTGAGAGATACTAGATAGGAAGACTCTAGGGCAATCTGGTTGTTGCTCGCCAAATCAGTAGCCCATAATATCTTGAAGGAGAAGACGATGGTAGGGCTTATGGAAGCGCTCGGGAAGATATACGAGCAATCATCGGCAACAAACAAGGTGCATCTCGTCAAGACTCTTTTCAACCTCAAGATGGCAGAAGGACGGTCCTTCACGATGCATCTCAGCGAGTTCAACACGATCGTTGTTCAGCTTAGCTCCGTAGACATCACGTTTGATGACGAAGTGTAGGCCCTACTGTTACTATCGTAGTTGCCGGACATTTGGGTAGGTTACGTGACGGCAATCAGCAATTCGGTAGGAAAAGAGAAGTTGAAGCTGAGTGAGGTGGTTAGCATGATTCTATCCGAGGAGGTTAGAAGGAAATCGTCCGAATCAAAAGGTTCAGGTTCAGCCCTAAATTTCGAACAAAGAGGCAGAAGCCAGAAGAAAGGGAACCAGAACAAGAACCGGTCAGAGTCGAAGAAGAAGCCAAACTTGAAGGTTAGGTCTATCAAAGGGAAGTGTTAGAACTGCGGCCAGGAGGGCCATATGTCTTTAGTCTGCAAGAGTTCAAAGAAGGATGCGGGTGAGTAGGAGGCTCATATCGTGCAGAATGCTTTGATCCTTGCTATGGATAGCGACTCGGATTCTTGGGTCATCGACTCAGGAGCCTCTTTTCACTCCACTGCTAACAGGAAGCTCTTTTAGAACTATGTAGCAGGGGACTTTGAAAAAGTGTATTTGGGGAATAATGAGCCTTGTAATATTGTTAGAAAGGGTGAAGTGCAGATTTAGATGAAGGGCTCTAAGTGGACCTTGAAGAACGTGAGACATGTGCCGAAGCTGAAGAGGAATCTTGTTTTGGTGGGACAGCTTGGAGCAGAAGGCTATGTTTCGACATTCACAGGGGATTCGTGGAGAATCTCCAACGGTACGATGGTTGTTGCTCGAGGAAACAAACTAGGAACTCTCTACCTCACCTTACATTGAGTGACACCCTTGCAGTTGCAGCTGGCAAAGAGAGTAAAGATCTGTGGTACAACAGGCTAGGGCTCATGAGCGAGAAGGGGATGCAGATCTTACATTCATAGGGAAAGCTAACCGGGATCGATTCCGTAGAAGTCAGGGTTTGTGAAGACTGCATCTTTGGGAAGCAGAAGAGGGTTAGTTTTCAGAAGGGTGGAAAGTCACCTAAGGCTCAAAAGCTAGAGTTGATTCATACAGATGTATGGAGTCCAGCCAGTGTATCTTCTTTTGGCGGTTCGAGATATTATATCATTTTCATCAACGATCACTCGAGGAAGGTGTGGGTTTACTTCATGAAGCATAAGTCAGAGGTGTTCGGAGTCTTCAAGAAGTGGAAAGCCATGGTGGAGAATGAGACAGATCTGAAGGTGAAGTGTCTGAGATTGGACAATGGTGGAGAATACGAGCTGGAGGAGTTCAAGAGGTTCTGTGCTACGAACGGTATTCGGTTAGAGAGGACTACTCCAGGAACGCCGCAGCAGAACGGCATTACAGGGAGGATGAACAGAACATTGACAGAGCATGCCAGGAGCATGCGATTACATGCAGGTCTGCCTAAGACATTTTGGGCGAATGCAGTGCATACGGAAGCTTACCTTATTAATCACAGGCCATCAGTTCCATTGGATTTTGGGATTCCAGAGGAGGTTTGGAGTGGAAAGAAGATAAATCTCTCACACTTACGGGTATTTGGTTGCGTGGCTTATGTTCATATCAATGACCACATCAGGGACAAGCTAGAGGCTAAGTCACAGAAGTGCACATTCATTGGATACGGCACTGATGAGTTCGGGTATAGTCTTTGGGATGAGAAGAACAGGAAGATCATCAGAAGCATGGACGTGATATTCAATGAGGATGTGATGTACAAGAACAGGAAAAATGCCAAGGATAACCAAAATAGTGGGAGAAGCACTACGGATACAGGTGGATTCGAGTACATGGATTTAGAGGAACTTTCAGATAGGGGTGATGATGTTTGTTCTGACCATAGAAAGAAGGAGGCTCCAGGTGCAGAAGAAACTACCCAGGGTGTGGATCTTAGGAGGTCATCCAGGGTACCCAAACCAAATCACAGATATCTTTCATCTCTTGACTACCTATTATTGACAGATAGCGGTGAGCCGGAGTGCTATGAAGAGGCAATGCAAGTGAGTGAATCTTAGCAGTGGAAGCATGCTATACAGGAGGAGATGGATTCTCTACTCACTAATGAGACATGGGAGTTAGCCCAGCTACCTGCACAGAAGAAGGCCTTACATAACAAATGGGTCTACCGGGTCAAGCATGAGAGTGATGGAAGCAAGAGATTCAAGGCCAGATTAGTAGTGAAGGGGTTTCAACAGCGGGAAGGAGTAGACTACACGGAGATATTTTTCCCTGTTGTGAAGCTCACAACCATCAGAGTGATATTGAGTTTGGTAGTTGCAGAAGACATCTTTCTTGAGCAGTTAGATGTGAAGACTGCCTTTCTTCATGGTGACTTGGATGAAGAAATCTATATGAAGCAGCTAGCTGGCTTCATTGAAGAAGGAAAGAAAGAGATGGTGTGCAAGCTCAAGAAGAGCTTATATGGTTTGAAACAGGCTCCGAGACAGTGGTACAATAAGTTTGATAACTTCATGCAAAATAATGGATACAAAAGATACAATTTGGATCATTGTTGTTATTTCAAGAAGTTCGAGTCCAGCTTCATTATCTTGTTATTATATGTTGATGACATGTTGGTAGCAGGACCGTGTTTAGAAGATATAAATAGTTTGAAGAAGCAGCTAGCAAAAGAATTTGTAATGAAGGATCTGGGTGCAGCGAAACATATTCTAAGGATGTGAATCAGTAGGGATGAAGCTGAAGGGACGTTGAGATTGAGCCAAGCTGAATACATTGAGAAGGTACTTCAGAGGTTCAACATGTAGAATGCTAAAGTTATTAGCACACCCCTTGGAAGTCAGTTCAAGCTATCTGAGGAGCAATCACCTAAGACAGATGCAGATAGAGGACATATGAGCAGAGTGCCATATTCTTCAGCCATTGGGAGTCTCATGTACGCGATGGTTTGCACGAGGCCGGACATTGCCCATATAGTGGGAGTTGTGAGCAGGTTTGTAAGCAATCCAGGGAAACAGCATTGGGAGGCCGTGAAGTGGATATTACGGTACTTGAGGGGAACAACGAATAAACCACTATGTTTCAGGAGGAAGGAGTTGGTGCTGCAAGAATACGTGGATGCAGACTTCGCCGGTGATCATGATACGAGGCGAAGCACCACGGGGTATATTTATACCTTAGCGTCGACAACAGTGAGATGGGTCTCACGTCTGTAGAATATTGTGACTTTATCTACAACCGAGGCTGAGTATGTCACGGTGACTGAAGCAAGCAAGGAGATGATCTGGTTGAACGGGTGCTTGGAAGAATTAGATCTGAAGCAAGGGAGAAGAGTTCTTTATTGTGATAGCCAGATCGTTATACATCTTACCAAGAATCCAGTATATCATGTAAGAACGAAGCACATCAATGTAAAATACCATTTTATACGCTCGTTAGTTGAAGACGGAAAGTTGTATTTAATGAAGATTTTGGGGAGTCAAAATCCGGCGGACATGTTGACGAAGGCAGTCACCATTTAATGAAGATTTTGGGGAGTCAAAATCCGGCGGACATGTTGACGAAGGCAGTCACCATTGAGAAACTGAAGTTGTGCGCAACTTCAGTTGGCCTTCAGGCAGTCACCATTGAGAAACTGAAGTTGTGCGCAACTTCAGTTGGCCTTCACGAGTAGAAGACGAAGGCAGAGCCACACTACGAGGATCGGCGTGATCGCCGGGTTATTGTTGATTGAAGAAATGATTTTTCCGGGGGGAGAATATACATACGAACAAGGGGAGAGTTCGGGTGAGCTCGTTGATGGTACTTTGGTCTCCAAGTGGGAGATTGTTAGTCTAAAGTGTAGACCCAAAGTTTGAAGCCAAGCTGGAATCAAAGCGATGAAGAAAAACTATCAGACAGATCCATGGTCGATCGCGAGTTTGCGGCGATCGACCACGAACGTGCACAGGAGTTCAGGAGGAGCTGGATCCGAGGCGGTCGACCGCGGCAGTCGACTACGCCAACCCTGTAGGATTTTGGTCTCGGGTTTTTGATACGGTCGACCGTGATTGGTGTGCAGTCCGCCGCGATACCTGCGCGGTCGACCGCGACGCAGTTTGACAGTTTCCTAATCTATTTTGGGTTCTGTATCTTTTGGGATTCTATATATATACCTAAACATTTTAGGGTTTAGCAGAACACGAAAAAGAGAGCTTTTGACGGCAGAAAAAGAGAGAGAATCTCAGAGAGATAAAACCCTAGTTTGAGAGCTTGTATTTCTTCTTCAATTAATAAACGAATTGTATGGTGTGGCTCCCGAGGACGTAGGCACGTTGCCGAACCTCGTTAAATCTGTGTGTTCGTCTCCTTTATTGTTTCTACAAGTTTTGATTTTTATTTGTGGTGAATTTTTCTACTTTCCTACTTTCAACACAAGGTCCGGAAGGACAAGGGTTCGATTTGATTGTTTCAAATACCCAACAAATATATCTATGTAATTATTATTTTTTAAAGTGGAATCTTATTTGGTGTCTCTTACTAGATCAAACGCGCATATCAAAATAAATGGATACAAGACATCATTGACAAGATGTTGTAGAGTCCAACTTGAGTCCACAAAAAATTACCGATCGAAATAATCAATACCCTGAATTTTTTAGTAGCTTATTCTTAGTGAAACTATTAGAATGCTAAATAAGTGACAACAATCATACTTGGTACACATTAAAATTATGGAATACAAAATATTTCAGAGTTGCAAATGAAGCATAAGTAGAAATCAAATAGAAAATCCGAAATCTGAAGACTTCTATAAGAAAATAATTTATTAAATTAGTAATTATGATGGTAGAATTTTTCATGTTAGAAATGAATAAGAATGGATGTTTAGACTAGCACCCTGATGTTGGGAGAAGGACTTTTTTTCCTCACTATTTTAATGACCTTAATAGTTACAACACTTGGAAAGTATTTTTGGTCTTTACCTGAATTATTGTATATGAGGCAAGCAATATAAAGGTTTGATTTGAAGATATAACTAAAAGAGACCTACAAGATTGAAGTAAAAAAAAAGATTAATCCATTTTTCAGTTAACAAAATTGAAATATAAAATGTACAAGTGCAACAAAAAAACAAAGATCTAGAAGATGTCACATAACTTATATAATTGCCTTATGAATTAACACATCGTCTGGCTCTTTATAGCTTGTACACTCATTATGGCTTATACATCAGTTTTCACCCGTGCGATTACACAGAATTTGATATTAAGATGTTACATTGAAAAGGTTCAAATTTATTTTAGATGTAATAAAATAAAAAAATACTTTTATACACTCATTATCTATTTTATTGAATAAATAAACTAGGCAATAATGGTTGTTTCATGAATTTACAAGTAATAAAATAATTACCAAATTAAATAAGAGCTTAAAGGGACAAGTTTTCCTCATTTTTCAAGCTCATATTGAATCCTAGAAGAAGCCCTAAAGGCAAAAGCCCATGAAGACATTGAGTCAACTAATCAACAGAAGAAAATAAAAACTATTATGAATTAATTGATTCACTAATTGATTTGTTAATCGACTAGCTAGTTGATTAGATCATAATAGAAATGTATCAATGGTCCATTTTGATTTCTTGATGTAGGCTATAAATAAGGGTAGAGAGTGAGGGTTTGGATATGAATTTTTTTTATAAATTCCATATTAGAGAGCAGAGTTGCCATTAATTGAGAAAACCTTTCAAATTGTAAACTTTTTATTTACAAAAAAATAAAAAAATATTTTTTTCATTTTCTTTCATCTTTTTCTTTACTGATAAAGATTTGTTTCTCATGGGGCTAACTCCTTGCAATGTTAGTCTTTATTTTCTCTTTTTATTTTCTTAGTTTAGAATTACATGTTTTAGGATTTTATTTCTTATTATTATTTCATGTATGGTAGATTAGATTTATTGCTTTGTAGTGTAGATTTATTTCATGCTTTGTAGCGTAGATTTATTTTCTTATTCTTTTATTGCTTTATAGTATAGATTTTATTTTGTTATCCTTTTATTCTTTGTAGAGTAAATTTTCCTTCTTTCTTTCTTTATTTAAGTAGTTTAGATTTATTTTGTTGTCTTTCATGCTTTCTAGAATAGATTTTCTTTCTTTGTTTTTAATTTTTTTAATATGAATAGCTACTTCTTATAGGAAATCTAGAATTAGATGAAACTAGTTTAGTTTCCCTTGGTGTTTTTAAATTGCTCCCTTGTGCTTAAAATAATTATGCTTAGGATAATCAACTAGAGAACTAATTAACAGAAAATGAGTTTGATAGTCTATACTTTTCTTGAGTGGTTTGATAGGTTATGCTTATTCAATTTTATAGTTACTATCTAATTATTTATCATGAATGATAATATTTTTTAGATTTGATTTTGAGAAGTTATGCTTGTTTTATGTAACTTAATGGTCTATGCTTAGGAAATACAAGAAATATGTGAATAAAAAGAGAGTAATTCTTTAATACAATTTGAAATTAACTAGTGAATTCAATTATAGATTTGTATTCTCCTCTCTTGATTTTCTTTTATCTTTTCATACACTTATTGAATTGATTTGATTTGATTTTATGTTTGATTTGCCTTATTTTTATCTTTCTCTCATTCTTTCTTCTTGTTTTAGCCTTTTATTTTTGTGACAAACCTCTACCCAAAACACACACCACTTTTAATTACCTTCTCATTAGCTTTCCACATAATCTAAGGACCCAAATAGAATTGTCTTTCTAATATTCTCCTTTCCTGTTGATGTGTTGTGAAGATAGTGTCTAGATTGCAAGTGCACAACTAAGTTATGGTATAGTTATAAGGTCGATCTCACGAGGAAGGTGTGTAGAGAAAATCCTAAATTGGATCCTAGAGTTGTGTATGGACAAAGAGGAGTGAAAGTGTAAAGATATAAAAAATGTGTGTGATTATTTGCAAATAAAAAAAACTAGGAAAGAGGGGAGAAAGAGAGTGACAATAAAATCAAATGAGAACAAACAAAGGGAAAAATAAAAAATTTGAAAAGAATAAAATCAAAAAGAGAAAAAAGAATCAAAAAGAGCAAAATCAAAGCAAGTAAGATGGAGGAAAATCAAGTGGATAAGATAGGAATCTATAATTGAATCCAATAGTTACTTTATTTAGGATTTATGTACTACTCTCTTTTTATCACATTTTGCTTTGGATTCATTAAGCATAGACTATCAAATCACTTAAGGAAAGCATAAACTATCAAATTATCATCAAAGCAAAATCATCATTCATGAAAAGAGCAAGCAACTAGATAGTAATTCAAAAAATTATAAGTACAGTAATTATAGAAGTTATAAGCATAGTAATTCTAGAAATCATAAGCATAACATATCAAACCACTCAAGATAAGCATAGATTATTAAATTCTTCTTCAACAAATTAGTTCTCTAGTTGATTATTCTAAACATGACTATTTTAAGCACAATGGAGCAATCCACAAATCATAAAGAAAATAAAAACTAGTTTCATACAATTTTAGAATTCCTATAAGATTTTAGTTACTCATTTTTTCCAAAACAAAATAAAAATAAAATCTAGACTAGAAAGTACGAAAGAAAGAGATCTAAATTACAAGTAAAATAAAAACTAACTACAAAAATAAATATAAGATCAAGAAAATAGAGAACTAAACTATGAGCACAAAGAAAATATAACTAATAAAAATAAAAAAGCATAGAAGTGAATCTACAGTATAAAAATGCATAAAAATAATAAAAGAACATGAAAAATAAATAATAAAATAAAAGAGCATAAAAGTAAATCTAAGCTATAATACATGAAAATAAATCTAACTACCAACATTAAAAAATCCTAAATATGAATTTTTAAAATAAGAAAATAGAAGAGAAAATACATTGCAAGGGGTGACCTCTTGAAAGAAAAGTTTCATCATCTTCATCAACAAAAAAGAAGAAAAGAATATTTAAATGATATAGAAAATTTATTTCTATTAATTGCAAAAAATATTCATAATTGGAAATGTCTTCTCAATTAAGAGTAAACTTCCTCTCCAAATGAAAATTATTACAAAATTTTTCCACTCTAAAATTCTCACTCTACCCCTCTATTTATATACAACAAGAATCTCTCATAACCCATAGATTTGTCTTGGTCCCCAAATAACCCTTACAATTATAGGATTTGGCTTAGGCCCTAAATAATCCTCACAACCATAGGATCTCTCAATATTATCTATATCATTAATTCAATAGTTAAGAGATGGACTTTGTGGGCTTCATTTCTCTTGCATTTAACTCATGTAAGATTCTTACGGCTTTTCTCGAATGCTCTTAGACTTCTTAGGATTTAGCTTGGCCTTTATATATATATTATATATATATATATATATTATATATATATATATATATATATATATAAATTATAATATATATATATATATATATATATATATATATTATATGTGTGTGTGTGTGTGTGTGTGTGTGTGTGTGTGTGTGTGTGTGTGTGTGTGTGTGTGTGTGTGTATGTGTGTGTTGTTGTGTGTGTGTGTTGTGTTCACTATTTATTCTATAATCTGCTACTAGTGATTAAGTTTTTAGAATTTACCAATCTGGATGGCTTTATCTCGTCGAGATAAGTGATTTTCATATATAATATGTTAAATTCTGCTTTCCATATTGAGAGATATCGCCTTTCATTGCAGTTGACCATCCTAAGCATGAATATGACTTTGTTTCTTTCTAGATTTGATTTGATTCTTAATTACAGACCAAGTTATTAATAATCACTGACCAAAAAAGTAATGAATGCTAAGATTTTGTTTATAGACTTAGTATGGATCTAACGCCAGGAGAATACACTAGACCGAGTGAGCTACCTATGCTTTCTTCCTCATCTTTGAAAGTTACATTTGTCATGTTGACAGTAAATACTCGTGCTCTACCCCTTTGAGCACGCCGTCGTCGTTTAGTATGAACCTTTGACGATTCAGGACCCTGACTAAGACGGCTAAAGAATGATTCCTTTTCAGGAACAGCTTTGCATTGGCAACTCTTTTGAATTGCCAAGACCACTTCTTTGAGGGTCGCACAATGCTGATATTGGCGAGCCCTTTTCAAGGATATGAATTCTCTTAGATCAATATTGGTCTCAGTGCTAAGTTTGCTGATTTTGTACTTAGAGCGTGAATGTCGCTTACGATAATGCTGGCCAGATTTTTACCCAGCAGAATCATCAGTGATGATATTATTTCCTTGAGGGAAGTTAGATGAGGGGTTATCCTCATTCTTAGCTTCTATCATGAAAGCATAGCAAGGGTCGCGAGATACTTTAAATTGAGCTCCAAAAGGAGTCATAGACTATTATCCAAGATCAATAGACATTATAATGTCTTTGACCTTTGCTTGAGGCAAGAGTCGAACTCCCTTCATTCTTGGCGAAGTTCGTTTGGCTTCCAACTAAGCTTAAACTATCTTTAGTGAAGATAGCCTTTTCACATGCGGGGGCCATTTTAGACCCAAGATTCATGCTATGGGGAATTCTATGAAAATTGTGTACAGTTGTCGTTGAGGAGATTCGGTTGGTGGAAATAGATTCCTTGAACTTCGCTTCGTCAAATTCAATAACCAGCGTCTCAGCAAAAGACCCGAGGGTCTTAGTGTCTTAGTGTCGGTGTGCGACACACTTTTCTTGTCAGAGGAGAAAGAAGTCCCCAGCAGAGTCGGCATACTATTTCAGGTTCTTTTAATATTGTAATTATCTTAGATTACAATAAAAAGAATAAGAATGAAATGAACTAAAATTTTATTTTTCCTAGGGGTTCTTTTCCGTGTGTCGATAGAGCGTCGATTTTATACTCCAATAACACAACGATTAAAAGTTAGGGTCTTTTGCTATGGGGTGTAAGCTTAGTAGTTTGAAACATAGCTCAACCTTATCTTAACACTTTCACTTGATTAAATTGCTAATGTGGTGATAAGAATCTCTCTCTGCATATGAGTTGATCTCTTTAGGATTCGGTTTAATCTCTCAGATGAATAGACCTTCTTAGATTTTTTTTTTTCCAATTCACGGATTCTCTATTTTCTTTTTGAATAAATGATCTCCCCTCCTTTTATAGGCTAAAAGAGAGGGTTAATAGCCCCTTAATTATGGATTAAGTGGCCATTAAGGTAGGAGATAATAGGGAGCAATTATTCTCCAAAAATGGCTCCTAAAACGGCTATTTGACGAGCTTCATAGGCTTAGTGAAGTTCACTGAAGACATGAGTGAATGTCGCTGAAGATGTGGGCGAGTCTTCTTTGGAAGTGAATGACTTGGTCCACTTGAGTTGATGTGGGCGGAGTTCATTAGTTGGCGAACTTCACCCATGAGTTTGAATTTAACACATAATTTGACTCTAGGTTTGGCCAAACTGATGATACATTTTGACTCGACCTAGTGAGAAGGGACACCTCCTAGCGAGAAGAGACAACTCGGTCTGGCGAGAAGAGATGACTCCTTGCAAGTAGGGCGAGAATACCTCCTTTTTAATTGGCCTCGAAAGTTCTCGACCTGGACCGAAGAGAAGGGATG
This sequence comes from Asparagus officinalis, assembly GCF_001876935.1. Taxonomy (NCBI): domain Eukaryota; kingdom Viridiplantae; phylum Streptophyta; class Magnoliopsida; order Asparagales; family Asparagaceae; genus Asparagus; species Asparagus officinalis. Next base: position 68,666,108 of record NC_033798.1, on the reverse strand, counting down.
ATGTCTGGCGAGAAGGGGTGACTCGGCTTGGTGAGAGGTGTTTTGGGAGTCGACTCACTTTTGATTTGGTCGAGTCAAGTCGATATAGGCTGTTTGATGAGGTTTGTTTCAATCATCAGGCAACCTTTGCTCAGCTTGTTGTGGGCTTGACTTTGGGTCCATTTAAAGTGTTTAACCCATGGATGTTCACTTCTTAGATCCAAGCTGATCATCAGCCTAAATAAAAATATATTTTAACCATCTACAATACCCCTGCCAAAATTTTTAAGATCCTGTGTTTCGATTTGTAGCTAGGATTGAAATACTTTAGGTAAATAGCCAGAGGTATACTGTTAAATATGGTTTGAGTTGTCTAATGAAACTTGTCTATATTTGCCTACTTGGTTGCTAGAGGTGTACTGTTAAACGTAGCTTTCTTAGTTGTAGACTTGTATTGAAAGTTCAATGATGCTTGTACTCGTTCAAATCCATGCTTAGAACAAAGTTCACCTTTTCTGTTGTTGAGGCAATGTTGGAAAATCAATAAATTTTGACTGATTCTCTATATGAGGGAAGTTCGCTCAGTTTTGGGCTATTGGGGGAAGTTTGTCAATTAGTGACATTTGCTAACTAGCAAGACTCATTTTACTCTAAGCTGTGATGGCGAAGATCATTAATTGGCGACATTCGCTTGTAGGTGAAGTTTGTTGAGATACGCCTTTAGATTTATGCTATGATTTGTGGCTGCGATCTCTTAATTTAAGATTTCATGAGATCGGCTATGGATTTGACTGAGTTTTAGGCTAAGTTTTAGCCCCTTTGTCTAGTCCAATTAAATCTTAAGAGGTGTGATTTTCTTAGCAGTTAGGATTCGAAAGAGGTTATAAATAGTAGCCTTCTTCTTCCATTTTCACCATGTTATCTTCTTCTTCTTCCCTATGTCTAGGTCTCATTAGCTTAGATCGGAGATGCTCATTGACAGAGGAGCTGAAATGAAATAGCTCCAACAGGAGCTTGCCCAAATCTTGTGAGATCAGAGGAGTATGGGCTATAGCTTGGTGCAGCTTGTGTATGCTCCTCTGTTGTCACATTATCCATATTTTAGAAATATAGGGCAATATCAAATAGCAACAGATACCCATTATTCTTGTAATTGTGTAGTTTGAATATCACCTTCATGTAATAGAGTGTTCGATTAATACAAATGAATTTTCTATTTCTTGAAATTTTCTATCTTCGTATACTTGAACTTTACGTATTTTAATTCTGAAGCATTCTTGAATTCTGCATGACTCTGCATGGAGTTAATGTATTTAAAAGTGAAACTCAGGCTTTCTTGTGTTGACGGGGTCAAATTGAGGTTCGCTCTATGAGGTCTCGAACAAAATTGAGTTAGACTTTTCTCAATTTTGGAGACTTTGTAAAAAATTTCCAAGTCATTTTGGCAGGGTTCGCCTCAATATTCTATAGAATGGGGGATAAGTTCACTTATTTGAGAAACAGTTATCTAGGCGAAGCTTAGTAAGTCGGTTCAGATGAAGCTCGGTGAGTTGGTTAGGTGAGGCTCAACCTAAGAATTTATAATTCAGGTCTTTGATCTGCGTGCCTAAAATTACAACGAAGTTCATTTAATTCGGGTCGAGATCCTAGGCAATGTTTGAGGCTAGAATCTTTGGCAACGTTTGGGGCGAAATCTTTGGCAAGTTTAGTAGCGAGATCTTCGGCGAGGTTAGGTAGCAAGATACTCGGTGAAGTTCAAGGCGAAGAATCTTCAGCGAAGTTCAGCACTAGTCTATAAATAGACTATTTGCCTCCTTCTTCACTTTGATATAAAAAACTCTCTGACTTTTCTCCAATCCCTAGTTTTCTTAAAATCCCCTTAGTTTCCTTATCAATGGCTCCTCGTCGTGCTATCTCTAGAGAAAGAGGCTCTGCTCGAGGAGCTCATCAATTAAGAGCTGAAGAGGCGCTGGCGAAGCTGGAGATGGCAGTGAGTAAGCTTCAAATCCATTAATGGCGATCTTCGAATCAGCCTAAAACTCAACCCATCAGACTTTAAACAATGTCTTAAGGCATTTAAAAAAACATGATCCATTGCTAAATGCGAGATCTTTATGACCACTCATGGAGGATAGCGGAAACGGTCAGATGCACTCCTCATCTCAGTTGGGAGTTAAGCCTTAAGGTAGTCGAACCTCACTTTGCAAGTGATCGACACCTCCACTTTGCTAAAGAGGCTTTGGTGATACTCCTCCATGACCTCAGATCAATATACCTTAGACTCTAGATAGGTGATCCGACTCTAGGCTTCAACTTTCAACCAGGGACACCTTGCGACGAGTACTCTCCTCTTAGAGCCGCCTCCAGGCCAGCTTGTCCTGGGTGTGTCAGGTAGCTTGGTGCTTAAGCTCAACCTGCACCAGAGCATAGTCTTTATCCTACTGCCCCTGCGTGACCTGCTTGGATAAATGTCTCGCCTTCTTGTTGCTCTCTTGGAGCTTGCGTTTGAGCCTCTTGATCTCATAGGATTTTTAGGCATCTGAGGCCTTCAAACCCTCGATCATCTGCTCCCGTGATACAGGTGTATCTTCTCTTCAGGAGCTTAGTGATCCTCATGGGAGCTTGAGGATAGGAGATTCTCATATCTTGGGAATAGGAGCATGGATGGAGCCAAAGAAGATGACGAAAGAAGTCAACAGGAGCGAAACGCAAAAGAACAGGGTAAACTGGCAGATCTCTGGCCGGTCGATCGCAGCACACATGCCGGTCGACCGAAAAACCTGCACGATGCAGGGTTTGAGAAAACTCTCTGGCCGGTCGACCGGACCAAGCCTGGCGGTCGACCGGATCGCGATTTCTGGGTTTCCTGTTTCGTTTTGGATTCTGTTTTGACAGGGATTCCTGATTCTTTTGGGCTTGTTTATTTACAAGATTGCCATCCACGTTTGCACATCTATAAATAGGATTGTTTTAGGGTTCTAAACAATCAGACCTAAGGGAAGAGAAATTCTAATAATTGTATTAGGGTTTAAAGAGAGAGTTGAGAGGTTGTTCTCGATTCTAGTGAGATTGTGAGGGAGAGATTGTAATCTTTTGTTCTTCATAATCTAGAGAAGGTATTTTCCTTCGCCTTATACTGAATTGTTCTTGTGTTTTGGTCATCCTCTTCTCAACCCACCTTTTGGTAATTCCGCGACCAAAGGGTGCTCGCACGGCGACTCGTATCAAGTTGGTATCAGAGCATCAGATCCGGTGAAGGGGCATCCTGTGTATGGTCCTTACTCGGTCCTCATACAAGAAGCTTAGCGAGATCCTTATTTCATTGGAAGAAGTCCAGGATTTAAGGAAGGAGAAGATGGCTGAAGGAGATAATTCAGCGAGGATTGATGCATTAGAGAAGCAGATCGAGACGATAGGGTTGACGCTCACAAAACTCGTCGGTCTCATCCAAGGAGGGAACGAAAAGGGGGAATCTTCTTCTAGGTCTAAGAAGAAACCTATAGAGTCCGGTGGAGAGAGCGAGCTTTCAGGCTCCGACGAGGAGGACGAGACCGTCAAGGCTGCACCGCATCAAGGGGGTAAGAATTCTTACCAGAATCTGAAGATTGATTTCAGAGTGGAGATTCCTATTTATGATGGGAGTGTTGACGTCGAGAGGCTTGATGACTGGATCGAGCGGATGGAGACGGCGACAGAGGAATATTCCGTGTTTATGAAGTATATGGCGGGATTGAGCGATTACATCCGAAAGGAGATGAGGTTATTCACGGTCGAGACTATTGCAGATGCGAGCGTGAAGGCCATTGCCATTGAGGGCAAGCACAAGAAGAGCAACGAAGCAAAGGGGGGTGCAAAGCAAGTTGAAGGCGAGTCTAGTGGTTCTCAGTCTAAGGAGGAGAAGAAGAAGGGTGATCCAGGGAAAGCAGAGCTGATTTGTAGTCACTGCGAGAAGACAGGGCACGAAGCTGATCGGTGCTGGGAGAAGTATCCTCATCTCAAGCCAAGAGGGTTGAAGAAGAAGGAGGAGAAAAAGGCATACATGATTGCTCAAGGTCCGAAAGAAGTCCCGGGGATGACAGAGCCCAACAGTAGTCTCAATCTTATGACGGGAAAGCAGACCACGAAAGAGGACGACGACCCAAGGGAATAACTCTTTGTTCTTAAGTTGCAAGTGAAGACCAGTTTGGTTGATGCCATTGTTGATTCGGACAGCGAGAAGAATTTGATATCCGAGGCATTGGTGCAGAAGCTGCGTCTGAAGATGGTTAAGCATCCAAAGCCCTATCCATTGGGGTGGATTCAGAAGGAGGAGAAACTGAGTGTAGTTGATCAGTGCACTGTCAGATTTGCGCTCCACGAGTCGTATATTGACGAGGTCACGTGCGACGTCGTTCCATTGGATGTTTGTCAGATTATACTAGGCAATCCGTACTTATGGGATAGATATGCGATCTACGAGAGGTGGGCTCAGAAGTATACATTCACCAAGGGTGGTGAAAAGTTTATATTTCGTTCGACATCTCTTCCGAGGGAGACAAGCTTGGGAACGGTGACGCGAGCGAAGAGGTTAGTGAATGCAAGCAAGAAGTTTGTCTCGCTGTGCATTAGACTTCCCGAAAAGCCATCGATGAAGGATTGCAACTTGGAGCAAAAGATGACTATGACGAGACGCGGTGTGAATGAGTTGTTTCCGATCGGACGTCGAGACCGGTTTCCTAGCAATGCCAGGTGGTGTAGAAAAGAAGGAGGGGCTCGCGAGTTCCCTCAGTTTCAGTTCTAACTTGAACGGGACTTCAAGTTCCTAAAGGGGGGACCCATGATACGGGTGTATCTTCTCTTCAGGAGCTTAGCGATCCTCATGGGAGCTTGAGGATAGGAGATTCTCATATCTTGGGAATAGGAGCATGGATGGAGCCAAGGAGCGAAACGCAAAAGAACAGGGTAAACTGGCAGATCTTTGGCCGGTCGACCGCAGCACACATGCCGGTCGACCGAAAAACCTGCACGATGCAGGGTTTGAGAAAACTCTCTGGCCGGTCGACCGGACCAAGTCTGGCGGTTGACCGGATCGCGATTTCTGGATTTCCTGTTTCGTTTTGGATTCTGTTTTGACAGGGATTCCTGATTCTTTTGGGCTTGTTTATTTACAAGATTTCCATCCACGTTTGCACATCTATAAATATGATTGTTTTAGGGTTCTAAACAATCAGATCTCAGAGAGAAGTGATCAAGATAGATTCTAATCAAGAGAGATTAGGGTTTAGAGAGGATTGAGAGGTTGTTCTCGATTCTAGTGAGATTGTGAGGGAGAGATTGTAATCTTTTGTTCTTCATAATCTAGAGAAGGTATTTTCCTTCGCCTTATACTGAATTGTTCTTGTGTTTTGGTCATCCTCTTCTCAACCCACCTTTTGGTAATTCTGCAACCAAATGGTGCTCGCACGGCGACTCGTATCATCCCGCACCTCCATCTCTTGCTACCAGATGCCCAGCTCATCCTCCTTGGCCGATAGCTCCTTGAGTGCTTCCTCGAGGTCGCTCCTCACGTCATCTTATCGAGCCTCTAACTCCCCTTGGAGTTTGATATAGGCTATCCAGATTCTCTCCATTCGTCCAAAGAGTTCCTGTTTCATGAGAGCCACATGAACCAAGTAGCTCTAGAGGGCTTGATGAAGGACAACATTGGGGACTTCCCTTAAAATCTCCACATCACGAGGCAGCCAGAACTCTTCCACCGCTCTCATTTGCACAATTCGATATTCGAGGACTGACCCCCTCATATTGAGATGATGAGCAAGCTGGTGGCGATGCTTCGGAGTGGCTCCCTAGTGTATTGTGGGCCAGCACTTGAGGCCCTATAAGCATCATCCTCATCCTCTCCCAATCTTTCGTTCCAACCTCATTGGTCTGATAGGGATATGGATATCCCAAACCGACCTCCTTAAGATGCAGGGCAAGCCGCCCCTCAGCATCCCCCTCCTTTTTTGTCCCAGCCTCGGTTCCAACCCTAGTCTCCTGATTGGCCCTTTCCTCCTCTTTATGAGCCAAATACCCCTCATCCAGGTGAATGACTTTAGGCTCGACTACCTCGGCCACCCTTCCAGGTCCTCAGCCACTAATCTTACAAGGTGCCTTCTTCTTCCTCTCTACTTAGGCAGCCGAAGGTGTTGGTCCCGCCGAGCTGGCAGATACGTCAACCACTTGTTCGTGAGTCGCTGCAACCTCTCCAGAGGCCAAGTCCTGGCGAAGGTGCTCCGTCGGTCTCACTGACAACCCTTCTTGAGGCTCAGCAAGCGGAGCTATCAGCACCTCGACAGCTTCTTCTAGAGGGACGATTAGCCTGGCTGCCCTCTCCTGATCCTTGGCCGGGAGGCTCGGCAAATATGCCGACCACTCACAAGATAGAGTTGTCAAGCAAGTGATCCATCTTGCAAGAGTCAGTGTACGCCCTAATCAAGTCCACAGCATGCCTCCTGGCATTTAGCAGTGTCCCTACTATCAAGGCCTCTCTCAATTAGAGCAGCACAAGTTTGAATCATCTCCGGAGACCCACATGAATCTCTCCTTCAGTCCTTATTCGAGTCGGGAGATTGAGGACGATTCTGAATTTGCCCACCACCTAAAAGTGGAAATGGACTTCTTTCTGGTGCACTTTGACACCAAGCAGATGGCCCAACACATTTAAGGATGGTTTGATCCCCAGTCAACTGCAGATCATCATGAACCCCACAGCATCGCAATGACGTTCGACTTCATCAACATCGACGATACCCCCAGAGCAGTGAACTCATGGCGAAGGAAGGGGTGTAAAGGCAGACACAAGCCAAACTCCAAGTGTTTTAGATAGAGGGGAGCCCGACTACAATCATGGTCATAGACCACCTGCGACCTTATCGGCTGCGGGGAATATCATATTTCCCGTGTAAGGATTTTAGTTGGGGCAGCGTCACCTTGGAATAGATCTCCTCTAACATTTCTTGTGACACCTCCACTTTAGTCCCACATAGACTAATGAGAAGAATTTTAAGTGGCTTAAATAGCAAAAAGCCCAAGACGTAGAACAACTAGTGCTAATATTTTGACAGTGGATTTTAGCCAACATTTAGTTGCTCTTGATGGGTCCCACGGCTTGCACACACCAAAAGGGCCCATGGGCTTGGGGTGTGACATTTCTTGTCTAGCGTTGAGAGCAGGGACCGCCATTCGCATTGTGGATTATTGCCGGAGAAGGTGATAAGAGCACTTAGTAAATGCAAATTTAGAATCTTAAAAAGCAGTAAGCACTCCTTCACCATGGTAGCCCTATTTATATGCCACTGAGCCTCCAACTGGCAGAATCCTAACGGACGGGTTGAACCCTAGCCAACGGCCCAGATTAATTTCAGAATTCAAAGCAGCCTTCCCAAATTGAGACAAAGTGTGCTCGCCTTGGATAGCCCTTAATCCTACATGAAACACGAAGCAACGATAGTTGAAAATAATTCTCTAACATCAGCCACGTCACATCCAATGAACTTTTTAGATCCCTCATTAATTCTCATCATGAATCAACAAGAACTATTACATTTCATTCAGAACTGGCCTAGGTTGACTCCAAGTAAAAGGGGCCAATTGTTATAGTCATTCTCGTGCTGAAAAGTAATATCCAATCAAGGGAAGACAAGTGTCCCACATTATGCGTAATCGAGTCAGCACTTCAAGATAACCAAATGCCCAATTCAGTCGACATGACACACTAACATCTTGTGAGGATGACTCGAAAGGCGTTATGTAACGATCCCTGGCTAAGGCGACTGCTTAACCACCCCACTCGACCGACTAATCAGCCAACATCTTGCGAAGGTGGCTCAAAAGGTGGTACATCTCGACCACCGAACGAGTAGAAAAGCGAGGAAATACCTCAAGCCTTAAGCCCCCTCACATACTGACAACTGATCACCTCGCACTAAATGCCATTAAATGCATTATTGGTGTTATCATTCTTTTGCCCCTAATAGTCTTTATAACACATCAGACCACGTCAGCACTGTGCACCCCTAATCACTTTGCATTAAATACCGAAATGACCTCTCCTTCACTCGTCGGTCGACACCTAAAAAGCAGAGGCTGATGTGGCCAACATCTCATACTCGACCAAAGTTACCATTCTACCCTTCTACCACCACTATAAATAGGGATACTATTTTTAATAATGAGATAAGATCTTTTCCTCCTCCCATTGTGCTTAAAAACTTCTACAGTTCAGTCACTTTCCCACTTAAGCTTATTATTGACTTGATCGTCGGAGGAACAATCGAGAAACCTAACCCAACCTTCTTACGATTTACTAATTGTGCGGGGAAGAATAGCCTACACCAGAACCAGACATTCGGAGGGTTAGAGGACTTCCGTCAACTTAATCACTTCTTTCATTTGACTGTTTGATATCAGACATCAACAGATATAAAGTTTAACTTTATAAGGAACCATATGAAGGAAGTTGTCTTGGAGTACATACCAACCGAGAGCATGGTTGTTGATCCGCTGACAAAACTTCTCTTTGTCAAGTTATTCAAAACTCATGTTAGAGCTTTAGCTCTGTGTGTGATGATGTAGTATATATTTAGTTACATACACTTGATCATTTTTCTTGTATTTCAAATGATTTCATGTTTGACTTTTATGACATTCATTTTTCTTAACACTTATATGTGAATGCTATGAAATATTATGAAATATCATAAATAATGAGCAAAATAATTAAAGATGTTCAAATAGGTTAAAAACATTAGCTTACTCACACTAGCAGTCGCCTTTGGCGCTATGACTGAATAAGTAAAGACGAGATGGGTATGAGAAACATCAAGAATCACACCGATAGTAAGTGGCATAATGAGTTGCATTGAAATTGATATGCATTCATGGACGAGCAATATTGAATTGATTGAGAATCGAGAATAGATTATTCTTGAAAATGATTGACTTAATGAACATCCCATGTTCGTTGCGCCCTATTCAAAGCTAAATGCATTTTGGGCTCTACTTAGGCACGATGGTATGCTTGTGTAGTCAGAGGCAAACAAGGCTAAGTGCAATGATCTTGCTGATTAGGTCAAGATTTACATGATGTAGAGATGAACATTTACTATTCAGCGGAGAGTTACTCTATTGTGGCACGTGATTCTACCTCATGTGTTAAGCAACTTACACGATTTTGGGATAGGCAAATAGATCCCTTCTTCGCTACCATGTGAAGTCAAAATCATATGGAGCATATAATTTATTCCACTTATGCTTTTAGTGACATTCGACTATGTTGTGAAGGTTTGGGAGCAGTGTGGCTACTTTGACTCCTCACCTACAGCCATGAGAGCCTTGGCCTAAAGGAAGGTGATTGGGAAAGTAGTTGTTCTTGGATAGAATAAAGAGTAGTGCTAGAGGAATATCACTAACACATCTACTTTGGTAATGAGTCTACATCTGAAGCTTATTTTTTGACGAAGTGTGGATTTTACCAAATACTTTCCCAGTAGTCGAGCATGCTTCCCTTAAGAGGAATTAGAAGATACTCGGACTAGAGATGTGTTTATAGTTTGATGTGGTGTATACGAGACTCTATCTATACTTTTTGTTTCTCAAAGGGCTTGATGTCTCTATTCTCGCTCTTTAAAAGTGTTTGTAGTATAGAGCTTGCCAATTGCAGATTGTTTCGATGGTCGTGCGGCATAGCAGCTGTATCGACATTGTGGTTGATTCAGAACATTGCAAGTCACTTTCGGTCGAGTGGGAGCACATTAGATTTTAGCAAAGTTAAGTATCTAAACGTATCTGGGTTTTTATAAGGATGGTATCTTGGGATAGCTATCAATTTGTTAATCTTAATATAGTCAAAGATCTCGTGATAATTTATTTTTACTAGTTGAGATTGAACCATTAACCAATTGATCATATCTCTTGATTAAAGCTCTCCCTATAAATGGGTATGGAGGCTTCATCTCAAATCCACACTTCACATACTAATATTAGCAATGGGCTTGTGGTATTGGTCGGAGGTTGTTGAGTGCGTCGTGAATAGTGCAGGTGTGTCTCATCCGTTGTAGTTCCCTCTATCGTCGGGATCCGAGACAGTCATATATCGCTAGCTGCAGATCGAAGCACCGATCCCATGCCCCCACTTCTTTCAGCATATATAAATAAATAAATCGCAAACAAAAAGGGGGAAAAGAGAGTGAGACGGGAATTGAACTTGAGACTGGTGACATGGAAGTGAAAGCATCCGGAATCATACTACATTCTTTAGCGTGATTACACAAATTAAAGGAGCAAACTAATATGAGTTGATAGTTTCGCGTATTTATTTGGCATATATGAAATAAATCCCGACTATCGCTGCTCTTTGAAAGACCCGTCATAGCAAATTACCCTATCGCGTCAACTAACCACCCCACTTCCTCTCTAAACCTCCGCCCACTAAATACTCGACTACTTCCTCGATTTCCCACTAATTACCTCAACAAGCTTTACCCACAATCTCAGACTAACCTCTCTCCATCTTTTATATATATATATATTTATTCATGCCTACGCGGCTCTCATAAACTACAGAAACCATCGAAACAGAACGACTCTAGCCTCCAACAGAGCAACAAAGAGAACCCAGTCAAAAAATTCATCCAAAAACTTCGGAATCAAATAGATGAAGTAGATAAAGGAACAAAAGGCGACGATTCATCAGGTGCTCGAATAAAAATACGTTTTGCCGGTCCTTAAAACTTTTGGAAGTCGTACCTACACGGATCTCTACTTTTCCTCCGTTACCAAAAATTAGGTCATTAATTTTTTTTAAAATAAACTTTCCATCACCTACTGCTGACGTGGCAAAACTTTTTATCCTCCAATGAGGCCCACGCTTGCTGGAGCCGGACGCCGCCAGGTGCACGCTGCCACTACTACAGACCGACACGCTGCCAGGAGTCCACAACTCAACGCCCGCTTAATTTTTAACAGGAAGGCTGGACTGATAACCACAGGTGTCAGTGCCCTCCCTAGAATTCCAATGCCACTAGGAAGTGCAATGATACTAATTGAAAGAACCCTAATGGGGGTGAATATGGTTTATGCTAATCTAATCTGATTTATACCAATTTAAAACTTATTAACAAATATATCCTAGCAAATGAGATATGAACAATATACGTGCAAGGATATAAAAATAACACAAGGGTAAACAATCTAAACTAGATAGCGGGCAATATAAACAATAAGAAATATACAAAGGCGATATAAGATATGAACATAAAAATAAGTGCGCCAATACAATCACAAACAAATGATATATTCACGGAGTTTGGTCTTCACGACTTACGTCTCTGCTCCTCACCTCGAGGAGATATCCACTATCACGACACACCCGGTTTGAAAGCCGAAACTTTTTTACACACTCGGTTTTCTAGTTCACCGAAAACTTTACAATCTCACACTCTTGCAATCACACTTTACACCCTCTAAGTATTGGTCTCTAGCCTATGTCTCCCTCAAGTATTAGGAATTATAACCTACCTCTGGGTATTACCACCTACCCCACTCCTCTTGGGACAACCCCGTCTCTCACCACACACTCCTCTTGATGTACAAATGTATTACAAAGTGTAACTCTCAATTAAGGCTCACAACAAATGATTTGTTCTCTAATAATGGATGAGAACACAATATAAGCTCACTCTCTAAGTCACAAATCCACAACCCAAAATTATATTATGAATATAAATACAATAAGCTCAATAGGTTGTGTGTGAACAAAGAGAAAAATCAAAACAAGTCTAAACTCAATTAAATACTAGCTTATGAAAATGATAATCAAATAATATAAAAAGCTAGATTAAGAGTTTAGAAAACTTCTCAATAGATAACAAGAGGGAGAGAGAAGAGTGGAAGCTCAAACAGCAAAGATGATCTCCTCTAGCTCTTATGAAATTTTCTTCACAAACCGAAACTTGAAAATGCTTAAAAGTTTCTTAAACAAACTTAAATAAACTTTTAAACCCTTGTAAAAACTCTCTTAAACTTGATTAAAATATTTCTAAAGTAGCCTCAGAAATATGAGGGCATGAGGTATATATAGGCTCATAAAACAACCCTAAAAACCAAGACAAAATATCAGAAAAAGACAAAATAAAGGAAACTAAAAATTCTGAAAAACTAGCCGTTATCATGCCATCGGTCGACTAATCAGTTGACTGATGACCTCATCAGTTGACTGGTCAGTTGGATTGACCTCATCAGTCGACTGGTCAGTCGGCCAGAATTAAATCAGACAGTTTCAGATTTTGACAGAGTTCTGGAATTTTACATATCTAGCTTTATAAAATCAACTAAAAATAGTAAATCAATTCCAAAAATCATGAACTTTTAAGGAAAGTATATAAACATGTAAAAAAGTATATTAGAGAAAGAATTTCTTAAATATCACTTCCCATTTGTGAGAAATAATTATTTAAACACAGATATTATAGTTTCTAAAAACTACTGAAATACCCGATTTTATAAAATCAATTTGACACAGTAAATCAACTCCAAAAATCATTAAATTTTGAGTAAAGTTTATAAACTTGTATGTAAACATGATAGAAAAAGAATTTTGTAAATATAACTTTCTATTTGAGAGAAATAATTTATTTTGTAAACTGGTTAAAAACCAAAAATCTGGAAATTGTACAAAACTAGTCATTGTGAGGTTATCAGTCGATTGATGATCTCGTCTATCAACTGATGACCTCATCAATTGACTGATCAGTCGACTGAATAAGAAACAGAGACTTTTGATAATTCTAGGTTGATGCGGCATAAACATGTACCAAAAAGGTTGCAAGTGCACAACCGTGTCAAGTTATAGTATAAAGATATCGATCCCACAAGGAAGGTGTTTTTGTAGGAGAAAATATTAAATCGGATCTTATGTTATGTGCGTGACAAATAGGAATGATGAGTGAATGTAATTGTGGAGAGATAATGAGAGTGATAGTGTGTAGATCAATGTGTTTAAGAATAAATATGATCAATAAGGCAAGAAAGAAGAATGAATAAAATTGAGAAACAAATTAAAAATAAAATTCAAGAATAAAAGAAAATATAAGAAATTAAAGATGGTGGATTCAATTATAGATATGGGTAATCTAAAATTGAACCCACTTCTTAGAAAAGGATGATTCCCTAGAGGGTTCTAGCCTAAAGGCGAATCAAACAAAATGAAAATAAACAAAAAGAAAAACTAAACCCAAAAGGGTTCTAGCCTCAAGGTGAATGGTGCAAGAAATTAAAATCTAACTACAAAATAAATTACAAAATCTAAACTACAAAATAAATTGTAAGAATTAAATGCAAGAAAATAAATCTACTCTATAAGCATGAAATAAATCTAATCTATAAGCATGAAATAAATCTAAGGCAAGAGGGTTCTAGCCTCTTGGCTATTTAACAAGAAAATAAAATCTAATTATAAGCATAGAAATAAATCTAAACTAATAAGCAATAAAAAGAAATAAAAGAGAAAAAGAAAAGAAATACAAACCTCTAAATAATTCTTCATCTCCATCTTCATCATCCAACAAAGAGAAGAAATATTTAAAGTGGTGAAAAAAATTATTATTATTAATTATAATAAAAAGTTACAAATTTGGAAGGCCTTCTTAATTAAGAGTAGCCCTCCTCTCCAAAAGGAGTTACAAAAATTTTCACACCTCTAACCCCTCACTCTCTACCCCTATTTATAGCAAACATCAGTGAATGAGAGCCATTGGATTGAAATCTTATCCAAAAACATCAAAAATCAGCCTTAGATTCGTAACTAACTGCCCAGGGTATCGATGCCTGCATCGATACAGGCATCGATACGGGCATCGATGCAGGCATCGATGCCTGCCCTTCTCATGTGTACTGTCCGCAGATCCTCTTGTATTTGGCTTTTGAGTTTGGGTCTTTGGCTTTAGCTTGGACTTTTGGGTTTTGACATTTGGGCTTTGGCATTTTCTCTTGATTTTTTCACTGGGCTTTGATTTATTTCTTCATTAAATATTTGAAAGAATTCCTTTATAATCTAATTGGAGCCAGTTATCACTCAAGAAAACATTTTTATATATAACTCTAAGGTAAATTTTCTAGAAAATCTTCTCATTATAGCAATTCAAAACTAAGCCAAACTTAGAAATTTAATTTAAAAGTTTTGAAAAGAACATGCTAACTCTTTGTTTAAAATAATATTCAAGTTGCTTGATCTAAAATATTTTCCAAGATCATATATACAAATATAACTATATATAAAACATTTATTAGTATTTTTATTATTATTATTTTTTATATTATTATTATTTTTAACTCTTTCTTCCTTGGTGAATTTTTTTCTACTTTAACGGGCTTTCTAAGCGACCATTTAACGAGTTTTGGGCCAATGGATCCCAACCCAATTGGGCTTAGGTCATTAAGTATGGAAATACTCATTGGGCTTAATTACTCGATCAGCTTAGGTTTTATAAGATAGAATCACCTTAAATTTAAGAGTCTTTTTTTTGTGCCCATTTTTCGCACTCTTCTTTTTGTAATTTTTTTATATGTATATGTGTATATATTCTGAAAAAATATGTAAGTCAAGACCCTTTGAAAAATTATTTTTAACTATAAGCTAAGCATGCATTCCATTATTTTAAATAAAAATCTAAGTTAAGGCTTAAGTAAAGTATACTACTTTGAAAATCATTTCTTAAGAACTTTATTTAGAGTTATTATAAAAGATGAACTTGAGTAAATAACAGATTAGAAATTTTAAAATTTATCAAATAAATTAATTATTACATAACTCTATCAATTTGGCAAGTGACGATATTTTTATAATTTTTTTTAGAAAAGGAAAAAAATGACAAAAATGCAACAAAAAATGTGAAACAAAGAGAAAAATTAACTAATTCCCACCCCCACACCTAAATTTTGTATTGTCCTCAATGCAAACTCTATGATGCACAAAGTAAAACAGATAGGAAGTGAAATACTTACATTTGGTCGGCTGATAAAAATCTACAATTATCTTTGGTCTGAGGATGATGGAATCAAAAATTTATTATTCTTTCTTTTTTTTTCTTTTTTTTCTTTTTTTTCTCTTTTTTTCAACTGAATAAGAAACTCTCGAATGAGAGAAGAATAAATTCTTTTTATTATTCTGAAATAAATGAAACAACTAATGTAGAATGAAGTGTTCAACACGAAGAGCTTGTATTCTACATTGAATCCTACCTTATTGTTGAAAATTCTTCCCCGGATTTTAAATAAATTCAGAATGATATAATCAATAATTTGAAATTCTAAGCATTTCGGGGTGTTCAATAATTCTTGCAACAAAGTAAGGTAGGTATTATTGGTGTCATGCATTTTGCATTTCTTACTGAACTTAGACTCTTGTACTGTGAAGTTTTATTTTCTAACAACCAATTCTTCTGTAGAGTTCTGAAAATTTGGTTGTTGATTATTTTCCAAGAATCTAAGTTCATCAAGAAAGAGTTCTTCAAAATTTAATTCAAAACAACAAATGTTTAACATAGCTTCATTATTCTCAAGGACCTGATCTGCTTCTTCTAAAAAATCTAACTCTTCATCAAAAATTTCCTCAAAACTCAAATCATACTCTTCTTCTTCTTCTTCTTCTTCTTCTTCTTCTGATCTTTCCTGAATATAATTTATTTCTAGAGGCTGATTATTTGGTTGTTCCCCTGGATTAAAAATGTTGAGATCAGCAGTCAAATTCCCAAAGGATAGCTTCATTTGACCAGTTTTACAGTTGATGAGAGCATTAGAAGTGGCTAAGAAAGGTCGTCCTAAGATGACAGGTGTCTGTCCTTTGGGATTGGAAACAGGCTGTGTTTCTAAGACTATAAAATCTACTGGAAAAATAAAATCTCCAACCTTAATCAGAACATCCTCTAACTCACCCATAGGGACCTTAACAGATCTATCAGCCAACTGTAAGGTGCATTTGGTTGGGTTCAGTACACCTAGACCCAATTGCTGGTAGACTGAATATGGAAGCAAATTGACACTGGCCCCTAAGTCTAAAAGTGCCTTATCAATATGAGTATTACCAATGATACATGAAATGATGGGGGAACCTGGATCTTTACGTTTCAAAGGTATGGGATTTGATAGTATTTCACTGATATTGGCGGCTAAAAAGACTTTCTTTGGAACATTTATTTTCCTCTTCTTAGTGCATAATTCTTTTAAGAATTTAGCATAAGATAGAATTTGTTCAATTATATCTAAGAGAGGAATGTTGACCTTAACCTGCTTGAATGTTTCTAAGATCTTCTCCTTCTGAGGAGAGTGTTTCCTAGACCTGAGTCTATCTGGAAATGGAGCAACCAGTCTAAATCTATCAAAAGCAGGCTCAGTTTCGGGTTCAGGTTCTTAGTCATCTGAGGGGAGTGATTGTTGAATAGATTCATCAGAAGGAGAAGGAATTTGTACAGGATCAAGAGTTTGACTTGGAGGAGTTCTCACTTGATTATCGACCTGTCTACCTGACCGAAGTGAATGGATTGCATTCACTTGGGCTTCATAGGATGAACTGCATCCTGTGTTCTTAGGGTTGATCATGGGTTGACTCAGAAATTTTCCCTTCTCTCTTTCACTCACGGCACTAGCTAGTTGATCAAGTTGGGATTCTAATCTAGCTATAGCTTGAGTGTTGGAGTTGAGCATTTGTCCAGTTGATTGCATGAAGGAATTCAGAGTGCTAGACGTTTGAGTCAACATATTCGTAGTTTGAGTGGAGGCCTTAATTATGGTTTCCAAACCCCTTTCCAAGACGTTGAGACGTTTATCCTGATCTGTTTGAGTGGAGGCCTTAATTATGGTTTCCAAACCCCTTTCCAAGACGTTGAGACGTTTATCCTGATCTAGATTGTGATTTTTCTGAATTACAGCTTGATGAAGAGGAGACTGATTTTGATACGGCAGATTGGGTTGTTGAAATTATGAATGAGAATTGAACAGAACTGTGTTTCCCCTAGGAAAATGTTGGGTCGAAGCGGGAGTGAAGTTTTGAGTTCCGGGAGAATTTCCTAGATTCCATGCAAAATTAGAATGATTTCTCCACCCTGGATTGTAGGTTAGAGAAAATGGATCATTTCTAGGGTGTTAGAATGCAGCATTCATCTGTTCTACTGCATTGTTGTTTCCTAGGAGAGGGCATTCCTCTGAAACGTGGGTAGGAGACTGATAATTATGACATCCTGAGGCAGAAACATGATTGATTTGAGCTAGAGCTCGTTCCTTAATTTCTAAAGCTTCTAACCTTCGCAGAATCGTTGCCATCTTCGCTTCAGAAGCAATGTTTAACTCTAAGGAAAGACCACTAGACTTAGATTGGGGAACTGATGAAACCCTATCATCACAGTGTTCCCATTGCATTGTTTTTTCAGAAAGACTCTCTAAAAACTCCCAAGCTTCATCAACGTTTTTCCTTATGAAATCCCTGTGGCACATTGATTCTAAGGAAGTTTTTGCAGAATAATCTAATCCCTCATAAATTATTTGACACAACCGCCATTTTTCTAAACCGTGATGAGGACATTGGATGAGAATATCTTTAAATCGGTCAAAATACTTCCAAAAGGGTTCTCCCGAGACAATTTTAAAATTCATGATACTATTTCTTAGCTTCACCGTTTTATGGATAGGAAAAAATTTCTTAAGAAAAACGGTAATAAATTCCTCTCTTGTAAGTGATGGAATTTATGGGTAAGCTATACATCCATTATTTTGCTTTGTCTTTGAGAGCAAATGGAATAAATCTGAGTTTGATCGCATCTTCATTTAATTCTCTCATTTTAATCATAATACACACTTCCTCAAATTTCGAAATAAAATATATGCATCTTCTGTTTCATTACCAAGGAATTTGGGAAGCATGTTTATGTATTGCGGTCTAAGCTCAAAATTTATTCCATTTGTTTCGGGGAGCCTAATGCACGAGGGGATTGTATTCCTAATGGGATAGCACATATCATGAAGAACGGGTGGATTAGGATGCTCCATTTCTATGATTGGTTCAAAGCGAATTAATCAACGTGTATTATCCCTAATCCACTGTTGCCTACACCAAAACTATTTCTTTTTATATTTTTTTATAAAGAAAGAGAAAAAAGAAAAAAAAATTAGTTTTTTTAATGAGAAAAAATAGAGAAAACCTAACTAAAACAAAACAATCACTTTTCAATCACTCTAATTCTAGGGTTTAGCCTAACTCAACTAGACCAGCTCCTAACCAAAAACTCCTACAGTGAAAATATTAAAGTTTTACCCAGGTAGTTAGCCAGGTAAGGATAGTACTAGAGGGTGATCAGAGATCAATTAAGTACCTCGTTCCTTACGGAGAGCTTTACGCAACCCCTAAACCTTGCCTTAGACACCAACTAATCTGAGAAAACTTAAACCGGTTCACTTAAGGATTTCTTGTTCCTTATTGAGCTTGAATCCTTAGGGGCCAACGTCTAATGAGTTTTATTAGGCTTGAGTTTGTGAAGTGAGAAATTAGTGATTTTTGGGCTAAGGAAAGGGTGATGAAATCCCTTACCTTATCTTGATTATGGGGTTTTGTCCTTAAAAATATTTTTAAGTATGTGCCAAATCAAGATGCTCAAATCACTTGGTGAATTCTTACTATCAATATGAAATGTAACCCTATGAATTAAAAGCAACTAAAAAGGATGAAAAAGAATTTTTTTTTAATTAGGGTTAACAATCAAACAAATGAGAAGGGGGGAATATGTTTGAATTTATTATCTTGTTAGTAAATGTCAAAGTGGAGGGTGAATTTTATTATGGTCAACAAAAATAAAATCTTTTTTTAAGTCCTAATTGTCTCTAAATGTGAAGAAGTAGCTAAAGGGTGGAATTAAAAACTAGAAAGAGGACTTACCCGAAAGCAAATCTTCAAATCCTAATTCTCCAATCCGCGATCTTCAAGCTCCAAGCGTTTCCTTCACAAAAAACACACAAGTTAAAGAACCAAAATAATTGAAACCTACTTAAGCACCTTCCCCGGCAACGGTGCCAAAAACTTGATGCGGCATAAACATGTACCAAAAAGGTTACAAGTGCACAACCGTATTAAGTTATAGTATAAAGATATCGATCCCACGAGGAAGGTGTTTTTGTAGGAGAAAATATAAAATCTGATCTTATGTTATGTGCGTGACAAATAGGAGTGATGAGTGAATATGATTGTTGAGAGATAATGAGAGTGATAGTGTGTAGATCAATGTGTTTAAGAATAAATGTGATCAATAAGGCAAGAAAGAAGAATGAATAAAATTGAGAAACAAATCAAAAATAAAATTCAAGAATAAAAGAAAATATAATAAATTAAAGATGGTGGATTCAATTATAGATATGAGTAATCTAAAATTAAACCAACTTCTTAGAAAAGGGTGATTCCCTAGAGGGTTCTAGCCTAAAGGCGAATCAAACAAAATGAAAATAAACAAAAAGAAAAACTAAACCCAAGAGGGTTCTAGCCTCAAGGTGAATAGTGCAAAAAATTAAAATCTAACTACAAAATAAATTACAAAATCTAAAGTACAAAATAAATTACAAGAATTAAATGCAAGAAAATAAATCTACTCTATAAGCATAAAATAAAGGAAAAATTGCTTGGAGGAAGCAAAATAAGTTAGGTCAATCATCCCCACCCCCAGCCTAACAACCATAACCCATAGGCCCTAAAATTAAAAAATATATGTAACCAACCCCCAAACCCATTGCCCAAGAAACCCACTTCCCAAACTACCCTTCTTCCCAATTAAAACTCAATCCATTTCCTCCCCTCCCCTCCTCCTCCCTCCTCATTCGCACCCTCCTCCTCCACGACGCCCTCCTCGGCTCAGTCCGCCTCCTCCCCTCCCCTCCCCTCCTCCATCGCATCCTCTGCTCCTCCCCTTCCCCCCTCTTCCCCTCCTCCTCCCTCCTCCGTCGCATCCTCTCCTCCTCCCCCTTCCCCCTCCATCGGTTACAAAGATCCGGTCTTTTTATAAGATCCGGTTACAACAAAATCAAAGAAAAAGAAATAAAAAATTACAACTTTTCTCTTTTATCGAACGAATCGCGAGTTCCTGTTTTGCGGTCACTCGCTTTTGTGGGTTCTTCACCTGCGCCGGGGTTAATCCGTGGACTACCGCGTGATCTAGATCCGGTCGGATCTACACAGTATAGCGGGTGTTATCTCACGAAGGAAATAACAGCCGGGGGGGGTACTATTTCACCAAGGAAATAGTAGTCTTCTCGGGATCAAAGGCCAAGCTTTGATCCGGAGGATAAATGCGTAGATTTTAGATCCGATCCCTCTCGAACTCCTGCCTTATTTGACGTGGACGATCGCCGAGCACCGGATCTGAAAGAGCAAGTCTTCAAAGTTCCAAAGCTTCAATCTTTTTAAGTTTTGAGCCTTCAATCCAGCAGAGCTTCGCCGTCAAAAATTCCAACCTTTTACAAATGAGCCACCCCTCCTCTATTTATAGGCAAATGAAAGCGGATCTGGGCCCAGATCTGGGCCCAGACTGATTTGGTAGTAAATCCGATTCCTGATTTGGCAGTAAATCCACTTCTGAGTTCGAGTCCGAAACCGATCTTGATTCGATCGTGGTTCGTCCGAGTATGCTCTTGGTTGGATGACTCGTTGACTCTTCAACACTTGGCTTGATTCCGAACGCGAATGGATTTATTCCGTTGCTTGCGTGCGATTCGTTAACCTCGTCGCCTCGTTGGTTCGTCAGTTTGTGTTGAGCTGTGCTAAGGGACCTATAAGCAATTTTATATGCCTACAGATACCCCCTCCAAAGTATTTCAGTCTCGTTCTTTTATAGAAGAGTCTGGAATACTTTGGATATGATTGTCCCAACCTTCAGTCGGTGTAACGGGACCTTGGAATGGCTTCTGTTCTTGATTCCTTCAATCCTTCAGGCTATTCGGTGCTTTGTCGAATGTCTGTAAGGGTTCCAGTGCTGCATTTATTGTATGACCATTGTCGGAATTTTGGACTTGAAGTCGATTCCTGATTTTCTGATCTTTAGCTCGTGTTTGCTGGTTCAACATAGAACTGACCATCGATTGTTAGCGTTGAGTCTTTATTTTGCGACGCGTTGTCCGGCGTAGTATTGTTGAGTTATTCTTAAGAATATTTTTGGAAAAATATTCTCCAGAAACTTCTCAACCAAAAATAGGGAATAGTTTATACTCGTATATCTTATTGGAGTATTAAGGAGCAGTTTATACTCATATACTTTTCGGAGTACTAAGAAGCAGTTTATACTCGTATACTTTTCGGAGTATTGATTCTTTCATTGCCGTATACTTTTCGGAGTATTGATTCTTTCATTGCAACGCATTGATAGGCGTTGACCTAGGGTTACGTGTTGACCTTAGGCTTTCATTGCAACGCATTGATAGGCGTTGACCTAGGGTTACGTGTTGACCTTAGGGTTTTGAACATCGTATGCTGACTTTTTGATCGTAACGCGTTGACTGGCGTTGACCTAGGGTTACGCATTTGATCGGCGTTGACCCTAGGGTTTCGAATGTCGTTGGATGCTCAAGTCACGAGACCAACTAATAAAGCTGATGCGTCAGTGACTCTCGTATTTATAGGATTTTTGGGAAACCCTCAGCCATCAACGGGTTTGATAAGCCTTTACCGACTACCATTTGAGTCGGGCTAGCATGCGAATTGTCTAAATCCGTTCCGCATGTGACGTTGTGCTAAGAGAGTTAACGCTCTTAGTGTTACGATATTGAATACGTAGACTTTGTCTTTCTCACGGGAATAGACTACCCGGCGACGCGTGTTAGGCATTGACTTTAGGATTTTTGGCTAACCCCCAGCCTTTAACGGATTTGATTAGCCTTTACCGACTACCGTTTGAGTCAGGCTAGCATGCGGATTGTCTAAATCCTGATTTGCGATAGGTGGTAGCTTGATCTTGTTGCTTCCAAGGAGGGATTCGAAGATGTCTGGAACGTCTTCGTCCTTGAAGGAATACTCTTTTTTGAGTCTCGGGTCCGAAGTCTTTTGCTGTCTACCATCAGCAGCTGCAGGGGCCTTGCCCTTACCACGAGAGGCGAAGTTTGAGTTCAGAGGATTAGCTGTCGGTAGGTTCCTCTCGGCCTTCTTCCTTCGGAGGAAGCGTTCGGCTTGTTCACCGCGCACCTTTAAGTCTTTCCAAGTGTTAGACGGTGCCGTTCCCATTGCCTCCAACACGTCCAATGTGAGGTTGTTGTGGCAAGTCTAGAGAATAAACTCATCAGTGATCGGGTCCCGACAGTTCATCGCCTTGTTCCGGAACCTTTTGACGAAGGTGTCGACCAATTCCCCGTCCTTTTGTTTCTCATCGAGCAACGTTCCGATGGATATCTCAGTGTCGTCATCGAAGAAATTAGCGAGGAACTTAGTTTCCATGTCGTCCGCTCCATCGTCCACGACATCCGAAGTATTACCGCTTTGGCCTTGAGGCGACGATCATCTCGAAAGGCGGCTCCACGAAGAGTGCCAACTAAGGACCGTACCATCAGAAGGCTCATTACCAGAGATAACACCCAGGTGCGATTTGAAGTAAATCAAATGCTGCATGGGTGAACCTTCCATCAAACGGCGTGAAGTTAATTAGACTGAACTTCGCCGCGATAGGGGATGATTCTCATTCTCGTGGGTAACGGACAAGGAATGCCGTTCTTCTTCATCTCTTGAGCGGAAATCAACGTATTGATTTTGCTCTGAGATTTTAAATCTTCAGGTTTTCACCTGAGTCTTCATCAGCATCTCGTTACCACCCCTGCATGACGGAGGATTATTGGCATTGTGAGCTTCCTCATCTTCCAGATCAATCTGGTTATGACGATTTGGCTCGCGCTTGCTGGTTTGTCAGCGCTTGGATTTGCTGGTCATGCATTTCTCTCATATCTCTGCATGGCCATCTGCATTTCGTGCTTGAAGCTCTCCTGCTATTTAGCCATGGCTTCTTCGAGCATCTTGGCCACTTGTTCGGTGCTTATCATCAGCGACTCGTGGGGTTGTCCCTCGCTGGATATTGTATTATCCGATGCGACCGAGAGACAGACATCACATTCTTCATCTTCTGAAGGAAGTCTTGTCCGAATCCTACCATAAGTTCCTCGTCTGATGGTCCCGGACTGCAGACGGGTTACACGCCGGGGTACTTTCCAGAATTGACTCGGGATACATTCTCCTGTGTCGACGTCCCTTTGCTGGTCACTATTCGTGGTGACCTCAGGAAATTCTCCATCTTCAACTACTCTTCTTCTTCGTCGGAAATGCCTAAAGGCCTTGGTTTTGGCGTTTGGCACTGAGGCTTTCGAAACCGAAAACTTCTTTACAGGGACCGCCTTGATGCAGTTGTACTCAGACAATACTGCCCGAATGAGTTTGGAACAGGGGCATTGAGTTTCCAGTCCTCGGGGACTCCTCTTCCTGATTTTCCTCATGCTCCCATCACGATAGTACAACTCGTCGGTTTGAAGGTCGGAGTAACCTATCGCGTGTCGGCATGATTTCTCATGTATAACGTCATCGTCATCAGACGACAACGTTTCCCTTTGAGGGAGAACTGCCTTCTTAGGGCTCTCAAGAGTCACGCGCCTCGAGACATGCCTTTTTGGGCATGAATTCTCGGCGGGCTCTTGGACTTCGATGCGCAAATTAGTGCGTGCAGCTGCCTTGAGCTCCTTGTCATGTTGGAGGTGACGGCGACCCCCAGCGTGTTAAGTCGTTCGGGGCTTCTTCATCGGGCCCAAACGTTCTTGGACTGGAGCTTTGCCTCTCTCGTCGGGAATTAGACCGAGGCGCTCCAAGACTGACTTTCTCCTTCGGGATGATTCCGCGGGATCTCCCGGAGAAGCTATTGGAATTACCGGCGACTTTGGTTGGCTCGCCGGAGGTTGAACCTGCTTCGAAGGCTGCACTGATTGTGCCTTAGTCTGAATCGCCACTTCAGACTTCGGCCTCCAAATTTGACGGGTTGGTAGCGGCTTCTTGGCCACTTCCTTCTGTAGCCTTCTACGGGCCTCTTGGACTTGAGCCCGTGCCTGCGCTGACATTGCGCGGCGCTTGCAAATGCGCTCCTCCAGTGTTGAACGGTTCCGTTTGACACAGACCCATTCGTTCGTTGGCCCACTTCCCCATTTTGGTGGCTCGGTTGCCGAGCCACCACTTGGTGGCTCGGCTCACCGAGCCGCCTAGATGGCTTAGTGCCGAGCTCTTCCGGGTGTTCGATGTTGTGTCTGTTGTCCGGTTTTGCGCTTCGTTGTTGATCTGGACTCTGATTTGGCAGTCCGAATCCCGATATGGCAGTAAATCCGCCTCGGTGTTTGAGTTCAAATCCGTTCTATGGTTGGATGACTCGTTGACTCACCGAACTGTTAGCTTGATTCCGCATGCGAGTGGATGTATTCCATTGTTTGCGTGCGGTTCGTTAGCCTCGTCGCCTCGTTAATCCGCTTCGTTGCGTGTCACTTGGCTTCGGCGTTGTGGACTGACGCTCGTGTTTGGATATGTCGCCCGATGGTTCGTCGGTTTGTGCCGGCCTATCACACGTTTCAACGTGTGTAGGAGCTGAGGGCTCATGATCACCGGCTGTCCTACCTAAAATGACAATAGCCATTTCAATGAAAAAGAGCTGTCATTTATGGAAAAGGAAAATTAAAAGAGACAGGACAAACCGGTATCGAGATCCCCTCTGCCGGTATCTGCATCCACACACTCTTCCTCGGAGGTCTCATCATCATCATCCGTAGGGAGGAGCTCTTCTTCGTCTGTGAGAAGAGATTTGGCATGCCCTTTTTTCCGCTTCCGAGCAAGCTCAGCCTTGCGAATCGCCACCATAGCAGCCCGGACTGCATACTCGGACTGCAACTCTGAGAGGCTCTTCACGCTGATGGACTCATAGGCAGAAAGCAACCACTTGCAGCTGAGGAAAGTGATCAGTGGCTTACGCCTATACGAAGGAAGAGCAAAGCGAGCTCCAGTACATCCCACCATCGTCCATAGCCACGCTCGTACGCCATCAATCAATCCTCCCTCAACCTGAAGGCTACGGCTCGGATTCCCAACATACAGTTGGTCGTAACCGAACTGGCGAGCAAAGCGGCAAGGGAGATAAGGCTCTATGTAGCACTGGTTCTTCACCCGGAGGACAAGATATCCAACACGGATGTTCACTAGCCACCGGAAACAACCAGCATCGAGAATAGTCCGATCGCTTCTGGGTTTCTCCTCATCAACCAGCGCGTCGCCATAGCGACCTGAAAAATGAGGGAAACACTTAAAGAATTCCCAACTCTTGCGGACTCGAAGCTCTTGCTGCACATCACTAAACTTGTTCCCGAGCCATCTGCTCTTCTCCAACAGCTGTATGAAGGGGACGGGGATGTCAACAACACTGGGCGCTGACATCAAGTCAGGACGGTGAAGAACGAACCACGCCATCAGATATGCATAAGGGAGCTCAACCTTCGGACAAACAAGCTCAGCTGATGGTGCAGAGCCCATATGTGTGAAACTACTGACCAGACCCCTGAGCCCGCAATGGATGCTAGCAACCATTGCTGGGAGCAGGGAAAGCTCTCTCCCGTAGGCTAGCTGAACTGCAGGGAAGAGCACCTCGATGGGTAGAGCGTCTGAAGACTGATGCGGGACGACACACTTCTTCAACCAAAGGGCGAGATAGCCTGCTAATAGAGTCCGGGGCCCAATGGACTTCTGGGCACGGCGGAGAAAAGAGCGAAACTTGGTCCCCGCGGGAAAAGTTCCCTCAGCACTGGCAATAGTGTAAGATTGAGCCTCAGTCTTCTCCAGCAACTCATTAACCGCAGAAGGGGGCAATATATCTAACTCATGAACGGACTCGTCGGAGTTACCCTCCAAGTTCTGGAACAAATAGCAGGCAAACTGCTTCAAGCTGATCTTCTTCTTCGTTTTTGCTTGAGGAGAAGTCAGGATCAAGGAGGTGTGATAATGACAGGTAAGATCCCAGAGAGTGTCATACATGTCGGGAGTATCTTTCTTCATACACTCCAGCTGTTGGTTCGAGGGGAAATACTCCTGATACGGACAATCTCCCATCGGAAGACCCGAAACATAATGCATCTCATGCAAGGCTAGCCCTAGCTCACCACCACTGGTCAGAAAGGTGTTGCTGTCAGGCATGTAGGTCTCCAGCAAAGCCAAGAAATGGCGACAGCTGACTGGGATTCCGTACATAGTAGCTCGTATGGGCACGTACCTCGCCTGGGGGTGCAGTGTTAAGGCCCATAATCCCGGGTCGAAGACCACGAACATCGTGATACCCGTTAGAGCCAGGGGTCTTGTGGTGAGTGGCATATCCACACTGAACCCGCTCAGCATCTTCAGTAAGATGC
>NC_033798.1:68588967-68638684 GCF_001876935.1 Asparagus officinalis | reverse complement strand
TCAAGCTCTTAAGCTTGTTCCAACCCATATAATCATTCTAGCATCCGGTAAACATGATTTGGGAATAAAAACTCAATAAATCCGGAGGGTTATATAAATACAAACCTCTCATTAAAACAAGATTAATAATCATGAAAACAAAAAAAAATTATTAATTAAAAGTTGTTTTCATATAAAAGGATTTCAAAGCATAATTTTCAAAACCAAGACAAAGAAAAATAAAAATGCTAAAATTCTAGGTTTAAAATCAAATTTGTTTTGGTACCCAAGTAATGTTGGTACCAAAAAGTTTAGAGACATGACCCCTATCATTAAAGCTCAAAGCCCTAGGGTTATGAACCCTCTTGGGCACATATGGTGCACTAACACGGTCAAAGCAATATTCACTCAAATGACCATTCCGATTGCAATTTGTGCAATGAAAGGTCTTTTAAAAATTATTTTGCAAATGAGAAATATGATCAAACAAAGGTGGTTTACTTGGGAAATTTGGAAAGTTGGAATATTTTTTCAAATCATAACAAAACTTCGCCAAATGGCCAAATCTACCACAAACATCACATTTAAAAACTTGTGGTCTACTAGAAATATTTGGCAAATGAGATTTCTTTTTCAAATCAAAACAATATTCGGCCAAATGACCAAAACGACCACAATGATCACACTTGAACACACTAGCATGCTTATGATGAACTTTGTGAGAATGAGCATGTGAATGTGTAAGTGTAAAAGATGAAGAAGCTACATGAGATGCACAAGGAGCATTAGAATTCTTATGTTTGTGTGCATCATAGCAAAATTTAGATAAATGACCCTTTCGGCCGCATGTTTGTGTGCATCATAGTAAAATTTAGATAAATGACCCTTTCGGCCGCAAATAGAGCATTTGTAAATGTTGCTATATATGTGTGCATGATGAGTAGATGATGACTTAGACTTGGCACATATATCCATAAGCCTCTTATGATTATTAATGCATGTTTTCAAAGTTGAATCTAAAGATGAAATGCTTTTATTCATAAGATTCAAATCTTCATTTTTAGGCACATATGCATTTTTAGAAGTAGAACATAAATAGTCATTTATAAATGAAGCAGTGTTATTTTTTATGTTCTCTACTTCTATCATGGCATCAATCTTAGCATGAGATAGGCTAGCAATAGATGAAATCAAATTTCCATTTTCCAAATTTAATAAGTCATTGCTTTCTTTAAGAATAGTATTTTCATTTTCAATGACATCAAATTTGGACACTAGCTTCTCATGATCGGATTTTAAAACATCATGCTTGCTTTTTAAATCATTAAAATCATTTTGCAATTTGTTATAGGCATGCAATAATTTTTCACTAGCACAAGCAAGTTCATCACTAGATAAATCATTATCGGGTTCGAACTCGCAAACCTCACTAGGGCTATCGCCTAGTGCACGTGTGCATGATGCTCCATATGAACTTGAAGCCGGATCCTCCAAAGCTTGTCGGATCGCCTCCAAGTCTCCTTGATGCGCTTCTATGAATTTCCATAATGTATAAGCGCTATCAAAAGAATCAAGCTTGTAAGACATAAATGAATCAAATGCATTTAATAAAAATTCTAACATAAGCTTGTTCATAATAAACATCTTTTTATCATGTTTGCTCCACTTGGATTTCTCCAACGTGGGCACAATATAAGCACAATCAATGATTTCCCATAAATCGATATTTTTAGATTGAACAAATATTTTGAATCTAAAACACCATTGAGCATAAGGGAAAGCATTGAATTTAGGAGCAATACTAGAATCATAGCCTAAACAAGATGCATCATTCATATCCATAATTTGTAAAAATATGCAAGCAAGATACAAATGCAATCAAAACAAGATTAGCACAAAAAAGATAACTTGGATCTTTAACTCAAGGCGATTAGACCTTAAATCAAAGAGCACCAAGCTCTGATACCAATTGTTAGACCCTAGAGGGGGGGTGATTAGGGTCTTATGCTAATCTAATCCGATTAAATGCCAATTAAAAACTATCATATAAATAATGAGCTATGGACAATGGCGATATAAGATATGAACATAAATATAAATGAACGCCAAAGCACACTCAAACACACTATATGATCACGGAGTTCGGACCTTCCGTCCTACGTCTCCGCTCCCCACTCCCCGGGATATGTGCAAGAATATGCAATATAAACAATGAGATATATCCTATATGATGAATTATATATATATGCAAGGATATATAAACTAACACAAGGGGTAAACAATATGAACTAGATAGTGGATCATATAAATAATGAGCTATGGACAATGGCGATATAAGATATGAACATAAATATAAATGAACGCCAAAGCACACTCAAACACACTATATGATCACGGAGTTCGGACCTTCCGTCCTACGTCTCCGCTCCCCACTCCCGGGGAGAAATCCACTATCACAACCGGGTTTTCTACGCTCACCCGAATAACGTTTACACCTCACAGTGTCGGTTTTTAACGCTCATAAAACAACGTTCACTCCTCACACTCGGTTTTCTAGTTCACCGAAAACTTCACAACACACTCGGTTTTCTAGCTCACCGAAAACCTTACACCACTCACAATGTAACAAATATAAATTTGTTCTCTACAATAGATGAGAACACAATTAAGCACAACTTAATGTTACAATCTCTCACAACCTTAATATACTATGTATGTAAATATCACAACCCTAATATACTATGTATGTAAATACAATAAGCTCAAGTGGGTGTGTGTAACAATGAGATAATATAATCAAATCTAAACTCAATATAAAAAAACTAACTTTAGAGAATGATAATCAAATAACTAAGCAAATGTAAAGCTAGATAGAGTTTAGAAAACCTCTCCAATAGATGACAAGATGGAGAGATGGAGATTGGAGCCCAAACAAGAAGATGATCTCCTCCACTTGTGAAAACAATCTTCAAACCAAACAAACACTAAAACACACTTAAACCCTTGTTTAAAACTCTTTAAACTTGTTTAAAATATTTCTTGAGTACCCTTAGAAGTATGATGGCATGGAGTATATATAGGCTCATGAAACAAGCCCAAAAACCCAAGAAAACCAAGCAAAAAGATAAAATAACGGATATATCAAAATCTGGAAAATATAGCCGTTGTGCTACAGTAACCACGTCCAGAGAGTTTGGCGGTCGACCGCTGGTATTGTAGCACTGCATTTCCGTTTTGTAAAATCAATTAAA
This sequence comes from Asparagus officinalis, assembly GCF_001876935.1. Classification (NCBI taxonomy): domain Eukaryota; kingdom Viridiplantae; phylum Streptophyta; class Magnoliopsida; order Asparagales; family Asparagaceae; genus Asparagus; species Asparagus officinalis. The sequence goes on along the minus strand of NC_033798.1, from coordinate 68,635,454 downwards.
AATAGTAAACCAGTTCCAAAAAATATGAAATTTTGTGGGAAGGTTATAGACATGTAGAATAACATGTTAGAGAAAGAATTTCTGAGAAATCATTTCCCAGATGAGAGAAATAAATGTTTGAACACAGATTTATAGTTTCTGAAAAACTGCTGACATACGCGATTTCGTAAAATCAATTGGGCACAGTAAATCAACTCCAAAAATAGTAAAATTTTGAGGGAAGTTTCTAAACATATATATAAACATGCCAAAGAAAGAATTTCTTGAATATCACTTCCCATTTATAAAAACTCATCTGTTTTGTAAAACATGCACGAACATGTGCACAAACAAAAACATGATTTTGTAAATTCCATTAAACATAACAAATCAATTCCAAACTTGATGAAACTTTGCAAAATGTTTATAAACATAAAAACAAACATGTTACAAAAATAAATTTTCAATTTTCATTTCTTAATTGTGAAAACTCATTATTTTGTAAAAACATGCATGAATATGAATTTGTTAAGAACATGTTTTTGACAAAAAGAGTTTAAACGCATATTAAAACTTTATGAAATGTCTTCATAAACATTATAACACATGAATATCAATTAAACATGGTCAATAAAACAATATCACAAAGTTTTCTCAAAATAGCTCATTTTGTGAGAAAATCCAATATTGTGTGTGTATATGATATTGAGCTTAGAGTATTAAACACACATAATATAAACCTATACTAAATATACCCAAGCTTGATGAAGGTCTTCAATGAGCATGACTTGGTAAACTTTGCGGAAGAAGCTTGTAATTGGATCTTTAACTTGAATTGACGTTGATTCACTCCACAATTCCGCCAACCTCCATTTGATATGATCGTTAAGGCTCGATTTCATCCATCCTCCAACTACATTGTTTGTCTATAATAAATAAGAAAATACAAATACTAGACAAACAACATTAGTGGTAAATTGTTTGTTAAACATCATCAAAACAAGAAGGCAAACAAAAGTGTTTTATATGCCAGCAAGTGAAGGCATAACATCAGAGACCAGCAAAAACCCTACAACATTTACCCATTCCAGAGTGAAAGTGGATAGATATCTCCATGGATTTTATTGTAGGACTGCCGAGGTCGAATAAGGAAAATGATTCCATTTGGGTGATAGTTGATTGGTTGACGAAGTCGACGCATTTCATACCGGTTAAGACGGCATACACGGCAGTGACTTATGCGAGGATTTTCATTCAGAAGATTATTCGATTGCATGGAGTTCCGAAGACGATCATGTCGGATCGAGACTTAGTTTTCACATCTCATTTTTGGAAAATTGATGCAATCAGATTGTACGTAAGACGGATGCAATTAAATAGGAGGTAAGCAAAAAATAATTAAGACTCAAAAGGGCAAAATTACTGTAGTGGCATATTTTGTTGATCCAAAGTACCATATTTACTCTGATGATAAGAAGGTATATAAAAGAGATACAATGACAAGAAGACATCTTTTTGCTAAGGCAAAAATTTCAGCGACTAAACATCATATGACTCGTCATATGATGCTAATGTGGCGTCTTACGTGGCAGGTAGTTGAGCTCATTTATTCTTGTTGAAAAGGATTTTTTTTTTCTTTGGTTTAAATTAGGCTTCAAAAGAGTAGGGATCAAATTGAGTGCTCTTCTTTCTCCTAAGGTTAAATTTGGGCATGGTCTATTAAAATTGGGGTTCAAATCAGTTTTCTTCTTTGTCCTTGATTTTAAATTGGTGTGATCCATTCAAATTAGGTCTCAAAAGAGTAGGAATCAAAGGGTTTTTCCCCCTTTTAAAATTAGGGTTGAATAAGATGGGGATCATTCAATAAAGGTCTTGCTTAACCTTTACTGTGTCAGTCCAATTAATCCATGTAAGATTCATGTGACTCGTCACTTAGGATGATACCATGCTCCACTTTATAAACCTTATTGTGTCTAGAGTAAGAAAAAAGATACCAATCTGGTACTTACAATTAGTAAAATATACCTATATGGTAATTTTGCCAACTCAAAAGTATGGAAATATTTGATAGTTATGAAGTGACGAGTCATTTAGTACTATGAGCTAAAAAGAGAGAGAAATGTTAACACCGCACCTTATGATATGACTAATAGGATAGATTTCACTATATGTCTATCTTTTGGTAGCTCATTTATAAGATGAGCCCCATCTCACACCTATTCTTCCTTCTTAGAATTGGTATTTTTTGCTGTGATCAAATAATACAAAAAATGTCGAAGGTATACCACATTTCTTAAATTAAAAACTAGCATTTTTCACATGCATCCGACAAACTTAATTATTCTAATTCTTATATAATAATGGTCACTTTAATAACCTAAAGTATCATAGATATCTTTGATATCATATTTATGATATTTGTTGTTTTTTTTGTGATGTTTTTTCTTATCTTATTTGGAATGACAAAATTACTAGATTGATATATTTGTATATTTTCTTACTCTGGTGATAAATTGGTATATTATGTGGATTACAGCGATAAATTAGACTATATTTTGGCCAAAGCCAAAATTCCGGTCAAATTGAGTCATGTGACTCCTCACACGTAGCTGATGTAGATTAAGTGGGCTTAGGTGGCACGATAGCTGAAAGAAGAAAAAATCTCTAATTTGAACCCTCATCTCCATTGAGCTATTAGTTTGCTTCTTCCATACTTATACTTTAGCCTAAGCTTGATCAAGAACTTGAGGATAAAGCATCTAACTGAGGATAAAGAATCTAACTCCAATTTCAGTTGCCATAACCAATTTAATGCTAGGAGGAAGAAGAACAAAAAAATACTCAAATTGAACCTTAATTTTGAGCTCTAATGTTAGGAAAAAAACTTCTTTTAACAATTTAGTTGATTCTAATTACCATCATGTTGGCAGCCACATAGGACGCATGTAAGGATCATGTGACTCAATTTGATCGGAATTTTGGCTCCGGCCAAAATATAAGCTAATTTATCGTCATAGTCAATATAATATACCAAATTGTTGCTCGAGTAAGAAAACATACTAATGAGTCACTAAGGGTCAAGAAAATATATCAATCTGGTAATTGTGCCTATTTGGAATTGACTATGAGCTATATTTCAATTTGAGTTAAGTTTTCCCGATATATCATAAGGAAGAGTCTTTTTCCATATTGCATCTTTAGATTATTTTATTTAATTCTTTTTAAGCTATTTGGAATTGACTATTTGGAATTGTGCCTATTTGGAATTGACTATGGGCTATATTTCAATTTGAGTTAAGTTTTCCAGATATGTCACAAGGAAGAGTCTTTTTCCATATTGCATCTTCAGATTATTTTATTTAATTCTTTTTAAGCTAAATATTTTGATACACATTTTCCATAATTTACATTGGAATATATTGAAAATCTAATTGTTGTTTTTATTGTATTTATCTATATGGAAAAGAACCAAATTAGTTAACCCATCAAGAAGGATTAAAAATAAGTAATTTCAGTTCTATTTGGATTAAATAGCTAAGGTGAAGGGTTAACTGTTTTTTTGTGTGCAATGTAGTAGATATTTTATTAATAAGCTCTATGCTCTTGAAAGTTTTAGAAATAAAGAAAGAGAAAAGAAAAGGAAATGAAAGTTTTTGAGTGAAATAACCAAATTGTCCTCACGCCTTTAGTGAGATGACTGTAGGGTGTAGGGGTGTTCAGATAGGCCTGAGGCCCGGGCCTGACCCGGTGCCCGGGCCTGACCCGGTCGGTCTGGGGTGTGACCCGGGCTCGGGTTTGGCCCGGAAACCCGGGCCAAACTGTGTTCTGGGTTCGGGCCCGGCCCAAAATGTCACTTAAGTGACCATTTAATGACAAAAGCCGGACCAGCCATAACAGTCACAAAAGTGACCGTTTTGGCCCGACCCGGCCCGATCATAACGGCCATAAACGACCATTTTTGGCCTTTTAACCAAAATGCCCCTAAAAACGGTAAAAATTGTTAAAATTTAATGGTATTTTGGTCATTTGTCTAGGGGGCTGTTTCTATAAATAGAGGGAGTGTTTTTATTTATTTTTCTCATCCAAAACTCATCTATTTCTCTCTTATACTCTCTTATACTCTCTAATAATCGCTTTAGCTCTCTAATTCTTTAATCAAATGGCTTCCTCATCTGATTATGAAGGGCAAAACCTAACTCCCGAAATGAGTCCTCCTATTACAGGAGGTACAGCTACTCCTTCTACTCCTACCGATGTTGATTCCAAATCCGATGGTGACGATTCTACTACACCAAGAGATCCTAAAAGGCCGAGATCCGATGTGTATAATATTTTGAGAAGATAGACGTCACCAGGGATGAACAAGGTAGGCTTCTCACCCAGAAGGCTAAGTGTGCGTTGTGCGGCCATATTTTCCAAGCTCATCATAAGAGCGACACTAACCACCTCAAACGCTATTTATATAAACACAACAAAAGTCAGATGCCTCAAGGTGATATCTGACAATCTATGCTCTCATAATCCTCATCTTCTGGTAGTCTCTGTAGTTAGAATTATGACGCAGTCCGAGTTAGGAAATGCGTCCTCAGGTTTATCATTCTTAAAAATCTTCATTTTAAATTAATAGAAGATAATGAATTTGAAGATTTATTTACAGATAGTTTTTACCCCGTATTAAAAAAAAAATTCTCAAACTTATCAACGTGATATTTTAAAAATATTATTAAGAGGAACAAGGAAAAATAATTTCTTATTTTTAAAGTTTAAACTGTAAATTTTCTTTAACTTCTGATATTAATTTCTTATTTTTAAAGTTTAAACTGTAAATTTTCTTTAACTTCTGATATTTGGACATCTAAAGCACAAACTGGTTATTTAAACTGTAAATTTTCTTTAACTTCTGATATTTGGACATCTAAAGCACAAACTGGTTATTTATGTATCACGACATACTGGATTGATGACAATTGGCAAATGTTTAAAAGAGTTATTTTTTTATTGCATTTGAAGAGTCACATACTGGTATTAATATTACAAATTTAATAATTGAAGAACTTACAAAATTAGAAATATCAGAAAGAATATTTTTCTCTTTCACTAGATAATACAAGTAATAATAATGTAACTGTTGATTATATCAAAACATCTTTGCTATTGCCATATTGTGGTGATCTTCTTTATATTAGATGTCTGTCATATTTTAAATTTAATTGTTCAAAGTACATTTGGTGAAATTAAACCCATGATAGAAAAGGTTAGGTCATTAGCTTATGCTCATAATGTTTTTGAACAAAGAATTAAAAGATGGAAATAGTTCTGTAAAAGAGAAAAATATAAAACTCAAACTAATTCCAAAAGATATTGGCCATAGGTGGAATTCCACCTATGCAATGTTAAGTGTAGCAATAGAATATAAAAAAATTATAAATAATTTTATTTCTTTTTATACTTCTAGTTCTAGCTCTGGTAGCATGTATGAAATAACTGAAGATGAATGGATAGTTATAAGTAAATTAAAAGAGATGTTACAAGTTTTTTATGATGCTACAATGTTATTATCTGACTGTTATTATCCAGTCATTACATTAGCTGCTTTACATGTTTTAAATATTCAAAAAATTTAATAAATATCGTATGGATAATTATTTAGAAATGTAATTTTTTAAATGGTAAATTTAATAAATATTTTATGTATATTCCTATTATTTTTGGTTTGGGGGTTCTTATTAGTCCGTGTTTGAAGGATATTGGCCTTCGAAGTTTATTAAATTCATTGTATGGTAATATGATTATAAACATTGATGATGGTCAAACCATTACTGCTACTACTCATCATAATACTATTAGAAATTATTTTCAAATATTATATGATGAGTACGCAGCTAAATATGGTGTGGCTACACATCAGTCTATACCTTCTGCTTCTACGAACTCAAGTCGGGGCAAAAGTGTACGTTTTGATATGTATGCAATGGTAGCTGAGCTAACTGGTAGATCTGAACTTGGATCATCAGCGGAGGTTTCTAAACTTGATCAATATTTAACTACATCTTTAGTTAAATGTCAAAATAATAGTTTAGATATTTTACAATAGTAAAAAGTATATGGAACAGTTTCATATCCTATATTTTCCATCATGGTTCGTGACTTACTAACAGTGCAGGTTTCCACGGTAGCTTCAAAATCCGCCTTCAGCTCAGCAGGACGTTTGATCGACGACCACAAGACATCGTTAGATTCGTATACTGTAAAGGCGGTGATGTGCTTAAAAGATTGGTGAAGGTACGAGAAGAGAACACAAAGCATCGATCGGATGGCTGGTATTGAAGATAAATTTGAAGAGTTAGGACTAGCAGATAGATATAAAGAGTAAACAATATTCATCAAATTGTAATTTTTATTTCTTAGCTGAAAATTTGTAATGAACTATTTTGGAAACAGTTACAAATGATAGTGATATAGATGAGTAGGTGTCAACCTAGTTGGGATTACGACGAATTTCAAAATAAATTTATAATTGTAAACGATTTACTGATTATTAATAAAGAAGTTATTTTTATCATTTTAATTTTTATAATTTTTTTGTATTTGTAATTCATGTAATTTCAAATGATTAATAAATAATAATATGATTTTTATTAATATTTGTTTAATTTTTAGTTATGTATTATTGAAAATTTAAAGAAATAAAAAAATTAAAAAATTAAAAAAACCGGCCCGACCCGACCCGGAGCCCGGCCCGCTCAGGCCCGGCCCGAGGCCCGAGCCTAGTTTTTAGGGCTGGGCGGGCCGGCCCGTTTGGACACCCCTAGATGACTAACAATTTTCTCATATCCTTCGAAGTTTTCCTATTATCACCATAATTTTAATATAATAAAATATAGATTATACTGACGTGTTGAGTACATCTAAAATCTTATGGTGTTGTTTGGCAAATGGTAAGAGAGAAGGGTTAAGCAAAAGGATTAAATTAGTTATGCCAGGAAGAAGGATTAAAAATAAGTAATTTCAGTTCTGTTTGGATTAGATAGCTAAGGTGAAGGGTTTAACTTTTTTGTATAACAATTAAAGAAAGGTTAAGAAGGTTTATCCTTTTTAACATTTTTAAAATACCAATTTTAACCTTATCAAAAGTATAAAAATTACTAATGGTTGCTCAAAAAATATGTTCCGACTCCCTCTTCAAAATGCACATATTCATAATTTGCAAAAGAAAAAGGTTTTATAACACATTAGCTATTGTGCATGCATATTAACAATTTGCGTCCAAACTTTCAATGAGAATCATGCATGTGAAGTTGAAATGCAATTTGTACAAGCTATTTTCATCTCTAAGTTAATATGAAACAATAGATGGATGTATGCTAATTAACAAGAATCCAAACATATCTAAGTAGCTACAAGAGCCACAACGAGATGGGAATTGAGATATTGAAATATTAAATTATCTACAAGTTAACAACAACTGGTTCGTACAATCACCACTATGATATCAAAATATTAAAAGTCATGTTCAATTAAAATATCGAAGGAACTAGTCTTCTCTAGGGCTGTCTATTTGGCTCGGGGCCAGGCCGGGTTCCAGATCAGGATACAGGTCATCTCGTCGGCGCCCGATAGAGCTAACCGGCCCGACCCGGTGCTCGGCCCACCGAATTAACGCTCAAAGTACTTTAATGCCACAACAGCACAATTTAACTTGTCACGCGCCGCCCCGGCCATAACGGTCGTTTTGACCATTTTGCCCCCAAAAACGGTCAAAAACGATAAAAATGAGGGTATTTTGGTCATTTGTCTAGGATGCTGCCTTTATAAATAGAGGGGTTTTCATTTATTTTCCTCATCCAAAACTCATCTATTTCTCTCTTATACTCTCTAATAATCGCTTTACTTCTCTAATTCTTCAATCAAATGGCTTCCGGATCTGATTATAAAGAGCAAAACCTCACTCTTGAAATGAGACCTCCTACTACAGCTACTCCTCCTGATCCTACCGATATTGATTCCGAATTTGGTGGTGACGGTTCTACACCAAGAGCTCCTAAAAGACTGAGATCCGATGTGTGGAATTTCTTCGAGAAGATAGACGTCACCAAGGATGAACACAGTAGGATCCTCACCTAGAAGACTAAGTATGCGTTGTGCGGCAAGATTTTCCAAGCTCATCATAAGAGCGGCACCAACCACCTCAAACGCCATATAGATAAACACAATAAAGGTCATACGCCTCAATGTGACATCCGACAATCTATGATCTCGTAATCCTCATCTTCTGGTAGTCTCTGTAGTTGGAATTATGACGCAGCTCGTGCCAGGAAATGCGTCATCAGGTTTATCATTCTTAATAATCTTTCTTTGAAATTAGTAGAAGATGATGAATTTAAAGATTTATTTACAGATGGTTTTTACCCAGCATTTAAAATATTTTTTCACCAAACTTGTCAACGTGATATTTTAAAACATTATCAGGAGGAACAAAGAAAAATAATTTTTTATTTTTAAAGTTTAAACTGTAAATTTTTTTTAACTTCTGATATTTAGACATCTAAAACACAAACTATTTGTTTATGTATTATAGCACACTGGATTGATGAAAATTGGTAAATGTTTAAAAGAGTTATTTCTTTTATTGTAATTGAAGAGTCACATACTGGTATTAATATTACAAATTTAATAATTGAAGAACTTTTGAAATTAAAAACTTTAGAAAGAATATTATCTCTTTCACTAGATAATGCAAGTAATAATAATGTAGCTGTTGATTTTATCAAACAATCTCTATCAATGCCATGTCATGATGATCTTTTTCATATATATTAGATGTATTTGTCATATTTTAAATGTAATTGTTTAAAGTGTATTTACTGAAATTAAACACGTGATAGAAAAGGTTAGGACGGTAACTTATATGTATAATGTTGAATAAAGAATTAGAAGATGAAAACAATTTTGTAAAAGAAAAAAATGTAAAACCCATACTGATTCTAAAAGATATTGACCATAGGTAGAATTACATCTATGCAATATTAAGTGTAGCAATAGAATATAAAGAAATTATAAATGATTTTATTGCCTTTTATGCTTCTAGTTCTAGATCTGGTAACATGTATGGAATTACTAAAGATGAATGGACAGTTATAAGTAATTTAAAAGAGATGCTACAAGTTTTTTATGATGCTACAATGTTATTATCTGACTGTTATTATCCAACCATTACTTTAGCTGCTTTTTTTTATGATGCTACAATGTTATTATCTGACTGTTATTATCCAACCATTACTTTAGCTGCTTTACAAATTTTAAATATTTATTATCTGACTGTTATTATCCAACCATTACTTTAGCTGCTTTACAAATTTTAAATATTCAAAAAAATTTAATAAATATCGTATGGATGATTATTTTGGAAGTATGATTTTTTAAATGGAAAGTAAATTTAATAAGTATTTTAGGCCTATTTCTATTATTTTTGGTTTGGGGTTCTTATTGATCCGTAATTGAAGGATATTGGCCTTCGAAGTTTGTTACATTCCTTGTATGATGGACAGATAATAGACACCGATGATGGTAGCACTATTACTGCTACTACTCATCATAATACTATTAGAAATTATTTTTAAAGTTTATATGATGAGTATGCATCTAAATATGGTGTAGCTACACAACAGTCTACAGGTTCGGCTTCTTCGAGCTCAAGTCGGGGTAAAAGTGTAAGTTTTGATAGGTATGCAATGGTAACTGAGCTAACTGGTGGATCTCGATTTGGATCATCATTGGAGGTTTCTGAAATTGATCAATATTTAACTGCTTCTTTAGTTAAATGTCCAACTAATAATTTAGATATTTTACAATGGTAGAAAGTATATGAAACAATTTCTTATCCTACACTTTCCATCATGCTTCTTGACTTACTAATAGTGCAGGTTCCGACGGTAGCTTCGAAATCCGTCTTCAGCATAGCAGGACGTTTGATCGACGACCACAGAACATCGTTAGATCCGTATACTGTACAGACGGTGATGTGCTTACAAAATTGGTGGAGGTACGAGAAGAGAACGCAAGACATCGATTGGATGACTGGTATTGAAGATAAATTTAAAGAGTTGGGACTAGCAAATAGATATAAAGAGTAAACAATATTCATAAAATTATAATTTTTATTTCTTAGGTAAAATTTGTAATGAATTATTTTGGAAACAGTTACAAATGATAGTGATATAGATGAGTAGGTGTCAACCTAGTTGGAATGTACTCATCTATTGTGATGTGACAAATTCCGAAATAAATTTATACTTGTAAAGAATTTACTGATTATTAATAAAGAAGTTATTTTTATCATCTTGTTATTTTTAAAGTTTTTTGTATTTGTAATTTATATAATTTCAAGTGATTAATAATATTATTGTTTTTATTAAAATTTTGTGTAATTTTTTTATGTATTATTAAAATTTTAAAGAGATAAAATTTAAAAAAAAATTAGGCCGACCCGGAGCCAGACCCGCTCACGCCCGGGCTTGGGTTTCGGTTTTGCCCGGCCCGGGCTCGGTTTTGCGGGTCGGACCAGACCGCCGAATGGACACCCCTAGGCTTCACTTACAAAAAGTTAGTAGACCATTAGTAGCCATTGAACATCAAAATAATACACTATTATTACACGCGGCCCTAGTGCAACAACGGAGAAGTAAGCTCGTCATAAAGCAATAAACAACCTAGTTAACTGCGGACATGTTGAAATATCAAAAGTTAAAATTACCCGCACTGTCCTTGCTAGATAGGCGGAAGTAAACGGGCACCTTCTCTCGTAGCGGAATTGTAAACCCTTTAAAAGGATTGCTTAACAAACAGGGTTAACAAACATCTCAACCATAATTAATTTTTGGCAGGTTAGCGAAGGGTTAAATCTCTTTTAACTCCTCCACAAACGCAGCCTAAAAGATTAAGCCTTTTAGAAATAAAGAAGGAGAAAAGAAAAGGAAAGGATTTTTTTTTTTTTTTTTTTAGTTAAAGTTAAACCGTCCTCATGTCTTTTTAACGACATGAAAGACTTCCCATATCCTTTCAAAATTTTCCCATCTTCACTAGGGTTTTAATATAGTAAACTATAGAAATACTGACGTGTTGAGCACGTCTAATATCTTAAAAGATTAAACCTCTAGATTACCGAAAATTTCTTTACATCCACCATATCGTTCGATGAACATGGATAACCGGATATTCCGTAAATAAATAGGAGTGTTGTTGCAACAATTATAACTTGTTACATTTATTGATTAATGACAGGGAAGAGAGATATTACGCCAAATACATTCTAATGTCTAACGCTTACTCGTTGCAGATGACTAGATTGGGTTTTGCTTTTCTCCCAAAGACATTTTAGTTACTTGCCAATTACATGCAAGATGTTTCGCCGGGAAAACTTTAAAGCTGGGGGGCCATGAGACACCCCAAAGTTCAGGGGGCGTTCGTGAGACAAAAATAGCTCAAGGGTGCTGTGTGCAGAACGCCCCCAAAGTTCAGGGTACTTTTGGGAAATTAACCTGATTTCAAACGTCACACTAAAAAGCCGTGTAGGCCTGACCCCGAAACTTCGTCAAAGATGGAACTCACATCCGATCTTTCAGTTCTCATGTCATGCGTGAAGAGATCAACATATTTCACAGCAAGTTGTAAAAAGCCAAAGGGACTTGCACCTGCACATCAAAAACTTCACGTGGGGCTGTTAGCTACACCTGTGCCTGTGTGGCTGTGGCCAAAAGCTGCGCACCTTGGCAATGGCCTGTCCTTTTAATGAGAAGGACTCGTTCCTTTGAGGTTGAAAAAATTTCGTCCATTCAAACTCTCGGCCCAATTCATCACCACATGAAGCCACGCGATTATTATGTAGAAGAGATAAAATTATAAATGGGCATTTGCAGAATTAGAAATTGTCTCTGTCTATATGATGTACCTACCTATCATTGAGACTTTACATTAAATAATATGTTATAATAATGTGTGCTAGAAAACAAGCAGTGGCATCTGTCTCTAAATATCACCTCAAGTTGTATTTACCATGGCAGCTGATATTATCTGGGATGGTGGTCCAAAGACTCAACAGAAGCTCTAGAGATAAGCTCTGCTGGTAGTCATGTTTCTTCCTTCGGACAAATTTTCAAAACAAACTCTTTTGCAAATTTATTCCCAAAAAACAACTCATTTCTCTCTTATTTGTAAAAACCGACCTAGTTTTAGCCTCTGCGCTGAAACCAGGTCGGTTTTTACAAAAAAAGTTTTGAAACTTCACGGGAGTTGAACTACCGTGAAGTTTAGCAGCTTTTAATTAAGCTGCTAAACTTCACGGGAGTTCAACTCCCGTGAAGTTTCACAGTTCAAAAAATTTGTTTTTAAACTAAGAAACTTCACGGGAGTTTAATTCCCGTGAAGTTTAGCAGCTTAATTAAAAACTGCTAAACTTCACGGGAGTTCAACTCCCGTGAAGTTTCGGAATTTTTTTTTTTTTGTAAAAATCGACCTGGTTTCAACGCTGAGGCTGAAACCAGGTCGGTTTTTACAAATAAAAATTAAAGGGGTCGTTTTTTGGGAATAAAATTGCAAAAGGGATTGTTTTGAAAATTTGTCCTTCCTTCCTCTCAAGCTGTCATGTCTCATAAGAAAGATTCAAGCCTATAATTAATACTACGAAAATCTGCTTTACGACTCATGTTATTTCATATTACGGTTCATTTTACTTCATGTTAGTAAATGTGCAAAAGTCCCTTTAAATTGGGCACTAGGGTGTTCCAATAGAAACACATTCAAAAAAAATTTGAAACATATTCCGTATTTTGAAGTGAGTCCACATCTTATCTTATCAGAAATGTCCCTCGTGAAAGTGAGTTCACACCTTAGCAGAACCATCGGGGTGCGAGCGGCTGTTCTGACCCTCGATGGGAATAAATAAAGGGCAAAATGGGAATTTTCCCCCACTCGAAGGGTCAATACCAAACCATTCTCATGTGAGTGGTTCTCATAGAATGTGTAGTTATTAGAAGTTATAGGTACTTGAAATAATTTAACTTTTGATTTGAAGAGTTAAAAAATCAAAATGGGAATCAAACTCATGTCCTCAAACATCACTTTGTGACCGTTAACTGCTTGAAGAGAAAAAGTACATATCAAATTCGTTCCTATAAGTTCTAGGCTAGAAATTTCCTAGTTTAAACCAACCTAAAACTGATCCATTGGCTTCTTTGACTTGGAGAAATATTTGGTAAAATAGTACTATTTCCTTTGTTTTGCTGTCTCCTTGTGGTTAGGATACAGCCACCTAATATGTTTCCTTGAAAGAGCAAGGACGACTAGGCATCGAATCAGAACGCCCACACCATGTCGCAGGGTTCTTTAAGGGGTGGGGGGGCGGGGGGGGGCGTCAGTCAAGACCAAACTACCACATGTTTGTCACAAGGCATGGGTCGGAACCTAACCATGGTGCCGGAGATTTTGATTGCGGGAGGTTCTGATAGGATCTTTACCCTCAAACTCTCACACTGCTTCGTTACAAGAGCCACACTTGAAAAATTATACTGCAAACATCCACTAACGATGGTGAGAATACTCGAATAACTACTGCAATTGGATAAATTCAAAAGTGAACTATGAACTAATTATAAGAGTAAACACCATAACCCAAAACCTGCAATCGATTGTGTAAAATTATACTGCAAACATCCACTAACATGTAACGGAACGAACAAAGGTCAACGAGGTCACCCTTCTCGCCTTGTTGGAGCTCGTGAATTTGAATCTCAAGTGATAAAATCGTGCATGTATGAATGATTTATACTGCAGGCATATTGCACTATAGCTCAAGTTCACAACATGAGGAAATTAATAGGACTACTGCATCAACGTACACCAACGACCAACTAACAATACGAGCATAAATACAGTGTCAAATATAGCAAAATAGAAAATGCCTGAAAATTTTGAGAGCCTCAGAAAAGGAAAGATAGTTTCTAGTTAGGATCATGCTGGTCCCGCTTCTACCTCACCTAAAACCCAGGACCTTGAATAATTGCGGATAAATTGAAGGAAAATGGACGGTCGATGCATGCTGACCTGTAAGCGACAATGGCCGAGATCGTTTCCAATTGTTGAAGTGGTTGTAGGAAGGCTTTAAAATTCTGGGCTTTATCTCTTTTGGCACCCACCATTCTTTTACATCTTCTCTCGCTCTTGTTTCCTTCTTTGGAGCCTGCACTGCTTCTCTGCAATGCAGTAAGAGCAGCATCTGTTAAAGAGATCCTGCAGTAGTCACTGTACTTGCAAGATTTGCCAAGGTGTGGCTTCCTATGCTCTAGAACATTCTAGATTTTATTATATTATTATTTCCATTATGAAATTATTGAATTCAATTTAAATTCATATGTATATTTTTAATATCATTTGAACTTTTAAAAGTGCTTATAGTCTTCATTACATCTTTTTTCATCGGAGATAGGCTTATCAGACTAAACTAGACATGAAGTTCTGATTTTAATCCACTGTAGCAAATTTTTGATAGAGATTGTCGATGGTTGGAAATATTTAAAGCTTCTTTGATCTCAGGTTATGTATTGATTCAAGGGCTAGCTTCTTGTAGTGATTATGCTATTCTCAGTTTAAGTTCACTTATGCTGAAAATTTCAAGTACTTCAGCACATCATATCATTTCACACCATATTCCAAGTAGAATTCATATAGATGGAACAATTCAAGAGATAATTATTGCATGTTCGTTGATTTTCTGATTACTGATTATCAGCAAGAAATTACAATGAACTGAATTAGCATTGACTTCCTGCAGAATCCCTAATTTTCATAAGCAATGACACCAAGCTCATCAGAATCCTTACCTAAAGATCATGAACCAATGGAGAAATGGATGGCATTTCCATCTACAAACTCTCAACCAAATCCAAACTCCAAGGAGATCCGCGAGGAGTCAACCGAGCCTGCAATAAGCAAAGAGATTGTCGACAGAGCAGCAGAGTGGGGCCTAGTAGTCAGATCAGAGAGTGGAAGAAATTCCAACAGTGTGACAGTTGGATTGATGTCGGTTGGAGAGAGAGGAGGTGTGGAATCTACTAGAACATCAGGGGAGTCAAGTTTTGCAGTTGAGCAGAGCATTCTAAGAGTCTCTCAGGATTTGAAGGATGCGCTGTCGACACTACAGCAGACATTTGTTGTGTCGGATGCAACAAGGCCGGATTGCCCAATAATGTATGCGAGTGCAGGGTTTTTTAGTATGACGGGATACTCGGCGAAGGAAGTAATTGGACGAAACTGGTAGGAATCTGTGTCTTGTGATGATTGCTATACATTTTTCTGCATAAATATATAATACAAGTACATAAGTTTTCATGTCAAAGGACATTGCCACGGCACCAAAACTCTAAAATTGTAGTGAGGGTTGAGGATTATAATTTTATATTCTAATATGACCCCGCTAATTTAGGACCCTTTCATGAGTCAAAACTTGGACTCGTGAAACGCTAACTTTTTTTTATAAATCCTCCTTATAAATTCATTGCCAGAAAAATTCAAACATGGGTTGCTCCACTACCATGTCAAAGGACCTGGCCACAATATCAAAACTCTAAAATTGCAGTTAGGATTGAGGGTTTTAATTTTATATTCTAACAGGCCCCTGTAGGTTGAGCACCCTTTGTATGGGCCAAAATCTACACTAACGCAGTGATATCAATTTGCTTAAAATCCACTTTAAATCCATGACCGGTGAAAATTAAACCTAAATATGATACCATGTAAAGGACCCTACCATTGCATCGAAACTCTGAAATTATGTTGAGAGTTTAGGGTTATACTTTTATACACTAACAGACTGAACATGTAAGATCATCATAATGTCCTATTATTTCAGGTATAAGTATTGAGGTCTCACTATCAGCAGAAATGATCCTGATTCTAACATTTTTTTTCTGTAGAAATAGGTTACTAGGTGCATGAGTTCATCCAATAAAGTTCAGATGTCCCATCTTTTAAATTGACTACACTAAACTGCATTTTCGATCTCATTACCTTACATAAACTTCCTGTTTTGCAGTTATCTCCCCTGTTATTTCACTAAGCCGGTACTTTTAATGTGTTTCTCTGGGGATGGACTTATAATTAAAATCACTTGAACTCTCCCCGCAGCATGAAAATTAAGCTTCATTGAAATATAAGGAAGCAGATTCCATTTAATTCATACTTCTATTGCATTTTAGCCATGAAAACAGCGTCCTTTACTTTTTGCAGATAGTTGAGAGTTTCTTGGTGTCTCTTTATCTCTATCTATTAATTTGTTTCAATTCTATAATAAGAAAGGACCAAAAGTCTTCTTTTATAATGTTCACACCAGTGACAATGGGGATTTATAACTCTCCACATCGTCCATAAAATGATGAGGTTACCAGTTCTATGCACCTTTTTTGAAGCTTATAATCTCAATGTAAAATCACAGCCTCAGAAAAAAAAAATTCAAGGTTGTCCTCTCGTTGCTAGTTTATGAATTAAAGGGGGAAAAAGCTTGTTATCTCCCAAAATTGTGTATCTGTAAATTAAATTTAGCAAGCAAATAACGGAAAGAATTTACTTGGGTCTCTTTGTGCATTTTACATACTTATCTTCGACAACTTTTTTTTTCCCTGGATTGCATTATATGGATATACAAACAAAATGTTAGTATTTTTGGTTTTTTCTTGTTACAGTCGATTTCTTCAGGGACCAGACACGGATCAGACAGAACTTGAAAAAATAAGGCAAGCAGTCCGAAGTGGAAAGAGCTACTGTGGAAGGCTCTTAAACTACAAAAAGAACAGAACTCCATTTTGGAACCTTCTTACTATAACACCTATAAGGGATGATAGTGGCAAGGTTATCAAATACATAGGGTAAGATGTTTCATCTTGATCCAAAGTTGTGCAAAGTCCAGGAAATACTATATTTTAGTAATTTTACCATTAAAAAGGCCTTAATTTTGTTTCATCTTGTCTAAGACTATTCACTTTGTGATATTTCAGGATGCAAGTTGAGGTAAGCAAGTACACGGAAGGTTTAAATGAAAAAACATTGCGACCAAATGCAATGCCAGTGTCTCTGATCCGTTATGATGGTGAGAATACTCGTTAACGACTACCTATATATGTTTGCTTATGATAGAAACAAACGGCACTTGAAAAAGTATGAAAACTTACGGGTCCTTTTGTTTATCAGAACGGCAGAAGGAAAAGGCCTTGTCTTCAATGACTGAGGTTGTCCAGACTGTGAAAAATCGTCGTCCTCACCCACAAGATGAACATGAGGTTGCTGTGAAGATTGATAAGCCTGAGAAGTCGCCTGTCGAATCACCTCTTGTGAATCCTGCAGATCCAAAATATTCCAAATCTCCTCTTGTGAATCCTGCAGATCCAAAATACTTCAAGTTGCCCAGTAAAATGAGTCCGCTAGCAGACCTCAAAGGAAACTCATCAAACATGGGCAGTAGAAAATCAGGACGTTCTTCGTTAATGGGGTAAGTTTTCATCATGGAACTTGTGGTGAAGAATTGATAGAGAATTGGAAGTACGACTCATATTTTTATCTTGAATGTTGTAATTAACTTGCTCATCATATTTTTCCCCTGGTGATGTCTACTTCTTGCTGTATGATGGTTCATCGTTCAAAAATAGTTCTAAACAACATCTGCAACTAGAATTTATGATTAACAACAGATTCTCAAGAACCTAATTGTTCGAATTTATTTGTAGGTTAGGAGGAAGAAAGCAGAGTTCTGCAGAAAACAATGAAATAGCTGTGGAGCCAGAGATCTTAATGACCAAAGATATAACGCATACCGAAAGCTGGGAACACCTCGAAAGAGAAAAAGATATACGCCAAGGAATTGATTTGGCCACAACCCTGGAGCGCATTGAAAAGAACTTTGTCATAACAGATCCTAGACTTCCTGATAATCCTATAGTAAGATTTAGTATCAGAAACGAAGATCAAAGAAATCAAGCAAGTTTGGGCTTTGCAAACAAACACGATATACCTTGATATCAACACCTACAAACCGGCATATAACAGAGAGACAACTTATAGCAGAAATCTATGCATCTCTAAATCCAAATCTTCTAATACTTAAAATCAATGAAATATACAAGAATTTTTCATACATTTTTCTTCAAATTGTGTCAAATATCATCTCTCTTAGATAACATCAACCACTCCTTCCATTTTCTCCTATATCTAGGAGAGTAATCTTTTGACAGCATACAAATTCATGTTCTTTTCTTTGTCATTTCTGCATCCCAGGTAGGCATAAAACTTAGAGGAGGTGCTAAATCTTGGGAAATTTTCAACTCAAAACTTCTTTCACCTAGAAAATCTAATCATTTTGTATATTATGTTTTGCAGATATATGCATCAGACAGCTTTCTTGAACTGACAGAGTACACGAGAGAAGAAATATTAGGAAGAAATTGTAGGTATGAGTTGGAAAAATATCTCTCTGCGTCCTGAAAGTTGTCTGAATTATTAGAATGTACTTCATATATTCTATCCATTCAGAAATTTGACTTTCTGATCATCCAAGACAATTATCTTGAAATAATATAAAGTTATAATAGTAGTAATCTACTCGATGAAATAATAGTATATGTGTACAAGAGACATATTATCATTGGTATCAGTATGCTAAAGGTTTACATTATGCTTCCCAGAGTAGACCTCCATGATATTTGGTACGATAGTTATTCAACTAGGAAATCTCACAACAGAAGGAACACATCTAACAGAGAACTAATCATGTCCTATCAGTCAATTGAATGGACTGATATGTTTTATGTCTATGAGTTCAAGGACAAGGACAACTACTTTTCAGTATGACAAGTCTCTGGTTTATTATTATACACTGTTTGATACATCTAGGTAGAAAATGAGAACTGATTATCTCTATTGATATTGTAGGTTTCTTCAAGGCCCTGACACAGATCAAGGAACTGTTTCAAAGATAAGAGATGCTATAAGAGAACAAAGGGAAATCACCGTACAACTCATAAATTATACAAAAAGCGGTATTGACTAATCTATAGCTAATCATGATTTGATATAAAGATAGATCACTTTTATAAATCACTTCTAACCTTGAGCATTATGAGGTTTGGTAACATTCAGATTTGCAATATGAAAGACAGTAGCTACCCGCGTTGACAGTCACAAGCATGAACTTCTATTTGTTTGGGATACTTAGCGGTCTATTTTCTTTTTTTTTTATCCTTATTGTGGCAACAGGAAAGAAATTTTGGAATTTGTTTCACTTGCAGCCTATGCGTGACCAGAAGGTAAGAGACCCTCTTTCTGCCTTTTATACACAAAACGAACACGCAAATATAGAGACAGATCTTAAATTTAGCTCAGCTATAGATATTTCCAGAAATATTATGATCCTATTATCATCAGGGTGAACTTCAATACTTCATCGGCGTACAACTTGATGGAAGCGACCATCTGGAGCCACTTAGGAATCGCCTCTCTGAGACCACAGAGATGCAGAGTGCTAAATTGGTAGGTTTTCTTATTTCTCTCTCAGAGAATATCAGAGACAGTTTCATTGGAGAAGTAGACACTTGCATCTCCAAATAAAATCCTCACACCTAAATAGAACCTTAACTCGTAGTACTTATTCCGTAGGTTTGCCTGCTGGTCATTAATAAATAGTCTTCTAACTAGTAAAAAAATTGCGAGGAAGTTCGGATTAGAGAAAAAGAAAGAACCTTAACACAGACTCAACCTATTAAAAATACTTCTATCACTCCAGATTGTGCATCAAAGAACTCCCATCAATTGTTGATACATCTATGTGCACTAAAATTTATACATGTCAGGATCGCACTCTAAAAAATTGAAAGTTAACTCACTTTCCCGACTATTCTAATAATCAACTATCCTTTCTCCGGAAAAGTGATCATTAAGATAATTCTTTTGCTACGTAATGTTGTGCTGCTCTCCTTAAATAAAACCAACATATCTCAGAAACTATGAGATTAACCAAAAAATATCCTAAGAGTAGCTTCATGTGAGTTATATGCTCAAGCATGTGTTTGAGAATCATAGTTTTACTCGCTAGAACCAAAACTGTAATCTCCACAACTACAACTAATTTAACACTCTTTTCAACCCATCAGAAGTAAATAATGCGAACTCAGAATGTCACTTAAAGAGCATTCTGCGTGAAACTAGTTAAGTATCCAACAATTATGAGGGAAAATGTAAGCAATGTGATCCATGTAACCTTTTTTTGTACAAAATAGAGCTTTGTTTGACTGTTCAATTATATTCAGATCACTCTATATGAGCTTTACTGATGATTCTGACTTGCTAACAGGTTAAAGCTACAGCTGAGAATGTTGATGAAGCAGTTCGAGAGCTGCCTGATGCCAACTCGGTAAGGTATTTCCTTTGCACTTTATTATTATGATTGACTAGATGTAAAAATGTATATGGTTGCTCTCCGCATAATTTTTTCATGCTTGCCTGTTATTTCTATTGATGTGATAAGCACTAGGCAACTTGATCAATTGCCTGGTAGATGGATGACTAAATTGGGGTAGCCTGAAGAGATCATCTAAATCCCAAAAGACCTTACAGTAAATAAAAAGGAAATTTTGTGCATGCCATTCACGTCTTTAGTTTTTCTTCATGATTTGCTTTATATTCTTAAAGGTCTCATTAGCAATTGGATGATTCTGTGAGTGTACTAAAAGAACCTACTATAACAGGATATTTCTAAGAGAAAGCAATAAGTATATCCCCAGTGAACTCTAATGATAGCATCCAACTCTTGACGCCATTACTAGCTCTTGGAAGAGAAATTAAACTTATGAAGACTAGGCAATTGGGCAACAAAAATTTAAACTGATAATAAAAGCAAAACTCTGAATGCCCAATATGACAAGGATTCAAGGACATCAACTAGGTGAGGTGGAACCGGTAAAAAAGAGATTATCTCATTCATTAATGAGTATTAATGACTAGGAATAACAGATGCGAAGAGTAAAATTTCACATGTACATGCAGGAGGAATTAGAGAACAAGGAAAAAGGGAAAGGCTAGACAAAAAAATTATCAAATAAAGATAAAAACATAAATTATTTATTTAAGATTTAAGAAATTAATCTGAGATAGGATATAGCAGGCATTTTGAAGAAGTTGACATGCGTAAGAACCTAGAGAATGAGCCAGGAATCATAACCATGGTCCCAGTTTGTGCTTATGCATACTTATTTGCACATGTGCCATTTCACTAGCAAAATCCTGGTATCTGAGAAAATACTTATGTTAAATGGAATGCAAATGAACCAAGCACTTAAACAAAATTCAACAAGTACAAACTCTGTGTACATGACACATAAAGCTCCAAAACTGTCAGTATCACCAATTTGTAACTTGAAGAAACACCTCCATGCATCTCTAGGATCCATCCTGAAAATAAAATAACCACTGCAACAGAATAATAATTATGCAGATCCAAATATTAAGGAAAAGTAACAAAATAGTATTCTTAGACCTTTAGGAACGGACAAATTTGGGGTTTTAATTGTCCTGCATTTGGTACACTTTACTAAGAGAAAACGGAAGAAACTAACTTTATAAACAGGATATGAGACAATCTCTTATAAAATGCACATCACATACCTCTGCTAAATAATTACAAATAAAGTTCCAGAACCTGAGGAAGATCGCCCATTAGGCAGCAGGAAATAAAGGCACCCATGCCTACCATGAATCTATATGGAGCTGCTACTATCGTGTTGAGGTCAATCTATATTGAGATATTCTGAGATTGGTTATGCTGAACAAGGTCACGTACAACATTCCGGAATTTTGAAGTGGTTGCCAACCTTGCATTAATCTTCTAATCCTTATGCTTACTACATTCTATGGTTATTTGGTAAATCTAGTCCAAATAAATATGGACACTTTCTGTTACGATTCAATAAATGCAACTACATAATAAGCAAAGGAATGATGATCAATGAAAAGTAAATTGTCCTGTAGCTAAGAATTTTGAGTATGATTAGTAATTACAAATTACCTGTGCCAAGGCAGTACACAATTAAGTCATCATTTCATGAGCATGAAGTGAAATTATTCTTCTTTGTATATGTTGTAAAAACTAATGACAATACATAATATTTTCAGAGACCAGAGAAGTTGTGGGCAGTCCATTCACAACTTGTCTTCCCAAAGCCCCACAAGAAGAGCAATTCTTCATGGTTAGCAATCCAAAAGGTACACCTCATGAAACATCATGCACATAGATTATTTTTCTGAATCATTTGCTTACTTATTAGCCATCAGGAACACACTGAATTTAAAGATATTAAGCTTCCATATCCTGTAACAAAGTATTTAATCTAGCATTTGGTATTCTCACATACTTCTTTTTGTCTTTTGGTAGATTACAAGGCAAGGTGAACAGATAAGCTTGAAGCATTTCAGGCCTATAAGACCATTAGGTTGTGGTGATACTGGAAGGTACTACTACTAACCCATCTGAAGATCATTCACCTTCAAACTTCCAATATTTCTTGTGCTGGTTGCAAGCACATGTATGTATGATTCCTTATGTTGTACCAAATCCCTTTTACCAACAAAGAATTCATATAATTTTTCTGGATATACAAAGGATCTAGCAGTGCCAGTCAATTGTATCCTCTTTTTAGTAGTAAAATTCTAGATTTTATAAATAAAGAGGTACCAGTTTTTTATAGAAAACTAAAATAGACCAACAAAGTACTCATATCAGTAACAATGTATACTGAAAAAAGACAGCTCAGTTAACATGACATGAGAAATTTTCATTGTTTAGAATGCTATGTATTATTTACTTCTCAAATTTATCACACATGTCATAGAAGAATCAAACGAGCTTTGCTCATGAAGTACAACAGACTCTCTCTCTCTCTCTCTCAAACGAGCTTTGCTCATGAAGTACAACAGACAGACTCTCTCTCTCTCTCTCTCTCTCTCAGATAAAGTTGTAGGTTTGATTCTACTCAAGAAGTCCATCTCCCCCTTCATGGGAGATTTCTATGCCCAAATTCCGGGGCTTTGAGTATGAACCTTTCTCAAAACATAAAATAAAAATAAAAAACATCAACAAAAAATGGTAAGAACATATTCTACATCTTTTAATCAATAAAATTCTCCCATCAGTCCAGTTGAACATCATGTTGGACCAATAGGAGATAAATTTTATCTCAAATGTCAAAAATGTGGCTTGTGGCATATGACTTTGGAAAAAAAAAACTAAAGTGTCAAAAGTTGCTGCTCACGGACAAAATGAATTCGGCGCTCCTATTGTTGACTTTGCTGCTCCAATTATAGAGGTAGTCTTCTGGGTCTATAAAAGGGAAGCTTGAGGTGTATCAAAGCTGAGGAGAGGTGTGAAGAAAACAATTAGAAACAGAAGAGAAAAAGAGTAGAGAGTTTACTCTCGGGTCTACTACGGGATTATAGTGTGTCTATCATTGGTAGTGGGGTGAGAGATAAAAGCCTATGTAATTGTACCAATTTATTACATAGTAGATTTGTTTGAGAGCCCGTGTTTTTTCTCCGGTTGAGGAGTTTCCACATAAATCCTTGTGTCGTGATTGTTTATTTTTCTTGAACTATTTCTGTTTTGGTTGACATTTTTCACTACAAGTGGTATCAGAGCCCGGTTCCTTGGTCTAACAAAGGCAAAAATGTCGGCGATAAAATTTGAAGTTGAGAGGTTTGATGGGAGGATCAACTTTGGTTTGTGGCAAATACAAGTCAAGGATTTGTTGATTCAATCTGGACAACACAAGGCGTTGAAAGGCAAACCGACCCCTATCTCCGGTACAGATTCTGAAGAATCTAAGTCTATCAGCGATTGGGAGGAGCTAGATTTGAAAGCTGCTAGCACAATAAGGCTATGTTTGGCAAAGAATATTCTTGCAAATGTGCAAGGAGTTTCTACCGTCAAGGACCTTTGGGAAAAACTTGAACAGATGTATCAAGCAAAGAGTCTTTCAAATCGGTTGTACCTGAAGGAGCAATTCCATACACTACACATGGAGGAGGGTACAAGGATCTCAGACCATCTGAGTGTTCTCAATGGCATCATTTCAGACTTAAGAGGCAATTGGAGTTGATATTTCTGATGAGGATAAGACATTGCGTCTTATCTGGTCTCTTCCGGGTTCCTATGAGCACATGAAGCCTATCTTGATGTACGGAAAAGAAACGGTGATATTTTCTGAGGTCACCAGTAAACTCCTGTCTGAAGAAAGAAGGCTTGGCAGTGATAAAACTGTTTCATCTATGAACAGTGCACTCGTGGTCAATGGAGTAAAGAAAAAGAACTCTGGAAAAGGAGTTTGCTGGGTATGTGGACAATCTGGACATATCAAGAAAAATTGTCCAAAAAGAGGAGCTGGTTCGACATGTGGCTCCAACTCCGAAGCAAACCCTGTGACAGAGATTGAAGATGTCCTCTAATGAGGAAATGTGCATCCACATGGCATGTCTGCTAGATGCCATGAAAGAGGATGCGTTAGTGTTAGCGGGTCCACATGTTTACACACGGGTACTGATTTCGCAGTTTGTACAAGGTGTGTGGTGGAAGGATGACGATGGCTAAAAACTCCCGGGAAAGCGAAAAATGGTGGAGTTTCACCATAGTTAGAAAGATGTTCGTCATGTGTCGAAATTTTTTGGTATACTCATTATGGTGGAGTATGGTTCTCGATTTAGAGAATGTGGTTGTCAAACAAAGTAAAAATTTTATCTCTTAGGTGGAGATTTGTTGGACCAATAGGAGATAAATTTTATCTCAAATGTCAAAAATGTGGCTTGTGGCATATGACTTTGGAAAAAGAAAAACCAAAGCGTCAAAAGTTGCTGCTCACGGACAAAATAAATTCGACGCTCCTATTGTTGACTTTGCTGCTCCAATTATAGAGGTAGTCTTCTGGGTCTATAAAAGGGAAGCTTGAGGTGTATCAAAGCTGAGGAGATGTGTGAAGAAAACAATTAGAAACAGAAGAGAAAAAGAGTAGAGTTTACTCTCGGGTCTACTACGGGATTATAGTGTGTCTATCATTGGTAGCGGGAAACACTTGAAAATTCCGGGTAATTTTCTCTTGTATTGACTTCATTTTTCTTGTGGGGTGAGAGATAAAAGTCTATGTAATTGTACCAATTTATTACATAGTAGATTTGTTTGAGAGCCCATGGCTTTTCTCCGGTTGAGGAGTTTCCACGTAAATCCTTGTGTCGTGATTGTTTATTTTTCTTGAATTATTTCTGTTTTGGTTGACATTTTTCACTACACATCAAACTGTGATAACTAGCATGCATTTTTCTTATAGATGTTTTCCTATATCTTCGATACCGGAACATGGATGCATATGTAAATTACACAGAGCACTTACAATAGGCATAATACTCAAAACCAAAACGATACATTATCATATTACCAATACTATGGCTGAGTTTCTCAAATAATGATAACTTAATTGTTCAAATTCATCCCCTAGATCCGTGGAAGTACGCATGATATATTAAATGTAATATTTATAATAGCTACCAATATAAATAACACTATTAATAGACAAGGATGATATTTTAGAAATCAAATTCCTTCAAATTAAACCACATACTTGACAAGCATATCATTGCTCAGCAAAGGCTAATATCATCTCTTAAATTTTCTTTAGGATATATGCTTTCAAAAGTGTTGACATTTTATAGTTTTCCATGACATGTTGTTCTTTTCAACAGTGTACATTTGGTGGAACTACAAGGTACCGGAGAACTATTTGCAATGAAGGCAATGGACAAATCAGTAATGTTGAGCCGAAATAAGGTTGTTGTATCATAGAAACACTAAATGCATGTTGTTATTAATTTCTAGATTAGTTGCCATCTGACTTTACTCTTTCCTAGCCGTAACCACAAATCTCTGGTAGTAAGTGCAATGGAGGATTCTTTCTCAAACTTGTATCTACTTTATTTATGATGGTGCTTACCATGTATTATACCAGTTATTAGTGATATGAGTAGATATCCAACAATTTAATGAGAAATTACTTCATTTGCATTTATGCAAGTCTGAAGGTTCAACCTAAAATAATTATGATCGCATGGTCAGTGAACATAGTATCCTCAAATTCGGCAAATTACAGAATTTACCTCTCAGATTGAGTTTATTGCGTGCAAAGGCCAGAACTAAAGGGAGGGGGAGTTGATTAATTAGTTTAAAACCAAATTGATTCAGGATTAACTAGCACTTACTAATTCCATTAGTTTTTTCCTTCAAATAAGGAACTAAATCCTACCTTACATCTTCTCCACACCAAATCCACATGAAGCAAAAGAATCTAGGCTCAGTTGCATGAAAACGGGTACAGGTACTGGCATAGGCGCGGGTGCGGGTATGGGTACGGGACACGACAAAGTTGTAAAATGTAGGGTACGGGGACAAGGCTGCATATGTATATTGAGATTAATAATTTACATGAGATTATTATTGTTTTCCAATTCATGTGTTACTAGAATTAAAATTCCTATTATGTTTTCTAGTTTCTTCTATTATGTTGATTATTATAAATTGGAAGCTACTCGGATTTGAACTAGACACCCAAATGACCCTTTAAAATCACATATTTAAACTTGGGTATGGGCTGAAATGAACTCGAACTATGTCTTACAGGTTTCAAGATATGGAGATGAGCAATGTGGTGTAAGATATACATTCAAAAAGTGTTTGACAAGTGTTCTAAATTAAAACATATATCATATAATTAATCACATGTCTGAATAAATGTATGCATATATCCAAGGAGTATCAATGAAGTTTGGGTACAAACCATTGTCGGATATGGGTACGACTTCATGATAGAAGTACCCGGGTAACATAGGATGTAGGAAAATCCTATTTGAGTCAAAAGTTCTAGTTACTTGATTATCCATCAATCTTGCTCCATTTCCAATATAGGATTGAATCCCGGCTTCATGATAGAAGTACTCGGGTAACATAAGATGTAGGAAAATCCTATTTGAGTCAAAAGTTCTAGTTACTTGATTATCCATCAATCTTGCTCCATTCCAATATAGGATTGAATCCCAACTTCATGTGAATACTAAATCCACCACAACTTGAGGGAATGCAAGACACTCCCAAGATCAGATAGTGTCGGCACTACCAAACCACTTGCTTTCCATTCTATAGTTCTCTTTGTTTATTTAGATCTGTATATTCCTCTTATCATTCTACGCCAGCTCCCTATTCTATCTATTTGTTTTTGCCGATTTTTAAACAGACTGTACACTAGATGCTCAATAACTAATAGAATATTCCTCATTTTATTTAGTTTGGTACATCACAGTTCGATAAGTCATTATAGATTATTCTGCAAGGTTACAAAGTAATAAATTGATATCATTCTTTTCCTGCAAAAAGATAGTAAATGCTTTCATTAACTGTACAGGTGCATCGAGCATGCATTGAGAGGGAGATTTATTCCCTATTGGATCATCCTTTTCTTCCAACATTATACACTTCTTTTCAGGTTTACTCCTCTTACCAGTTATAAAATTTTATCAGCAACTTATCTTGACACAAACAATATCATTCACTTTGTACAGAAGCTTTTAGCATTCATATTCATGTAGACAACTTCATTTAGATGGATTCATTATTTCAGATGGCTAAATCACCAAATTAGCATTTTAGTAGGATCCTGTTTTCAATATGGTATTTTTTTCTTTCACTAGCAACATTATGATATTAATGTCGAAATAAATACCAATATAGTTTTTTATCTTTCACTAGCAACAGTATGGTATTAATGTCAAAATGAATAGCAATTTGGTTTTTTTCCTATATGAAAAAAACCAATCTGATTATTTTTCCTATACAAAATAATACCAAATTGACTTCAAAAGTCGATACTAATACCTTAACGTTGCTAGTGAAAGAAAAAAAAACATAATTAAACTTGGTCCTCCTAAAAATACCAATCTGGTAATAGCCTATTTTTATTTGTAGTTTCTTCGCATCAATTGCCTAACATTACTTATGGCGTCAAGTTAAATTTAAATATTAAGTGATAATTCTTGACTTGTTAGCTTTCTTCTCAGAATCTATTCCATGTTGACAAGTGGGCATGCATGTATTTTAAATAGTTCTGACTGTCCACAAGTTTTAATCCACTATATGAAAACCTCCCTTGAAGTTTTTCCTACTACCCAATTCCAGCAATTTGAAGCATGGATGCTTAGTATTTGGTAAAATCCTTATTAAGCTCACAAGTTACTACTATATGTCTAAAGCTTAACATATCAATTGTTGTCACTCCTAATAACATAGTTTACGTAGGAAATAGGGAGATAGTAGGAGGAAAGGCTATAGAAAACTGGCAATGTGAACATATGAAATCATAGTGACTTATTACTGCATAGAGCCTGAATAAAAGATGAATGCTCCGTGATTAGGACAAACACTTATGCCATCCATTTGGGCTCGTAAATTGTATGTCTTATTAAAGTGATTCTGTCAATAGTTCACTAGAGAAGCCTTCTAAACCTTAGGTCTTCTATTTTTTATTCTATGTTTTTAAAAAGACCTTACCTTCGTATTAAACCATCTTGGTCTTTTTTATTCTGATAGAAATACCATGAATTTGGTTTTGATCACTTTCTCTTCTATTGACATTTTTCCAAGGCTTCTGTTAAGTCACCAAATTTGAAAAATCAACTTCACATTCCCCATCATTTAAGTATACGTGGTTAATCTCTTGACTACCAATCCAATCAACGTTGCTGTCATATTACACAACTATGTAGCACAGACACGGATCCGACAGGACCATCCGACACGCCGACACGAGGCAAATCCTAAAAAATACATAGGATATAGGATACGATACGTGTGTTCGACACGTGTGTCCGACACGGACACGACACGACACGGCTTCATGTTATGCGTGTCCGTGCTTCATAGTTACACAATGCTATCTTAGACTAATGTTTGTAGAAATGTTTCAATGGAACTATACGCAGAAGATTCATTTTATGAATACAAAGATGGGAATACTATTACGTGATGACATAACATTCATGAAAATCTAATATTTTATATGGAAAAGATACTAGATAAAAATGTTTTATGTAGTACATGATACTTTACTTCATTTAAATAAAAATACATATCAAAATGATATAAACATGTATTGAAAGAATGCCTAAAAAGAAATCCATTGCATGCATAAGATTCTCCAGTCTCAATATCACAAAACTACCTTAAAATTTAAAGTTATAAGTACATTAAAGAAGTGTTTTACTTAACTGAGGAGTCTATTTTGCCATTATTTGACCATAAAAATTTCCATGTCGCATAGAGCTTAAGTTACATTTTATCTTTATTCATCTCTCTCTCTCTCTCTCTCTCTCTCTCTCTCTCTCTCTCTTCTTCTCTTATTAACCAATAGAGAAAAGAAATTAAAATGATAATTTTGGATGCCACATTTTTTTACAATAGATTCTTATTCAGTATAGAACTATCTCTCTCTCTCTCTCTCTCTCTCTCTCTCTCTCTCTCTCTCTCTCTCTCTCTCTCTCTCTTCTTCTCTTATTAACCAATAGAGAAAAGAAATTAAAATGATAATTTTGGATGCCACATTTTTTTACAATAGATTCTTATTCAGTATAGAACTATGAGTCTATGAGAACTGTGGACTTCACAGAAGAACCTACAAATTGGCATTGGCACTTTAGAGAAACGAAGTTACTATCAAGTATCAAGAACAAGAGAATAAATACTTTCAGATGTTTATACTTCTATAGGAATCATGTTTCCAGGGTCTACCTAGTGATCCCTCTGAGTATTCCTATATGCTCTTTTGTATATTATCATGTATAATGTCACCACTACATGCTTATAACTTAATATCACCCAAGTTTCTTACATCATCTTGTGATTGGTGCAAGTACAAAATGCAAATGATTGTAGTTTGGTTTTATAATGTTTGGTTACACTATAACATGATGCACACTGATTCTTAGATTTTCTAATATACTTTGATCTAGGTATCAAGTAGGTTATGCAGCTTCTTATGGTCGTTACTTTATATTCAATAGCTTCATATATTTTCCTAAAATTAGTCGATATCATCAAATGTAATATACTGATTGATTCTTTATTCTTCAGACCACAACACACGTTTGTTTAATAACAGACTTTTGCCCTGGAGGAGAGCTGTTTGCATTGCTAGATAGGCAACCTATGAAGATTTTCAAAGAGGATGCTGCAAGGTAAAAAAAAAACTTACATAAGAGCATTCGTTTTGAGAATGTCAATGATTGCATACATGGAATCTTCTAATTTGTTAATTTATCAATGTGTACATGAAACTTGTGCAATGCTAACTAATTTAAGCATTGTTAAGCTAATACAGTGCATATCAAAATTTTGAAAAGTCCCTAATAATAACGCAAAGTGTACAAATTAAATCTAAATGCTCGAACCTATTTGTTTCTTATTATCTTTAAGTAGTAAGCAAATAATAAATTTAGACATTTTTTCTGTTTGTGAATTCACATATACATATGCATGTGCATGTCCGTGTGGATGTGCATATGCATGTGTTGTTTAGAAGGCTTAGTTCATTGTTTCTCAAGTATCTCTTAAACTTTGCCCCACATATCAAACTACAAGGTGGGTTACCACGGTGGGTTACCACACTGGATTATGGTCATTTTAATCTACAAAACTTAAGATGTATGTATGTGTGTGTGTGTTTTAACAAATTACAAATCATGTCTTTTGTTGTTCCACAAGAAAAATATGTTTACTATACATGGTTAAGAGATTCGATCAATAATTGATGTTGCAATTTTTTTTAATGAAACACATAATTTATTAGAGTATAACGGCTAACTGAAGGTTTCATATATCCATAACCCTCTGAATTGTAGTTAGAATTATATAAACATCTCAAATAGTTTTCAAGTTGAGGACATAAGCACTCATACAAATGTCCAAGCTACTGAAGAAATATTGTTCATTGAAACTTGAACTTGCAAAGTTTCCAAATAATAAGTTGGAAGCTATCGCTTTTATGACTAATTCACATATAAATCACTTAGGTGTTCTTGGTGACTGCATTTGTCATGTTAACCTCATTTCTTCATATGTGTATGTGGACACATACCCATAACTAAATTCTATTTGACTAATCTCATTTTTAATCATCCGTTTGTATATCTACATCTCATTTGTTAATCCAAGAAAGAGCGCATAATTTTTCAAAATCATCTATACATGGTTTATCTCAGATTTCTATTATAAGGCATATATGTGTATTAATGATATTGAATTCATATAATATTTATTCTCTATGAACATTTTCCAGGTTCTATGCTGCTGAAGTCGTAATCGGTCTGGAATATCTTCATTGTCTAGGTAATTTCACAATGTTACATGAGGCATTGTGCATTTAATGATGGATGTGTAGCAGGTCTGTTATGCACTTAGCAAACTAGATTCATAGTTTCAAGAGGAACTCATAATGTGATATTTAATAGTTTGTTATGCAATTGTTTTTGTTCCTTCAAAAATCAATAAGTTAGACTAATAAAGATATATATACATACTTGCTGCACAACTGAAACAATATCACGTCAACCTATTTCTAGATATCTATTAGAATCAGTGTTTTAAAAGCAAAAGGCGAGGTAGAGGCGATTAGGTCCTATGTTGCCTGAGGGGAGAGGAGCCAAAAAAAGGTGATCACTGAGTGAACGAAGGCGATAAATATTCAAAAAATTCATAAACATTATAATTAATATGCAAGTATCAATAACAGCGACAAGACATATTACTCACCCAAATTTTCAAAGTCACAAATCTAATAAATAAACCATCTAAATCTAAATGAAGTAGTAAGTAACAAATATTAAATAGTAATATCAACTAGTAACTACTAACACATATAATTAAGCAACAAACTTTGAACTTTTAAGGTTCAAATTGTGGTATGTCCTCAAAATAATATAGGTAATAAAGTACATTTTAGCAAAAAAAACCAAAAAATCAACAATGAAAAACGAAACACAAATTTCAATAAAATAAACTTTAGTTTATCGTACACCTTCTGCACGCTCAAAGTTTTAAAACAAAGACAAATACCTTGCGCCTTTCATCACATGCCTTATAAAAACCTTTGAGGCGCTAAGGCAAGGTCACAAGGCGTCAATGCAAGCTCTTAAGGCACCAAAAAAAGCGATCACCTTAGTGAGTTTCATCGCCTAACAATACGCAAGTCGCTAAGTCACAAGATCGCCACGATTGAGCGCTTGAGGTGCCAAGGCGTGTTGCCTTTAAAACATTAATTAGAATGCCACCATTGATGAAGACAACAAATAGTTATGAACCATCATAAAATTAGATATGCTGACAATTCCATTGTGCACAATTTAACAACTTTTCAAATTAATCTAATTGATAATAAAATACCAATACATGTATGAAATATCTTTGTTTCATTCTCATGTGTCAAATTGGGCCAAAAGCAATAAGATGGAGATCATACTTCTTGGATGGACATTTATTATATTTTTCATCATATAGCGCATTTGATAATCAAAATTCAATTTGTTTGTTTAATTTTTTTTTATTTCATAGTTTTGTAACTCTATTGTATAAGTTTTTGATAAATGGATACTCTAAAATATATATGATAGTGCATTTCTATCTGTACTCTACAATGAAACATATTCCTTACAGCCAAAGCCCGCTTGTATAATAAGATCCACAACATGAACTAGAACTATAACATTTTCTTTTTTGATACAGGAATAATATATCGAGATCTGAAGCCTGAAAACATTTTACTTCAGAAGGACGGTCATGTTGTGCTGACTGACTTTGATCTTTCTTTCTTGACATCATCCAAACCACAAGTATGCAAATTTATTCCATGGAAATTCAATTCTCTTCTACATCATATGATTACTTCAATTGTCAACTTCATACATTGCGGTTGTTCCCTTGAAATTATTCTCAAATGCGGTTGTAAATAAAATACTAATATTGTCATTCTACCATTTCAATTATAGGACTATGCTTTATCGTAAAGTGGAGTTTGTTACCATATGATGTCTATAGTTTGTTTAGTCTGAAAATATTATTAGGGGGTGTAAATATAATATGAAGTGGATATTGGTGTTAGTGTATTTGTTTTCTTCTTAGTTATTACAAATATTTACATTTTCTTGATATTAATTTTCCTATCCGTATTTGACAAAAGTGAAACTAAACTTAGAATAAATTTGGATATAACCAGATATTATTAATTATGGCTCATGTTTTGAAGGAAAATGAGTTCAAGTTCAAATTTAGTGTATAATCTAGTAAAGGAGTCCTTAATGATAAAATAAGAAATGCTAAATAGACTTAATCTATATGCAGTTTAACATACTCTTGTACATTTGTATACAAATTCAGATCGAACGTCTATTATGATTTATGAATAGCTTCCCAATGTCTATCTATTTTTCATGTTTTATGTGAAGGGTTATGGATATCAACATTTGTCATAATACAGATAAGGAGCAAAATTCAAGTCCAATTAGTGTAAAATACCTTCAATATAGCCAACATACTGGTGGGTATATCCTTTTATAAGGCTTGCCACAAAATGATGTGATCTTAATCATTATTTTAAATATCCCTAACATGGCTTAATATATCAGCTAATATATTCTTTTATAAAACTTGTTGCAAAACAATATGGTCTAAATATTCTTTACCACTTTTTAGCAATGATAGGTGATATATCATCAACATGCCCTGATATATCAATAGTGATGTTGATCGACATGTCCTTTTACATGGCTTGTCAGAAAACAGTATATTGCTTTTGGTAATTTTTGGGTGAGACAAGATGATTTGCCTAATATATCAAGTGGCATTTCGGCTCAATTAAATATTGAAATGTCAAAATGGAATTTTATTTGTTTTAAAAGGTAGATTAGTCATCCTAAGCATATAATATCTACAATTATGTATGCTCAGATCTCATTAAGTATGTTTACATTTCAGTTTACGACATAATATAATATATGCATATCATCCGATATAGCACTCCAATATTTACTATACATCACCAATATCCACAATCTGATATGAATTTTGGACGTCTGATATTTTCCCAATATCTGATACTTAAAACCTTGGACTCATTCTTTACTGCTTTTTGGTTTGTTACAAAGAATATGAAATACTAAGTAAGACATATGTTTGCTAATGTATCCTTTATTTGGGTTGTTGCAAAAAAATATCGTTCCGCAAAAGCTATGTGTAATGTTTTTTAGCAAAAGTACCAGTCCTATGAAGTTTTTAGCGAAATTCTAGTAGGCAATTTTGCCTAAATTTCTATAATAGGTTAGTGATCCTAAGCATATATTATTTAAATTTTTGCACGCTTTAATTTCATTATCTAGATTACCTTTTAGGATATTATATCATACATGAACATCCAATATAGCACTCCGTTATTTACTACATATTCCCCATATTTTCCCAATATCTACAATCCAATATGGATTTTGATCTTCTAATATTTCCTCAATACCCAATATTTAAAACCTAATTTTTTTTCATTTATAAGTCTATGTTCTGTGGATACTCGTGCCATATCTGCATAACATATCAGGGCTACTCTCTAGTTGGAAGTAAGGTTTAGTAAAAGATGTAACCTTGCGCTGAAAGTAAGGTTTAGAAACTTTTCACCATTTGAATTAAAATAAGAGAGAAGTTTAGATCATCAATGTTCAAAGTTTAATAAACTTTGTACTGCAGCTTTTAGTGATTTCAGCTGTCATGAGACAGTAAACTCTTGCTAATTGTGTCACTGCTTAATATGATCTAATAATTAATCTAATAAATGTTTTAAATCTTTCAGGTGATCTTACCTCCATCGCCAGCAAGGAGAAAGAGATCCAGAGACCAGTTTCATCCAATCTTTGTCGCGGAACCAAGCACACAGTCGAACTCATTTGTAGGCACAGAAGAGTACATAGCTCCGGTATGCATCTTTTCTATTTTTTTCATGTTTTTTGAACTAATGTTTCTGTTGTTCTAAATTTAATGCTTTAACAGTTGTATGAA
The DNA here is from genome assembly GCF_001876935.1 of Asparagus officinalis. Lineage (NCBI taxonomy): Eukaryota > Viridiplantae > Streptophyta > Magnoliopsida > Asparagales > Asparagaceae > Asparagus > Asparagus officinalis. Next base: position 68,600,272 of record NC_033798.1, on the reverse strand, counting down.
TTAGGACCATAGTTGATATCACATATACTTAAACAAAACACTATATTGTCTATAAACTTAATCAAACACTAAATTCTCAAGATTAGATATAATCATCTACACGACAAATTGCTAATTCTGATAGTCACCCTTGCTTCTATTGTCAGAACTTTTTCGTGGGCTACATCTCATTATATCCTACTTTTGACAAATTCTTTCAATTTCCGTCTTGACAGAACAATGTTTAACAAGTGAGTATTAACTTTTGATTTTTGTTTGAGGGTTTGAATACTTCACACAAAAAAAATTGACAAAATAAGAACAAAGAGGCTTTTCTAACTAATTAAGGATAGCATGCTTCTAGCCTACAACAAAGGGGAAAATTAATGGATCCCATACAAATCAAACCTCAGCCTAGACAATCAATTCATAACAATGCACACCAAACACTAGTTCCATTGAGTTTCTGGAATTTAATACCATCATCAAATCAATTCTACTGAAATTGGGGTTGGCATCTATATAATTATTTATAGTTACTAGTACTTCCATCACTCACCATCACTGCCAAGACATACGGTGAACTTAATAAAATTATCATGCATTTATCAATGCCTATACTTCCATTCTTTTCTCCAATGCTTGATGTAACTATTGAAAGAAATCTGGAAATGATGTCAACCATAAGATGTGGTGAACTTAATAAAATTATCACGTGCGTAACAATGTGTATAGTGTATACATTAATTTTCTCTTTTTTTCTTGTATGATACTTGATATAACTATTGAAAGAAATCTGGAGACAATGTCAAAACCATTTTAGGTGGACGCAGTGTGTAACTCAATATTAGAGTTACTGCCTAGAACCACGTAACACCTGTTACTAAGGTATTTGAACGTTCTAGTTGCTAATTTATAAGAAATATATGAAGAAAACCAGTAACTTTAGGGAAGCCTGACTTTGACATGTCTATTAAAACAAATTGGCTAATGTGCGATTTACAGCATACATCATTTCTTGAGTCTTTAACTGCAACCTGGAAGTATGGAGTTGTATTATTCTCCAGCCTTTAATCATCTATGTAATCAAAGTCTTAAGATAATGTGCACTAAAGAACATTACGATGTCATATATCATGGCTTTCATTCTATAACTAAGTATTACGGTCACCATACTCAAGCACTCCCATTGTCACTTTATTCTCATCCTTTATCTTGGGAGGAAAACTTGATATACCTTCATCGCAGGAAATAATTACAGGAGCAGGACATAGCAGTGCCATTGATTGGTGGGCTCTTGGTAAGATTATAACCATACATGCATTTAATTTTAGCTGTCTTGTCTTTAGTAATACATCTATATTTCAGATAGATACATACATTAATATGAGTAATGGCTAATCACTTTGAGGAACAAACTCCTCATTTGCTTCACACAAAAAGGCACATGACGAGTCGCTATATTGGATCATTGTAAAGGGTGATCCACATCATTGATCTTGAACGTATCATATATCAGGATAGAAATAATGTTTGCTAATTCATGCATTGGTTTCTTCTGTTCTATTATTAAAAGTATGCTCATTTTGCATAACACATAATCTCGTACCCATATACTTATAGAAGGCCAACACTTTACAAATGGACTTGGAGAACCCAGTGGGCTGGCCCTCAAGTTTGATATAGTTTGCTCCTAGTGAATAGTAGATTCTATCCTACATGAATGTGCACATAAATTGAGTTTCGAAAAGCTTCAAAATATTCCATTAGATGATCGAAAGAATATCCGTTCATCTAGGCTTAAAGAGCTTAAGTTTATGGAGTTAATTAAACACGTTCTGTACTTGACTGCTGGAAAAATGCAGGAATACTACTATATGAGATGTTATATGGCCGTACACCTTTCCGGGGGAAGAATCGCCAAAAGACATTTTCCAATATTTTGCACAAGGACCTGACTTTTCCTAGTAGCATACCAGTAAGTGTACATGTCAATAGTAATGTTATGCTTTTTTTATCGCTTGTAGTTTGTAGCCTACATCTGTCATAGTACATACCATATACATGTATAATGGGGATTGGGGACAGTCATATGCATAAGACTCAACCTTAAAGGATTACGAAGCTTAAAAACTAATGAAGATTGCTTGTTATTCCAACTATAATAATTTATGGTTTGATCCCACCAATAGCCACTGCTTCTCATTATAAAGATGCTAATCATTATCAGGTAAGACATCATATGGTTTCCTTTTCATTATTAATATAACCCTTCTCTAGCATAAATATATTAGCCGCCTACCTAAACTATTAGTCTATTAATGAACTAAATGCAGTTGCCTAACTTCCACATATATTACCAACTAGAAATCTTACTAGGTGTACAAGTGGCTTCAAATAAAACATGTTTACATGATTAGGTTCTCCACATAACATCACTTCAATCTAGTTTAATTTTAAATACGGTAAGAGTGACAGAAACTGTTTAAAGTTTTTATTGTTAGCAGCAAAGATGTTATGTTCTTCTGTATAACTTGCGAAGTTACATATTCTTTGCTATAGGTACCGCCCCCGCCCCTTAACTGATGCCCGGCTTCTTAGCACCTATTGATTATTAAATACATGTATTTATATCTTTTGTCTATTTGACAAGTTGCGGTAAATACACTCTTAATAATCTATTCTTTGTAAATTTGGCAGGCTAGTCTTCAAGCCAGGCAGTTAATACATGCCCTTCTGCATAGAGACCCTGCTAACAGATTGGGATCAGATAATGGGGCTAATGAAATTAAACAACATCCCTTCTTTCGTGATATCAACTGGCCACTTATCCGTTGCATGGTAATTCTAATTACCTGCATTTTAGTTTCATATCAATTTAGAGATCAAACTTTATTATAATACTTGAATGTCTGACTTACTGTCATAGCCTGCTCAAAGTTACCGGAAACTTTATTCAAGCTAGTCATATTTTTAATAAAAGATACTCAACTTATCAGCTTGCTCAATACCCCAAATCTTCTACTTAAGTTACCTTTTAACCTGCCAAAATTCTCACAAACTTTATACCTCTTGTCATCGACTATCTTAACCATTCTACAATAAGTTTAACTAGAAAGAAAAATGGAGATAAAGAAAACTGGTAAAGATGTGAATATGATTGTCTTTGGAACATCGTTTTTTTTTTTTAATTATATCTGTACACTAGATGCACAATTTTTAGCTATATGAATTTATCCCAAAGAAATTCTCAATCATTGAAGCAGAAAGGAATAACTTAGTAACAACCATTTAGAACTATTAAAGATACCATGTTGGTATTTGTGCAGACTCCTCCGGAGTTAGATGCTCCTCTTGAACTAATTGGGAAGGAACCTTTGTCTGGTGCAAATGACATGCAGTTGGATGATGAAGAAATGCTCATTCAGACATTAGAAGCGTTATGAGGTGAGGTTCAGGTACATTATTTTTTAACTCTATGGTGACCCTACTAAAAGCAAATGCAACTCTCTACTATTATATTAGATACAGGCATCAATTGAAAAAATTTGCATTCCCATCCCTAAAATATTTCAATTTTTAATGATGATTCCAGCTAACCAACCCATCCCTCCTTCTTCCTGTGCAAAAAAGGCAAAATATCGAAGTGTTTGGCATGAAAAACTTCACTACTGAAATGTGCTATGTTAGCGGTTTGGACTATGACGGCGAACCTCTTTATGATATGACACTATTTATATATAACTGCAACAATATCAAAGCAGGAACAACAGATCTAAGACCCTAAGTGTATTCGGTACCATAAATATTTCAGGTTCAAGATTAAAACAGCCATACCATAAATCTCAACCTTGCAAGAGATTCCAGCAAGATCATCACGTGCAGTTGCAATGTTGTTTTCTGGAGCTTATACAGCATAGGAGATGCAATAGAAAAAGAAGAAAATCAAGAAGATAGCATGGTTAGGTTTTGCTAATAGTCGCATTTGCATTTGGATGTGCAGGAAATTCAGCGAGAATGAATTATCAGATAAAATGCATGCCAATCATGTACAGCAAAGAATAACAGTGTATGTTGTCGTTGCAGCGGCATTTTGCAGGCTTCAAATGGTGAAAGTTAAAATTAAATGATAGAGTTGTGGATTTTCCTAACACCCATTTCAGAGTTCAAGCATCCTCAATCACTTTCGGAGCGAGAAATTAATTTGTGTAGAAACTAGAAAGTGCAGAATATGAACTACTTTCAGGCGAATTTATCAGAGTAAATATGTTATTGAATATCTTCGTACATGTATGAAAGAGAATATATGTAACTGCATAATGAATAAAGTCTCATGGTTATTATTGAGTACTTCAATGACATGTCTAGTTCATTATCCCTCTAAGGAAAATCCTACAGCTACCAACTCAGAACTTGTGACAAAATCCGCTATTATCTCACGTTTGAACTAGTCATATTTGGTATGCTACCTATACTAGCAAAGCAAGATAAGTATACTGGCCTCTATTGCTGGTAAACCACTAAGAGACATTAAGATATGAGGACATTCATTTCCTGTAAAATATGAAGTCCAACTTGAGATATGAGGACCAGGTCGGGATGTAATGACATCCACTTTATGTTGATTACAATGTGAAACGAAAACGAGAAGCTTTAGGAATAAGATAACTAGCGTGAGAATATCAGCTGACAATCAAGTAAGAATTTGTGGGGAGAATGGTGGGGGTGGGGCTTTAATGGCATCATTATACAATAAAGAGAAGATTTAATGCCTCTATTCAGATAGGTTCCCATTTTTAAGTTATGCTTCTTCGTTATGTTCCTCTTTTCTCTAGGCAAACAACTCACCTTCAATCATACGAAAGTTTAAAAAATTATTTTTCATAAAAATGTCCTAAATCAAACTCAGGTGATCTCTCAGGTGCAAAGTATTTAACAGAAATTGAATCCGAGTCTGGACTTAATGAACCAGATGTTATCACATGCCAACAGAACACTGATGAGAACATCCCTATTAGTTGGGGATGCTTCAACTGCCATTGATTCAAACCTTTTCCAAAGACCTCTTCAACTAATTGCAGTCTGATTAAACACCTTCCTGAATACTGTTAATGCAACCAACTAGAGTATCATAATTCATAATTTCCAGGCACAATGTCTAGTAAGGTAAAAAATGTAAATTAAACAGCAGCAACCACCTGACTATTGCTTCCTAATTATTTTTATTTTAAGGGGGAGGGTAGGGAGGGAGGGCAAAAACTGTCATATTCTGAAAGTATGGGAAATCCAAAAAAAATTAAACAAGGACTTAACTATGTGTCCTTAAATCCAACAAAAATTAAACAAGGACTTAACTATGTGTGTGTTTCTTTGGGGGTATAATCGTACTTTCATATGAATTATAGCATGTTTTTGTACATGAAAACCATAAAATAATGACCATAATAACTTATACACCCAAGAAAAGGACATAAGAAACTTCATCTTATAATACTTAAGTAAATAAGGCAGGAAGAATATAATTGCCTAAATTTGTTAGAAATAGATGGATATAATGTTATCCTATCTGACAGGGAAGGATATGCTACTTTTATATAGGGAGAAGTATCCACAGTAGTTAATACAATCAGACATGGTTATTAAGCATATACAGGTGTTATATCACTTTTAAGACCTTGAGTGTGTTCCTTGTCCTTGTCATTCACTCATATGCTCAAATCGATCCTCATCAGTATAATCATTGTCAAGTATTACAACAGATTCCAGAAAACTCTTTTCGAGGACAAACCTAACATTAATATGATAGTAACACCTAAACATCCAGAACATATATGGAAGCCAATCCCTTAGAAATCTGAAGTTGCATATAGAATCATATATAGAGAAAGACACGAGACCCAAATTTCATTCTTGAAGTAATAACCAAAACGTGAAATTCACTATTTCAGGAAAGTACAAACTGTAGTAATCATATGCAGTTATGCTACCTACTTGGAATTAAGAAAGCCCATCTAAAAGCAAAACCAACTGAGTAGATGCTTTCAGCTTCATAAAGTATTCAAACAAAGACACAGGGGATTTGATTCTCTATTGTCTAAACTTTGATATGCCATATAGCCACACCATATGATACTTACGCACACAGTTGCTCTAGGTGATATAGGTAGCATCATAACCTGCATGATAAGAACAAGATGGACAGCAAAGCCTCTACAGCTACATTTATGAAATGCCTTCAAAATACCACGTACCTAGTTTTCCAAGAGGCACTTTTAGGACTTATCCCATTAGATACTCTTAATAATCTAATGTGCATGAATGCAACTATTTGAATCATAACTGTAAATTGTAATGCAACATAGAATAAGTACTGTAGTGACAGATGATCAGCAAAAAGATGTTTATCAATTGTTCACATTCAATTGATTTCTCCTAGCGTCCAAAAATGTCAATAACAGAAAATTTCCAAAACATACAGCTGCATATATGAATATTAGTTTATTATCAAGGGGAGCAATAGACTCACATTATGTTACCCTTTTACAAGAGCTGATACATAATAAAAAAGGTGAATTCAGCTAAAAGGGATAGCAGAGAAAATATAATCTCTACTTTTCCTTTCTGAATCCCCATCTTTTGCTTTTTTTCCCCATATTTTATAAGAAGATACCCTATCTCTTTCTCTTTGCTGAAATTGAGTTCTACCATAAGACATGAGAATCCAAGTGTCAGCTAATACTCTCTACTCTCGTGAACGAAACAATAAAGTTCAGTAACAATGAAGTGTCCAAATAATATCGCTTTACTAAACTAATGTAAAGTGATTTTTGTGATGTCCAAGACATATTTTTCCCTTACTACACGCATGTCCATTTTGTTCTACTCCTGTTCCTAGCTGCTGCTTTACCCCCAAACCCATCCATCCTAACAAACAGATTCATAACTCTAAATTTTGCACTTGTCAAAACCATCTCCAGTTTCATACCAACCTCAACTGGAGCTACCTCTAGCTTGTCATACACATAATATTTTATCTATATTCCATCATATTTTTGTTAGCTGTTTAACATTCTTATTCAGAATACACTCATTTACGGACACATTTTTTTCCTTTAACTACTTCTAGAAAACAATGTTGGTCTCTAGCTGTACAGTATATTTATTTTCAATTTGGAAGATATGATATAATTCCATTTTTGCTGAAAGAAACTATCATGATTTGATGAAACATCCTCCTCAACACCACTATCATTATTACTGATGGATGATTGTTCCAAATTAACAAAGAGTGGCAATTAGATATTTCTTGGCAACCAATATAGCAATATGTCATAGATGCAAATGAAGTTGAAAAGGAAAGTAGACAAGTTACAATTTTGATCAACATAACTGATATCGCCAATATGCGTAGAAGTAACAAAATAAAACAAAGACTAAGATATCAATTAATCTAGTTTTTATATGATCCTTGTAAATAGTCTGCTTGTTTTCTTCGACTATTAAAACTGTTACTGGAGCTTCTTATGCAGCAAATTAACAATGAGATTGCAAGGTAGCCACAATCATAATTCTTCCAATACCAAGGTCACACAATTGGTACCATTGATAGAGTACACTCATAAAACTGGGTAGAAGATATGTTTCGATGAGCTTATCTTACTGTATGCAATCACCCTATACAATCCACAGGGACCAGTTGTTTTTCCTCAAATGACAGCAATTTTTATGTCAAAAAAATACATAAGTAGAGATCGATATGTCCACAATATCGATGCCAAAAAGAACTAGAAACTTTATTAGCCAATTAATTCTAACTTGCAAGAAACAGATCAGAGATTCCTCTCACGCATTAATCCATAAACGCTTCATGGCTTCTTTGAACAACCCATCTTTGCATTGCCCAACTGATGGGTATCACAAAAGTTCAATCATCAAACAATTATCACCAGAGTGATCTTCAACCTCATATCTACGATGAACTTCAACTCTACTACGAATTTCCGAAGAACCATCAATTCTTTCTTCCTTGTTTTTGCATAAACATCTAGTATTTGATTGGCAAACCTGAAATTTTATTTGGGAGTGATGATATGTTTTTCCCTTTTGGCCTTTGACCAGCTCCTAAGGGTTTACTAGGAAGTCGAGAATCAAGATGGAGGACTTTGAATATGATAAACAACTAACCAAGATAGAGTAGACTAAATATAAATACAGTTCTCTTTTTAGGTTGGGTGTTTTTAGAACTTTAATTTCGTTCTATTTTGACTTGCTACCGTCCACCAGGCAATAGTGGTGTCCATGGATTGGGTTGGATGTCTTTGAGCAGTTTCATATCTGGACCTTGTTTGTCTGGACAAATTTTAAGGCTTAAAACTTAAAAGAGTCTACATCCACACACAGGTATAACGTTTTACCGGTTCTGGTGATTGATCGGTGAGTGACTATAGATACATGTATTTTTTTCCCCTTGTAATAAGAAAATATAATTAATAATCCTTAAACAGTTAAACCTACAGCACAAAGCATGAAAAGATCAATAAATTGTAAATCTGCAATTTTTCGCAGTTAAAAGTTTTTAAAACTGATAGTTTTATAAATTCAAGTATGAAAATTTTTTAAACATTTTAAAGCAAGTTAATTATACATACAGAAATTGTACGTCTTAAAAGAATTACAACTGAGAGATCTTGTTTGCTTAGAAGAGACAGGGTATAATGTATGAACGTTGTTTACAAGGTATGACAGTATCACAATTCACATCCATATTACAAGGTTATATCTGTTATAATAACACAAATTAAAAGTTGTGGGCTATCAAGTAGGATTGTGTGTATCAACTATCAAATTGTTTCATGATATCAATGCTTACCTGCTGGTATAAAAAACATTTCTTTGCTGCTGATAATATATCTTGAAGCTCAGTAAGACTACAAGAAAGGTACATAAGCTCATTTTGTCTTCAAATGATGAACATCATCAAGACACGTTACAATAATAAGAACTAAAGATCAAAATGTTAATTATTCAAGGCAGAATGAACTAGAAACACCAACAGACTCACCAAATACTTGTAGCAAAGAAATCAGAAAGGCCTCTGTGACTTCTTCTTTCCAAAGATAGCCTCCCAAACCATCGGCGAGTAAGGACCTTTCTTGTCCAAATACTCCCTGACACCCATCTCATCAATAGCAAAACCTTTCTCTCTCAAACTCCTCACAAACCCTTCAGCTTCTTCAACCCCCTTCTCCTTACAAAACCCATCAACCAAACCAGTGAGAGTCGCCGGGTTCGGTGAATGCCCAGACTCTAACATCTCGACACAAAACTCAACAGCATCCTCCAATCTCTTCCCTTTAATCAACCCTTGAATCATAACCCCGTAACTAAAAGCATTCGGAACAATCCCATTCTTCTGCATCTTCCGAAAAATCCTTTTCGCATCATCGAACTTGGCGGCCTTACAGAATCCTTCGACCACTGCAGTATAAATCACTACTTCGGGAATAGTTCCTCTCTCGCGCATTAAACCAAACAGCTTCATGGCTTCTTGAACCAACCCATCTTTGCACAGTCCATCAAGCATAGCAACAGCATTTGGGATTAACCCAGTCTCCTTCATCTTCTTAAATATCACATCCGCCTCTTCGGGCACTGAAGTGGCTGTATTGGTTTCTTCAGCCGTCTTGGGACTGTCCGTGGCACCAAAGTTCAAATTTTTGAGAAGGGCATCTCCAAGTTTATCCTTTTCCTTCTCTCCATCACCAGTTTTGAACGACCCATCATTCCTTTCTCCATTAGTTTCCGGAAAACCTCGAAAATCTTTGCTTCCAGCATAGGAATGTCGATTGAACTGACCATCTCTTACTCTCCTCTCTCTCCTATCTCCACTTAAGGGTTGATCAGGGTGCCGTGATCGAGGATTTTGACGGGGTTTTTCGGCATCATCTCGATCTCTCTTGCCTTCAAAATTGAGATTTCGGAGGAAATTCTCCTCAGATTCATTGCCATGACGCATGCTGTCGCCTCTCATGGGTCTGCCAGGGTTTGTACTGAAATGGGCAACGGAAGCTAGAGAAGGGGAGTTCTCGGTGACTGGGGATTTGGGCAAATGAGCGAATTTGCTCAAAAGATTCGAGAAGAGGGTTTTGGAGATTCTGGGCTGCATGATTTTAGAGAGAAGAAAAGATGTCCTGGGGACAAGTAGGGTTTTAGGAGCGAGAAGCAATCAAGCAAAATAAGGAAAAAGGTCGTCCAAATGACCGAATTAGTGTCGAATCGTGAGGGGTATTTCAGGGAAATGGTTAAGTGCGGGTAGACCCCTGTGAGATCACCCGATTGCTGATGGACCCCTGAAGTTCTAATGGTGTGGATATCCCCTGACTGAATTTTTTTGTTTTTTTTAGGGGCTGTTTGGTTCGTTTCCTTGATATAGAGAAATGCAATTCCATATAAAGAAACACAAGTTTTGAGTTTTCCAAACTTTTCCAAGAAATAGATTGTTTTGTTTTGGTTCGCACATAAAAAATGGTGGGAAACCAATGTATTTATTTTTCTTGTGTTTGGTTCGCATAGAAAAAAAAAATTTGTAAACAAAGCAGAGAAGGAAAAAAATCTGACGTGGCAGAGTTTTCATCAATTTCACTTGGTTGGGGAAGGAAATCGGAGAGGGAAAAAAATCTTAGTTGGCGACGATTTCAGCAGAGTTTTCCCTCTTTCATTCGAGCGAACCAAAGCGGCACAAAGAAATGGACGGAAACAAAAAAGCTGACGTGGAGGGCTAAAAATCTGACGTGGAGGGGTTTTCTGAGTTTTCCACCCCTTATAATAAGCGAACCAAACAACCCCTTATCGTAACAGAAAAAGTGTGTACTAAGTATTGAAAACTTTTTTTTATAGTGGCGGATAAAACCCCGCGTAGTTGTATTGATGTGAATAGACTGACGATTGCTAATTTTTGGATTAATTTCACATAGCCCCCTGAATTGTAGGTCTGTTTCACGTAACCCCTCAAAAAAAGTTATCTCACATAACCTCCTGAATTTTAGGATGTCATACAAAAAGCCACTTGAACTTTACCTTTTTTCATTGGACCCCTATCTATAATTTATAAATGACTAAAATATCATTGAAGAAAAAAATTCCAAAATTGTCATTTGTTATTTACAAGAAACATACCCCCCCCCCCTAATTTTTGGAATTGTCTTCTCTCTTAAGGAAAAAAAGGCATTTGTTTCCAAATTATATGAAGTGGAGACTTGCGAGAAAAGTTTAAAGTTTCGTGTGTGTGTGTGTCTGTTTTTTTAATTTCTTTTTTTTGGTTTTTTTT
>NC_033798.1:68556607-68588952 GCF_001876935.1 Asparagus officinalis | reverse complement strand
AGACACCGGTCTCTCTTACATGCATCAGAGGCTTATGTGTTAACCCTTCAAAGTTGGGCGGACTTGTTTTTTTTCCTGCTCTTAAAAGAGTCAAAGAAGTTCAACAAGGAGGTTTATTCGCACCTATCGACACCAATATAAATATAGGAGGGTCTATCTGCAATTAACTCTTTTGAAAAGAGTTAAATAGACCACCTAGGAAGAGAAAGGTCGGGGTGCAAAAATAAATATCCATATCTAGAAATATATTTGTATTTATATTCGTTAGGATACGAATTGGTTACTAAATGTCTATATCTGATAGGATGTGATTACGTATACTGATATGTAGTGAAATAATCGTATCCATATCTGAAATATTTGAGCATAACTTTTGCATATTTTAATCCTTATATTAATGGATTTGAGGTTAATTTTTTTGACAAATAAGAAATGCAATCTTAGCTTTTTAGATTCAACGAACATATTGATGAACTCTCATGTATCATATGAATTGTAATTTTTTTAATATAGTTTAGTTTTTTCATAACCGTTTTGCATCAGCATGTATATCAGTATCCATATCAGATTTTAGCGAATACGAATATAAGTTTTACTTACTTGAGGTATGTATGTATCTGCTAATATGTGTGTATCTTCTTCTCTGCTTTGGGAGCTTAACGATCCTCATGGGAGCTTGAGGATAGGTGATTCTCATGATATCTTGAGAATAGTGGTGTGAAGCGACATGGCGGAGCACGGGATGGAGCATGAAGCGAGTCGGAAGAACGAAGAATCAAATATTTCAGTTCTCAGCCTAATGAGTCGACTGACGAGTTGATGAGTCGACTGACGGTTGATGAGTCGATTGTCAAGTTGACGAGTCGACTCAAGAAATCGCCTCCAGATAGCAAAATGCTTCTGCTGAGTCGACTCATGAAATCATGAGTCGACTCATGCAGGCTAGTACAGTTTGTGCACGTTTTGAGTCGACCATGAGTCGACTGGTGAGTATGAGTCGATCATGAGTCGACTGATCGAGGGTTTCCCAGGCCGATTTGGTTTCTGTTTGGGGGAATCCTAGCTGGGTTTGGTTTTGGTTATTTACCAGATTGCTACCACGTTGTAAACCCTATAAATAGGGATTGTTTAGGGTTTCTAAAGGGGAAGTGAGAGACCAGATGTAGTCCTAAAGAGTTTTAGGTCTAAGAGAGATCCCGATCAAAAGGATTAGGGATCAGATGTAATCAAAGAGAGATTCTTATTAAGAGAGATTAGGGTTTAGAGAGAATTGAGAGTTTGTTATCGATTCTAGTGAGATTGTGAGAGAGGGATTGTAATCTTTTCATACTCATAATCTAGAGAGGGTATTTTTCTTCGCCACATACTGAATTGTTCTTGTGTTTCTGTCATCCTCTTCTCAACCCACTTTGATAATTCCGCGATCAAAGGTGCTCGCACGGCGACTCGTATCATCTGCATCCGTGATTGGTCAGCAAATACAGATATGATAAGTATCATACTCCCGTATCCGTGCACCCTCCTTAGCAAGGGATTAGAAAAGATAAGAGAAGACTAGAAAAAATTCATCAAGCGCTATTCTATTTCCTTAGATTAGAGAAAGGGATTAGAAAAGATAAGACCTTTGGGTCCTTGAAGAATCCTTTGCCGAAATCAGTAAGGCTCTGTTTGGTTTGAGGTAAATTGAGAGAAAGGAAAAAAAAAATAAGAAGGAGAACTAGGTTCTAATGTTTGGTTAGAAAGGAAGATAAAAGGAAACTGAAAACCAAATTACTTGAAGAAAATGTGCTTCTAAAATTTTTATTTCAGTTTTCTTTCCTAGAACGTAAGGAAATGGACGGAATATTTTTTCGGGGCCGAGTATAGCCCCCTTCACGAGTCCAGGATGCGCTGAATGTAAGTCATTATCACGTGGGCCCCACCGATATGATTAAAATGTGTCACTGGACCAATATGCTATTTGTAGTTGCACATAAAGAGGGATGTTTTTACACTAGACCCTTTAAACTTTCTTATATCAAATTTAGACCTCAAATCATTAAACTTGTTATAAAGTACCCCAAGTTTTAAGCTATTTCAAAATTAGTCCCTAAAATCATTGAAGTTGCCATTAGGTATCAATTCTCATAAGTTGTATAAAAAGATTCCCTCCAATTGTTACCGTTGTTGTTGCTGAACTAATCTGAAACAAATTATGACAATTGCTGAAGTTAATATAACTTAAATGATTTGAGGACTAAATTTTGAAATAACTTAAGGGGACTTGGTAGTAGTCTCAATAATTTTAGGGCCTCGTTTTAGAATCTTAGCAGTTATTGTTGACTTTTTTTGTTTAAACTGACTTTTTACTATTTGTATTTGATAGAAAATTGTTAGCAATCCACTTGGTTTATTCTTTTACTCGGTGTGATTTCTAGTGGTTTAAAAATTTTCAATGTGATATGCTTGTACTTATTTTCACTTATATGGATTCAATATACTATTCTCAACGATTTAAAATTGTAGCAATATATATTACTTTCTCCTATATAGTTTTTTTTTGAAGGCATACTGCAACTCTTTTTTTTCTATACAAAAAAAAACAAAACAAAAACAAAAACAAAAATCAAAAGAAACAAAAACAAAAACAAAAACAAAAACAAAAACAAAAATGTTTGTACCTTTCAAAAAAGAGCCTGTATAGGATCCACATATTGTCCTCATTAAGTCATTATATCACGTCCCGCTTCCCAAAAATACCGGGGAATCGGAACGTGAACAAGCCCGCGACGTATTAGATTGAGAAGAAATATACAATATTATTTTTTTCTCTTTTCTTCTCAATCCAATACGCTAAGCGTCTGGAAATAATACAATGCAAGGGCACAGGTCCCCGATCACAATCAGCAAGAATATAATGAATAACATAGAATAAAATAATACATATCACAATGAATATTCATCCCAGCCATAATATTCGGGTCAACATGCCCTTATACAAAACTATCTGAACAAATGAATACTAGAGAAAATAAAATACAATGATCAAGCGGAAAAGGAAATGCTACAAAAGAAACTAGGATCATCAAGTAAGAAGAGGTAGCTGAACTTCGGTCTATTCTTCAACTCTATCTGCAAGGCACTCCTACTGAGATTCCTCTGGCTCTTGACGATCTCCCAGCTGAACATGTTCTTCCTCTAAGTCTGACGTACACCAGAGAAAACATGTGTACGTCAGCGTGTATGGCACACGACAAGACCCCACAAAACAAAAAGAATAACGAAAACCAAAACGAAAACGATACAACAACAAAATGATAAAGAAACGTGCAACGGGAAATCTAATGAAATCAATCAAGTAATAAGTCGATAATGCAGCTAGCGATCAGAAATCATCCAAGTCACAAGGTCATACAACTAGATGGAATTAATACTTTAAAATCTATAACTCGAGACGTAGTACGTCGAACAAAATAATCCAAACAAGGAAACCCTCATGTATATACCATATGTCTCGAATTGTAAATAATTAAATATTAATCCCGATCTATGTACGAAGAGAAACACAACTGGCCTACATCTCACAAGAAATCATACCTAGCCAAGAAACGAGGTCATGTAACTAGCTATTCTATAACAGGTCACTGGTCACATCTCACACAGAGTTAACACTCCTATCATCGGATACTGACTGTTCACAAATCCCCTACGTGCATCCAATCCCGCGAAACAGGCGGCTAGAGGACTACACGCAATCCGATCTTGGCCCGGTCCGAACTCAAGCAAAGCTCAGGTGACGAAATGGGCCACAGATCAAAGTGACGAAACAGGCCACGGATTAAAGTGACGAAACAGGCCACTTTGTCCAACAAACCAACCCCAGGACGAAACAGGTCACTGGTGCGAGTCTAGAAGATACATCAATAGTCTTATCCGATCACATGAACATTAACTTCCCCATCACAACTCTTCTCGTTTTTCTAAGTCAACACAATACATGTCTCTTGGTCACGTAAGGCTACTACGGTCATGACCACTAACAGTTCTTAATCACAACCAGAAATAACGAATACGAATGATCATATACGATAATATCAAGGCATATCACATAATTAAGAATCAGAGATCATAAAATTGTTCTAAAATAATCTTATAAAATAATAAATTTATTTACTTAACATAATTCCTTTTACAAAATGAGTTCTTTCAAAATAATCCCTTTTTCAAAATAAGTTATTTTCTCATTACGATAATTCTAAAAATAATCCTTTAAAATAATAAATTCATAAATTCAAAAATAATCTTTTTATAAGATAAACTCTCATTAAATCAAAATAGTCTATTTTTCCAAAATAATTTCATTTTTTAAAATTATTTATCATTCTAAAATGATTTCTTCCACAAGATAATTTCTAAAAATTATTATAATTCTAAAATGATTTCTTCCACAAGATAATTTCTAAAAATTATTATAATTATTCTAAAATGATTCTTTTTCCAAGATAATTCCTTTTAAATTATTATAATTTTCCTAAAATAATTTCATTCTTAAATAAATTCTTTTTAATTAATATAATTATCCAAAAATAATTCCACTGCCAAAATAAATTCTTTTAATTTATCATAATTATTCTGAAAATGCTACTTATCATATTATTGTGATATATTTAATATTATTCATCAACAATCTCACGCAGATAAATATTAACAGATCTAAATTACAGATAATTTATAATAAATACAAAAATTCAGATCTGAGCAAGTAGGATCTTGCCTACGAGACCGTGGGGTCTGATGACGAGCGGCGGGGTCGATGCAGACACGGTACGATGGTCTGAAAGGGAGCAGCGGATCCGAACGACGCAGTTGTAGGGGACGGCAACGACGGTGGTTGTCATCATTGAGGGCTCAATGGGGTTCGACGGGGGCTGTTGGTGTGCGATTCAGCAACTGGATCTGCGTTGGCATATCATTGAACACGTGGCGTGAGATGGAAGCGCTGGTTGGCGGCGAGCTCGGGAGGCGACGGTAGCGAGTCCAAGGAGGTGATGGTGGCTGCGTTCGTCGAATCGGTCGTGCGGCGAAGCGGGCGGGTCAGGCGGGAGCAGGGCGAAGCTTGCGTGGCCTTGTTGGGGTTGGTTCTGCAGGGACAGAGGAGGGGCGGCTGGCTTATGGTTGGGGGACGACTCGGAGAGTCGGTGGTTAGGGCTCGAGGAGTGATCCCAGATCGAAGCGTGAGCGCGAACCGAGGTGGAGGTGCTCACGCGACGGCTCGGAAACTGCCGTGAGCAGCGAGCAGGGGAAGCGGCTGGGAGTTGATGCTCCTGCGCGCTTCGAACTGAAGTGGTGAGGGGAGCTGTGAGGCGGCTGGAGGAGCTCGGGGCGCAAATTGTGCGAGATCTTTTCGGCAAGAGCGTCGGACCTGTGCTGGAGCTCTCTCTTGTCAGGCAGAGCGCCCTCCATAATGCCATGGAGTGGAGTTTAGGTGTGATGATGAGGTTGACTGGTGCGGACCTCTCGGTAATGGGAGAGAGTGAACTGGATGGGAGTGAGCGAGTGATGAGATTTTGTAGAGAGAGAGAAAGAGAGCTCGTGAGTGAGAGAGAGAGCACGAGAGATAAAAAAAAGAGGGGGAAACACGAGGCAAGGTATTTGCGTGAAAGGGGGAGGGAATTGGGGAAGTGGGGTAGGGGAGAGAGAGGAATACAGAGAGAAATACCACAGAGAAAAACACAGGGAAAAATATAACCCTTTTAATAATTTAAAAATATCATAAAATTTATTCAAATAAATATTAAAAATTTATGGTCAAAATAATAATAACAATAACAATAATGAATAATTAACCATTAATTTAAAAATTTTACCAAAACAATTAAATTTATAATTAGCAAAACTATTAAAATAATATAATATCGTATTTTAAATCGTAGAAAATTCTAGAGAAATTGGGAAAAATCAAAATACTCTTTTAGAAAAATAATATTTAATATTTAAATACTAGAAAATTATTTAAACCCGTATTAGAAATTTACGGTCATTACACATTATAATTAATTTAAAATTGAAAATATTTATAAAATTAATAAATTGATGGGCACTATTGTATAATATAAACCAATTGTATTATCTATATCATTTTTTTTAGAACAATCATTATAATTAATTTAAAATTGAAAATATTTATAAAATTAATAAATTGATGGGCACTATTGCATAATATAAACCAATTGTATTATCTATATCATTTTTTTTTGGAACAATCAAACATAAACTGGTTGTTCATTATTTTCCTTCAATTTCTTCTTCTAATTTTCATCCTACCCAAACATGAAAAAGTAATCCATTTCTTTTTCTTTTTCTTTCCCTTTCTTTTCCTTTTCTTTTCTTTCATTTCCCCTCAATCCAAACACAGCCTAAAAGAATACACCGCTAAGGTAAGCAATTCTAGCCTTCGTTTTTGCTATCTTACTCCTTGATGCCATTGAAAATTGAGAACATTCTTGCTGTTAATTAATATGGTTTTTCATGTTCTGAAGTAGATAAATATCTTTTAATGTGTAAGATGATCATGGATTCGCCAAAAGTGAGCATTTTCTTTTGTAAAACAATGGAAAGCAGCAACACCGACAAAGCCCATACTGTTGAATTCCTCAAAGAAAAAGGATTCACCAAAAACCGAACCCAAAACGTATTCAGGCGATTCGAGAGCATCGAAGAGTCTCACGTCCGCGATAACTGGAACTACTTGAAAAGCATGGGCATTCAAGAGAAGAAACTGCCTCATATTGTCTCTAAATGCCCCAGGATCCTCACTTTAAGCTTGGATAACAAGCTTTTATCCAAGCTTATGCCTACAGTGCATTGCCTGGAAACCCTGGGATCGAAACCGAGAGATGTCGCTGCAGCCATTGCCAAATTCCCTAGCACACTTGTTCACAGTGTCGAAGACAAGCTATGTCGATCCACTGTTAGGATTCTTTCAGGCATTAGAAATACGAGGGAAGGAAGCGGGCAAAACTTGTTTTGTTGAATCCTAGGGTCATCAGTTACAGCATTGAGACAGTTTTCGGAGATTCTGGATTTTCTCGAGGATTGTGGCCTTGATCAGGATGGGATTATCGGTAGAATCCTGGTGAAGCACCCATTCATAATCGGGTATAGCTTCGAGAGGCGACTCAGTCCAACGACAGGGTTTTTGAAATCGATTGGTTTAAGCGAACTCGACCTGAAGAAGACGGTGATGAATTTTCCTCAAGATTTTTGCAGGGATGTCAATAAGATTTTGAAACCGAACGTGGGATTTCTGAAGAGATGTTGATTTGATAATGGGCAGATTGCTGTGCTTGTGACCGAGTATCCTCCTGTGTTAATCAGGAGTATAAAGAACTGCATGGAGCCAAGGATTAGGTTCTTGGTTGGGGTAATGGGAAGAGATATTAGTGAGATTGTTGAATATCCTCAGTATTTTAGACATTGATTGAATAAGAGTTTAGATGTTAGATGTAAGCTGATGAAAGACAAGGATGTGAGTTGTAGCTTGGCTGAGATGCTCAATAGCAACCAGAGGAAGTTCTTTCTCAAATATGGGCATTGCTGATGGTTCTCTTCAACCGTAATAAGAGAAAGTTCTTGTGATGGTTTTGAGTAAATGTTGGATCAAAGTTTCTTTCGTGTTCATCATGTGTGAGAATATAACGTTTGTTCTTTGGAGAACCTTCCCCAACTAAAATCACAACTCTTCTGATTGTCTCCATTGTGCCTGATGAAACCAGATGAGGACAGTATATGAAGCTATCCTTGCGCTTTTTTTTATCGAGCACAAATGATTGGGTGTATTAAATGTTGCATTGGGCATATCCACGTGAATATCTGGCTCGAGAAACTCCAGTGTCGCTCAGACACATTTCAAACTGGCATGACAATAAAAATGCATCTGTTTACATGCCAAATTTGGACAAGATTTCATTGTACACTCTGCAGTCTATCATGGGCCTGGAGATTTACGTGTCTTGATGGTTGTTGCTCTTGTTGACTTTAGATCATGTGGATGACTATTGCTCTGAAGAACCACTGTAGTCTTCGTCATCGTTTTCTGTAGCTGGAACCTGAGGAAGGAACTCTTCTTGGGGATACATGTGGGAAAATAACTGTAACATGAAGCAAAGAGAACCAACTTTTGTCAGACAATTACAAGATGGATTATCCTTTTTCCCTATAAAAGATTACACAGATGTAGATGAACATCATTTCTAAATTTTATTTGTACAGAGTATGAAGTTGTCTGTAGCACATTTTTACTCTAACCAGCAGAAAATATTGACTGCCACCAAGGTGGTCATGAATTATTCAATATGTGGAAACCTGCCCAGTGGCTAAAAAGAGTGCTGATTATAGTGAAAATATTGTATTATTTCTTTCTGAAACAGTAAAGTTTTTTTGTGAACCGGTCCTTAATTTTGCTAAGCCTACACAAAGTTTGAGTACTCCAATGAGAGAAGCATGACAAGGAGAAGACAGAAGACACAACTAACACAATGGCTAGCAGTATGGAAATGAAGTAGAGTTCATGATATGATGGAGTTAAATCTGAAATATAACATGAAAATAAATGGACATAAGCTATATAATATAGGTCTTCATCAACATATAAAACCTGAAAGGAAGATGCATGAACTAATTTAGAGACTAAATTACCTCCATTGTTGATTCCAATAAATCTCGATAGTCCAAATTGGCATCAGGCAGGGGACTTGAACAAACAGTACCAAATGAAGCCTGCATTAGTCGAAATATGATCACAATGTGCATAGTAGCCATTGCTCTGTAATCAATGTGGCCTCCTTTTTAATTTTTTAATTTTTTATTTATCTTTATTTAATATTTAATATTTTTTGTGGTATGTAGCCAATGTAGCCATGTAAACAACATTCGTTCTAGAAGGTGTAAAAGTTAAAACTTGATATAACTGTGATTAACACTAGAAAAGTTAGTCACCTGTGTAACCTCCTGATCATACACAGCACTCCATATTAGAGTCGGCTTTGATACTTCTGCACCTTCATTGTTTCTAGATATACCTTCACAGTTGTCCAGATTGGGAAGGGAGAAGAGAGCATTCATGGCAGAATCACATGAAGTGGAAAGATGCACCACATACCTGGAAAAAGAAAGTATGAAGCATATAAATAAACCAATAGTGGCTTTGTATACATTAATTGTTCTAAATTGTCTAATAAGTTTTCTCTAGTAACTTAAGAGAAATCAAGATACAGAGATCTAGATGTGAAGTTCTTCTTAGATATTATGGCAAGAGTGATTAATTGATATGGTGATAAAACATTATTATATAGCGAAAACAAAGATAAGTGCTCTCAAAGAGGGTATGACTTACATCCCCTGAGGACACACAGCTACATTACTGCTTAACTGCAGTGCTCGTACAGTTGTCAGCTGCCCCGCATGCAGCGCTGCAGGAAGGAGACCATTGTCAACTGAAGGTTTGATTGTATTAGTATTAGTTAAATAGGGAAGTACATATCTTACATCCAGGAGGGAAAATCACCAGAATGTTAGATAAATCCTGCTTTAGGGAAGAACTGGTTACACATACTCCTCTAGCAACCTTCTCAGATAGGTTTGAAGCATTTGAACCTTCATGATCTAGTGGCAATAACACTGAAGATGGAACCTTAGAAGATGGTTCCACTATCAGGTGTTGGCTCAATATTTCCTGACCAGATGCCAAATTAACACCTTTATACTCTTTAGTTTCCTGCAGGTTAAAATGATAAAAGATAACAGTTATAACCACCAAGAATATTCCAACAGTGAAGATAACTGAAAATAGGTTGAGAAAGAAGACTGTTGCACATATTTATAACATGATAACCTGACAAAGTTCAGACTAGTATATTTAGGAAAACATGTGAAGGAAATTTTACGCAAGAAATAGCTGACATTTGCAAATTAATTTCTCATAGCGTTATGGTTTCCACTGAACAGAAGGAAAAGAATTTATTTTCTAATGTGAGGAATGCCTAACAACATTAAGGAAGTCCATAGCCTGAAATCACGAGTCCATAAAGACTTTACACAGTTACATACATAAGTCTCGATACCACACTAAATGTGAAGGAATAAGCTTTAGCATCCTACCTCGTCAGCAAGTATCTCTACCACTGGCATACGCAGTACCTGCATATATGGCACAAGAAATGACTTAATAATATCTGAGTACAATTATTGAAACGTGTCCTAAAATTGCCACTGTTATATATAAACTTTATTTTGATTTTTTTCCCAAACATGTGATTTTGATGTAGGTGGGGTAAATACATTTCTAAATATGCAAACAGTATGAATTTTGTTCAACAATCATGAGATGTGCCATAGATATACCCAAGAAGTGCCCAGAACATGTTGCCCAAAACTTAAATATGTAAATTAGAGGAAAAGAATTTAAAAGTGTCGGTACGAAGAGTGTACGGCATGGACATGTCATGATGATATAAGTGTCTATGCTAAATATAGTAATGGAGCATGACAAACATTGGAACTAACATCAAGAGAGGCCAACCACTTAAACCAAGAAAGAAGTATGTAACATCAAGCTTTCAACTACACTTGCCGCTAAAATAGATTATCTGAGTTCTCACTTCTGATTGATATACTTACCAATAGATTATCTTAGTGAACTCAGGGACTAGTAAATAAGTAAATTTCCATTGATAAGACTAAAGGCTATCGATAATCAAAGCATGAGACTTACATAAAGAGCACCTTTAACAGCAGCACAACGGCAAAAAGCTTGGGGCAATTCTCCATGCCCATACATAGGGTAGATGAAAGCCCCCACTGCATTTGGGAACCTGTCACAATATTGAAGGACAAATCCATGAGGATATATACATCATCCATAAGAAAGTATACTTAAACAAAAATATCTGAATCATATAGAAGACCAAACAGAATTTCATCCTTAGGGTGTCCTTCAATATTCACTATGTTAGGAACATTTGACAATAATATATTCAGTGGCTAAGTGAGAAACAAGCCTAGATTGAATGTGACAGTACATAAATAGCATCAAGATGTAAAGAGGTTCAACAGAAATATCTCAATACACAAATAGCATCAAGAGGTGAAGGGCTTCAACATCACCAGAGATGTTCGATATATGGCATCCATAAGAAAGAGGATAAGAATACAATTATAAAAAGTAAGATATAGCACTAGTGAAATCTTTATGAGTGAATCCTGAAAAAAGAGCAGTAGTAGAGTGTCATAGCAGACACCAAAGCCAGAAATTCTAACATTTGATACCTTCATTTTGTGAAGTTTAATACATACATACATACATACACACACACAGATATATATATATATATATATATAATATGGACCTATTATATGTATACATATATAATAGAATAGTATAGTTATATATGAGGAGAATGGAGAAACTTGTACCAAAGTTGCTTTCAAGCAACTTGGTAGTATGTGACCCCTAATCTTGACCTACATCTACATAGGAAATGGAGGGTGTTGAGCTCTATCTTCCCGGAGGTGTGATGAGGGTCAAGATTGCACCTCACTACCAAGTTGTTTAGGCAACTTGTACGCAAGGTTCTCCATATTTCTCTCTCTCCTCGTCTCCTATATCACTACATGTATAAGCAATATAATACTATTAATATAGTATATAAAATGATATACCTATACAATAACTATATATACTGCGCCAGCCTAGTAACGTCGTTCCCCCAAGATTTTTTGACATTGATACAATGTATTATTTCTTATTTAGTGACTTCTTATTAATAAGGCATGTCTTTGTAACCTATTGTTGCTAGGTTACAATAATTGAAGAAAATTAGGATATGTTATTGAGAAATAGAGATGTCAGGATTTAATGGTTGTCTATATTTTCTAAAAAAAGAGGGATCGCCAAAAAAAGCCTTAACACCCTTCCACAATTAATTAAAAAAAATTCACATGCAGTGTGACCTAGTTTTATGTAAAGCAAAATATTAGAAATTCACTCCCAATGCAAAGCTTTGTTAGATCATAATAATAAAACTTCAATGTCAATCAAAACTCATGATTTCTAGCTTCTCTTCTTAGTCTAGCTGAGTTGATAGGCTCACACTATGAATTGCCACTCACATGACGAAGAATTGCTTGATTATGAGACTGACTCTCATTGCTTCACAAGAAAGTTTCCTCGAGTGACGAGTATCAATGTCATAGTTGTCCAGGTCATATGAATGGAGAAACTCCCACATCTTTATCATTGTGGTGGATCAAAATCATTCACCACAAGTCAACCAAGATAATACGTACACGATGGTGTAAGAGAGGAAGAATAGATATTCCTCTGTAGGTATCAGAAACTGGACCTAATTAGAAACACAATGGATATCAAATATCCAATTCAATCAGATATGTGCATCACACTTTATTTTTGTCAGACACTTATAAGCATACAATACAGATTAGAAAAGTGAAGTACCAGCCTGGATATCCAACTATCTGTACAAATCAGATGAGTGAAATTATTTTGGTCTCGTATTAGTAGATATGAAGCCGATATTAGAATTAGGGATCTAATTCTAGATTCTTGTCGAGATTGCATCCCTATACCTAGGAGTAAGACACGACAGCATGCCATTGAAGCTTAGCAAGAGAACAATACAAGAGAAGTTTAAGAAAGTTAAATTGCAAGAAGAAAAATAAATGGAAGAAAATCAATCTTTTCTAGGTGTAAAGAACAGTTTGCAGAGAAAGTGAGCACAATTTCTCAAGTAGCTATGGTTCCGAGGCATAGGAAACTTGTCCTTCGACGTTACCATCGCTAATTATCATTTCTCAGGCACGAAACAATTTGTCAACATACATCATCTTTTGCGCATTTCAAGTTGTATTTTAGTAAGTGCATACTTCAAATATCTACTGTCGAAGATAAACACAACACATCATGCAAATATAAAACCATGCAAACAGTTCGAAACAAACCTCCCAACTGATTTGATATAAAGTCCTATACTCGCAATTCCATCCTTGGTCTTAATCAGCTTCTTACACCCCTCTCCACTCTCCTGATCGTACTCCGCCAACACAATCGCGTACAAGATAATCCTACAACAAAAAATCCAACCTCAAAAAAAAAAAAAAATCACAACTTTAGACCAACAAATCACAAGACCAGAATAAAAAACAGTAATCCTTACGATCTTATCTTCGGCGGCAATCTCTGCCTCTTCAAGAACTCGACAAATGGCATCTCCAGATCCTCCTCCGAAACCCTAGACCCCTCCTCATCCCCAATATGCCCCTGCACCAACCTCAAGAACCTCATCATCTCCCTCTTCTCCCCCAACTCAAGGCTACGGTCCTTAAATATCGCCTGCCTCGAATCCGCACTCGAACATAATGCTCCTCGAATAATCAAGCTTCCATCGACGCTCTTGAACTCGCATTGGTGACCGGCGCCAGAATCTGAGGGACGTCGACCATGGCGTCGCGCAGTAGAGGAGCCTGGGGCCGGCGAGGTCGAGGGAGACGATTGGAAGTTCTGGAAGGACGCCGGAGGTTTATGTGAGAAGGGAGGATGAAGGGGGAGGAGGCGAAGTGGACCCGTAGAGGGATTGGTTCGAAGATGGAGACGGATTTCCCGGAGGCGGCGCGCGGCGGCGCGATGATGGAGGAGGAGGCGTGTGCCGTGGATGATTAAGTCGTAGCTTGTGGGTCCAGCGTTGGGTACCGTCGGCGTGGCGGCCATGGCGACGGATGGAGACGAGGAGAAAGTGGGGGTGCTTTGAGTGCAGACGGACCCCGATTGGAGCCGGTCAGGGGGTAAAAATTAGATTTAAATCCCTCAGGTTTTTACAAATTTGTTCAGGTAAAATTTTTGGAACTTTTTGGCACTTTAGATACCGAACAAATTTTCACTGTAGCCCCATTTTTAATTTTTATTATCGAAATCGACCTCTCTCTCTTTTTTATTTACCGGAATCGACCCGGTTTCTCGTCACGTCAGCGCCGTGGCGAGAAAGCGGGTCGATTATTTTTTAAACGGCCTCGTAAACAGTCGGGGTTGTCAACCCCGACTGTTTAGTCGATCTGCTACGAGGCCCTTAACTAATTGGTCGGGGTTGGGAACCCCGACCAATTCAAAATGGTCCTATTTCGAATTGGTCGGGGCTCCCAACCCCGACCAATTAGCAGAGCCCAACCGCTGCTGGGTTTGCAATTCGAAATAGGACCATTTCGAATTGGTCGGGGTTCCCAACCCCGACCATTAAGCAGAGCCCAAACACAGGGCCAGTGTAGGTGCACAAAATGGTTGGGGTTCTCAACCCCGACTATTTTACAGACCTCCTTCCAGCCCACATTCACCTAGAAACTCATACTTACTGTAGTACAAAATATAATCACAAATAACACATGCTAAAATGCAATCATACTCCTGTTATCAATCCACAATGCAATCACAAACACAAATATCATACGTACAATTCATATTCACAAACTTAACATTATATCAAATCCATCGCAACACAAACAACATATCAAGTCCAAATTGCAACTCAAACGCAAACATCCTATCAAGTCCATCGAAACTTAACAAATATCAACAACGCCATTTCCCCTCCCTCTCCCTCTTCCTCTCCCTCTCCCTCTCCCTCTTCTTCCTCTCCCCCTTCCCTGTTCACCTTCGACGTGAGCTCGGATAAGTTCCTCGTCCGGTTGTGTGTGAAGTTGGGAGCGCATGACATCCGCGTCGACTCGAACCGCCTGTGAACATCCAGCCTGAGCCTGTTGTGAGCCGCCAACTTCATCATGCGCACAGCTTGATCCCGCCCCCGTGTGTCCTCGTCGACGTCGCCGCCCGTACTCAATTGGTCGCTCCTCCCGTCCATCACGGCTTGCATTACACGTCCTCTGAAGAGCCGACCGTATCTTTTTTATCATTCGAAGGAACGTGTTCCTCGGCTCCTGCTCGGTAGTCATGCGCAATGCGTCATGTGCCATAATAGAAAGCTCTTCGAGCTCTTGTACCTATAAAATAAAAACCGAAAGAAAATTATTATCAAGTGGATGGTGAGAAAATAAAACTCAAAAAATAATTGTATATTTTTCTTATACACTTACTAACTCTCTCTCAACTGGGCTTCTTGGTATGTACTCCTTCAGGGCTTTGTTTTCTTGAAATATCCACAGGCGAGTAATCCCCCAATACCACCGCAGGTACACACCTAGGTCAGGTGCATCAGCCCTCTCCATCACTACCTGTTCCTCCCTTAAATCCCACCTCTGGATGTAATTTTGGCGAATTATTTTCCAATTAGCACGATGTGCACCTTTTCTTGGATCTCTCTCTATTCTCTCCACAGGCGCTGGAATATATTGTCGTAGTCCAAATTATCGAAGCACACGGTCAGGCACGTGCATTTTGACAATCTCAAAGCATATAAGTGGGATGTGAGCACGCCATACATCCTCACCTTCCCGGCAAATATCCGGTAGTGACTCCAACACTAGCTCGTAGGGCATCCATTTGACCTATAAAGAAGATATTATGATATATTGATTGAATATATTTAGATATCGGTAACAATTGGTCGCATAATTGAATATATTTAGATATTATAATTTTTATACATGTTCATCCTCCATCTGATCAAGCTCATTTCTGTAAAAGTTTTCATGCCCCTTTGGAGAGGTTTGCCAAGATCTGGACACATTCCATCTATTTTATATACAACGGGTTAGTATATATTGAAATAAAGCACTGAAATTACATGCATCTTAATAATACCTGCAGCCTAACGGAATATGGCCATCGAGAGCGCGGACCTCCCTCAAATCAGGTGTTCCCAAATGCAATCGCTCTCATGACCATATCTGCAGCAAAGTGAGGCAGCCCTTTAATTCTTTGTTTTGTACGAGTGCTATTTTCATCATCTCTCTATACAAGTAGGCTAACACTGCACTCCCCAAGATAACTCTCCACGCTCCGATAGGTCCGCAAGAAGCAATAACCATCTCACGTGCACGGAATCCTTAGTGGAATCCGGAAACAGAATAGTACCGATCATATGTAAAATATATGCACGGGCATAGCTCTTAATGATCTTATCAGTCGCATCGATCGGTACATTCATAAAGTTATTCCTTAACCATTCGAGCTTGATCTTTCCCCCCTTCATTGTAGGACAGTGACCCAACAATTCTTCACACGCCCTGACATAGCTGAAGTCATCGGTGCCCGTCACTGCATCACCATCTACTCCGAGGCCAAGTATAACCCTAACATCCTGCAAGGTAATCGTCGCCTCTCCTTGGCGCAGGTGGAAAGTATTTGTCTCGGGCCTCCATTGTTCAACCAATGCCGTCAAAAGTGCCCAATCAAGTCTTACCCATTTAAGTTGTGAACATTCAAAAAAGCCGGATTGACGCACATAATACTATATCTGTGGATCCGTCAACTCCCAGCTAGAGTGTGCACGGGTATGATCAACAATAGTAATACTCGGGGCCTGCTGTAGGCGTCAAAAAATGCTTACAGACATCCAAATACCACCCAAGGCAAAGAGAAGACGATAAACGCCATTCTCTTAATCAAAGGGGATCATTCAAAGGAAGCGAGACAATATGGAAGAATAATGTATACACCAACAGGCAGTACATGACGGCGCGGATGAGGCGCGTCAATATATGGTGCCGCGACTAAAGCGCGACAGTCCATGGTGCCGCGGCTAAGGCGCGGCAGCCCATGGTGCCGCGGCTAAGGTGCGGCAGCCCTTGGTGTCACGGCTATTATAGGGGGTGTTGCGGCGGTTACAAGGCAGTTATACGATGATTTTTTGAAGCTCACGTGGCGGCATATCAGAAATAGAACGTGTGCTGACGTGGACAAGCAGTTAAACCATGAAAAAGATGGTTAAAGGTCATGGGAGAACAGTTTCAGGCACGAGAAAACGTGGCTGTAACTGTCCTTTTGGCCGCGGCAGTCTACACTGCCGCGCCAATAGCCACGGCAGTGTTGACTGACGCAGCCAAAGAGCAGTTATTTTGTCAGTTCTTGCGCCCCCATTTCCATTGTGGTGTACTCCTACCCCTATAAATACCCCCTAGACACGAAATAAAGGACAGAGGGCAGATTGGGGCATAGAGACTTGAGCTTTTGGTGAATTGGAGTATGAGAGAGAGTTTTCCTTCTTCACAAACATCCTCAAGAAGCTTTTGGCGATTCCTAGAGATCTAAGCTCTGATTTGATCTTTAGAAGAGTGAACATCTTACATCGATAAGATATTCGCTTAAAGATTCTTACTTCGATAAACGAAGGAAGGATACCCAAAACCTTCACGATTCAATCAGAATCTGTGAATCAGTGGTCCACGGGCTAACGCACCCCGGCACAGGCAAAGATCTCACGCAAGCAGCGATCCAAACAACGATCCTGCGTTTGTTTCTAAAAAAGTTATAATTTTCATTTTGTTGTGTAAGAGAAGTCTTATAAAAAGACTATTTCTTTTGAATTTGTTGTAATCGACCGAAGATATAATGAATTCTACAATGAGACCAACTTTTGACGAAAATAAACTAGCGACCACAGTGGGAGCCAACGGTCTCGCTGTCGAGACCGTCGTGTCGCAGCCGATCAAGATTCCAGTTAAATCCACGGTCGAATACGAGTTCGACCAAACCAAGTTTGAGGAATATCTCTCATCATCCTCTTCAAGATCTTCATTGTCTCGCAAGTACAAGAGGATCTCACCATTGAAGAAGACTTACATGCCAAAGAAGGCACAAAGTGAAGACTCTCACCCAATCGTTGTCGATGCCTCCCCTCGCAACATTATCCCGGCGACCCCCAAAGCAGGAAGCTCTGCTCACAATGATTCCACCCTAATTAAGGAATCGTTCGATCGAAGTCCGCCGGCACTGACGAAAAGAGCTCGTCAGAGACAACGCCAACGTCGCGCTCTCCAAATGGCTAAGGCCTTGGAACAAACCGACGGAGTTCGTTATCATGCGGACTTAGAGTCGAGGAGGCATCGAGTGGTTCAGTTGTCTCAACGACCAACCACTCATATCTCTGCTAAACTAACGACGGATGAATGAACTATTGTCAAAAGGGCTCGCTCGACCCTCAAAGAACGCATATAAAAACATCGTGCAAACGCTGCTCATGCCCGTGCTCTCTTACAACAAAGACGAAAAAGGAAGAAGGAAACGGTGGCCAAAGAACTGCCAAAACTCTGCAAAGTTTGGATTCCAAAGTCTGGAGTTGTGCAAAATCAGCATTCGGAGCCCGTTAAGACTCCGCACCCGCAAGGGGGTGGTTCTAAACGTGTGACTCCTGACATAACCTTGGATCGCTCAAAGGCAATAATAATTTGGCTTGAGAATGCCAACAAGGTTTTACACCCCCAGAAGAAGACGTGTTCACCAAAAGACATCGTTATGCCTGGGAGGTCATACCAACAGACGATAGGATTTTCCGACAATCATACCGATGAATCGTACTATCAAGCTGTGGGTTTGAATAAATTTCGAAAGAGAATTATTCGAGAAATAAACTCTCATTGTTCCTGTGCACGACTCATTAAAGCAGCATTGTTGGAATATAACTACGCAAAACGAGAAGCCATCCCACGAAGAGTCTCGGTATTCCACAGTCTTTTCACCGATATGTCAAAGCCTAAGCCGAGACATTTCCGCAAGAGAAGATCAGCTGTCCAAGATGACGAATTCCCTAAAGTTACCATCAACATGGTTGATAAAAGAAAGTCTAAGCGGCATTCAAGTGACTCAAATCCTGACTTTTCCCCGAGAGGAAAAGTCAATCCAAGAATTGCTCAACGGATGTCTCGACTCTAATTAGGAGCCATCAGACGCAGGGATTACAAGAGAATGCATGAAGGAATATCCTCGGAGGATGAACTTTCAGACACTTGTTCAGCCATTGCTTCTGATGATACAATGTCTAGCACGGGGCAAACCAGAGAAGTGCTCACAATCACCCCTGATCAGTTCGCTCAAATACTTTAAGAAGCTCTAGCCAAACAACGTGAAAAAATTAGAGCTCAGATGAAGATGGAGATGGAGTTGGCTATCCAACAAATGAGAGAATTGCTAGCTCAACGGTCTCAACTTCCTGAGTCCAGTCAGCGAGCTGAATCCATCCGCCGCACTCAAAATATTGCAGATGACAGTGATCCGGAAGTGGATGAAGTCATCTTTGCTGATGCACCTCCTAATAACGATAATACTGGGGGTGGTTCAACGGATCCTCCCAATAACGATATTGGGGGTAGTTCAATTGCACCTCTTAATAATATTGGGGGTGGCCCAATTATTTCTCCTCAATATCACTCAAAGAGAGATGAAGATGAGGACAAAAAAATGAAAGAGCTTGAGAACAAAATCAACGCTTTGATGACGGCTCAAGAAGTGAAAAAGACGGGTATTCCATGTCTCTTGAAATGTCTCTATCCAAGAGAATGGGATTCAATACCGTACCCAGCAAAATTTAATCTGATTAACTTCACACCGTTTGACGGGAAAAGCTCGCCTACTCAGCACTTGATTTATTTCAAGTCTCATTTGGGCATGATCTCTGGAAACGAGGCTTTAATGGTCCGGTCATTCGTTGGCACCCTTCGTGGGCCCACCTTCGATTGGTACCGACGTCTCAAGCCAGGGAGCATCAATTGCTGGGATGACATGAAAAGTTTGTTCCTCAGTAATTTCTTCGATGATGACACCGAAGTGTCAATCGGAACCCTTTTAGATGAGAAGCAAAAAGACGAAGAGTCAGTCGACAATTTTATCAAACGCTTCCGTAACAAAGCAATGAATTGCATACATCATATTACAGAGGAGTTTATCCTGCAAACATGCCACAATAATCTCTTCATCGATATCCTGGAAGCCCTGGAGGTCGTACGGTCCAAAACTTGGAAAGATTTGAAAGTGCGTGGTGAACAAGCTGAACACTTTCTTAAAAGAAAGAAAGCTGAGAGAAGCCGACTGACGACATCTACAATCGCTGGGAACGCGATTCTCGATCCGAAGTTTCAAAAGGAGTATTCTTTCGAAAATGACGAAGCTCCAGCCATATTGAAATAGCTCCTCACCAATGATAAAATCGAGCTACCACCTATTAAAGATCAGGAGGGAGCTAAGAGGATTACGGATCCAAACTACTGTGCGTACCACAGAAGGGTTCTTCATCCCACCGAGATTTGCTTTGGACTCAAAAACAAAATCCAAGCCTTAATTGACTCTGGCGTCATAACGGCGAAACAAGCCAAGTAAAGACGACTCTAACTCCATTGGGTGCACGAGTATAAACTGTTTCCCCTCACTCTGAAGAGTATACGAGTATAAACTGCTTCTCAATCCTCCAACCGGTATACGAGGTTAAACTGCTCCCTGAAACTCCAATCGGTATATGAGTCTAAACTGTTTCCTTTCTTTCACGGGAAGTTCCTAGAGAATTTTTACACGTAAACTCAGTTTCGTAAGGAAAGCTGGGGGTGGATGGTTCATGTAACGAGAAGTTCTCGGAAGAATGCTATATGTAATTTTCTTAGGGATAACCCGATCATTACAAACAAAGTGATAAACACTACATCCCCACGGTGGTTTCCGAATACTCTTTTGCTGAGATGAGATTCGATTACTTCGTTGGATCAATCTTCCCTCTCAAATTCTCATTTGGTCAAACCTTTAAACAGTTATGACCAAAGCCAAAATCCCTTCTCGATTCCTTTCATGAACGAGAGGTCCACAAATTGAACGATCAAACCTTTAAACAGTTAGGATCGTCTCAAGTCCTCATTTGGTCAAATCTTTAAACAATTAGGACCAAAGCCAAAACCCCCTCTCGATTCCTTTCATGAACGAGAGGTCCACAAATCGAACGATCAAACCTTTAAACAGTTAGGATCATCTCAAACCCCTATTTGGTCAAACCTTATTACAGTTAGGACCAAAACCAAAATCCCTTCTCGATTCCTTCAATGAACGAGAGGTCCACAAATCGAACGATCAAACCTTTAAACAGTTAGGATCGTCTCAAACCCCCACTTGGTCAAACTTTCCTATAATTAAGACCAAAACCAAAATTCTCTCTCGATTCCTCTAAGGAACGAGAAGTCCATAAATTGAACGATCAAACCTTTAAACAGTTAGGATCGTCTCAAACCCCCATTTGGTCAAACCTTACTACAGTTAGGACCAAAACCAAAATCCCTTCTCGATTCTTTCAATGAACGAGAGGTCCACAAATCGAACGATCAAACCTTTAAACAGTTAGGATCGTCTCAAACCCCCATTTGGTCAAACCTTACTACAGTTAGGACCAAAACCAAAATCCCTTCTCAATTCCTTCAATGAACGAGAGGTCCACAAATCAAACGATCAAACCTTTAAACAGTTAGGATCGTCTCAAACCCCCACTTGGTCAAACTTTCCTATAATTAAGACCAAAACCAAAATTCTCTCTCGATTCCTCCAAGGAACGAGAGGTCCACAAATCGAACGATCAAACCTTTCTACAGTTAGGATCGTCTCAAAACTCCCATTTGGTCAAACCTTTAAACAGTTAGGACCAAAGCCAAAATCTCCTCTCGATTCCTTCCATGAACGAGATGTTCACAAATTGAGCGATCAAACCTTTAAACAGTTAGGATCGTATCAAACTCCCATTTGGTCAAACCTTTAAACAGTTAGGACCAAAGTCAAAATTCCCTCTCGATTCCTCCTATGAACGAGAGGTCCACAAATTGAACGATCAAACATTTAAACAGTTAGGATCGTCTCAAAACTCCTATTTGGTCAAACCTTTAAACAGTTATGACCAAAGCCAAAATCTCCTCTCGATTCTTTCCATGAACGAGAGGTTCACAAATTGAGCGATCAAACATTTAAACAGTTAGGATCATATCAAACTCTCACATGGTCAAACCTTTAAACAGTTAGGACCAAGACCAAAATCCCCTCTCGATTCCTTCCATGAACGAGAGGTCCACAAATTAAACGATCAAACCTTTAAACAGTTAGGATCGTCTCAAAACTCCCACTTGGTCAAATCTTCCTACAGTTAGGACCAAAGCCAAAATCTTCTCTCGATTCCTTCCATGAACGAGAGGTCCACAAATTGAACGATCAAATCTTTAAATGGTTAGGATCGTCTCAAAACTCCCACTTGGTCAAACCTTACTACAGTTAGGACCACAGCCAAAACCTCCTTTTGATTCATTTTGCGAACGAAAGGTCCCATTTTGAGTTGAATAGTCAAACCTTATGACAGTTAGGATTATTCAAACAAATCTAGATTCTCTAAGTGGAGATCCCATTTTGAGTTTCTTTTGCACCAGGAGATAGAATATAAAATTCTTCCTCTCCAATTCTGGGTTTATCTCTACCAACAAACAAGAGACCAGGAAATAGAATATAAAATTCTTCCTCTCCGATTTTGGGTTTATCTCTACCAACAAACAAGAGACCAGGAGATAGAATATAAAATTCTTCCTCTCCGATTTCGGGTTCATCTCTACCAACAAAAAAAAAGACCAAGATACTCCAATAGGTACACGAGTCTAAACTGTTTTCCTACCCTTAACAAGAACTTTCTAGAGAATATCACTCAGAATATTCTTAGGGATAACCTGATTACCTCCCAACAGGTATATGAGGTTAAACTATTTTCCGAACACTCCGATGAGTATATGAGTATAAACTGTATCTCCTTGAACCTCCCAACGGGTATATGAGGTTAAACTATTTCCCGAACACTCCAATAGAGCATATGAGTATAAACTATTTCTCCAATCTTCAACAACAGTTCTAATTCAAGACTTCGACAACGACCACGCGATAAACGCAGCACCGGAGGAATCTTGGCTATTCTACAAAGTACTGAATAGACTAAGAGATGAAGAAGTTAAGAATTGAAGCCATTCACAGACCATTCTACGCAACTTCCTCAACAAAGTCCTGAAGAAATTGCAAGGAAAACTTATCATATCCAAAGTATCCCAGACTCCTCTCCAAAATGATGAGTCTGAGATACTTTGAAGGGGGTATCTGTAGGAGTCAAAAAATACTTACAGACATCCAAATACCACCCAAGGCAAAGAGAAGACAATAAACGCCATTCTCTTAATCAAAGGGGATCATTCAAAGGAAGCGAGACAACATGGAAGAACAATGTATACACCAACAGGTAGTACATGACGGCGCGGATGAGGCGCGGCAATACATGGTGCCGCGGCTAAAGCGCGGTAGTCTATGGTGCTGCGGCTAAGGCGCGGCAGCCATGCCGCGCTAAGGCGCGTAGCCTGGTATCGCGGCTATTATAGGGGGGTGTTGCGGCTGTTATAAGGCAGTTATACGATGATTTTTTGAAGCCCACGTGGCGGCATATCAGAAATAGAACGTGTGCTGACGTGGACAAGCAGTTAAACCACGAAAAAGGTGGTTAGAGGTCGTGGGAGAACAGTTTCAGGCACGAGGAAACGTGGCTGTAACTGTCCCTTTGGCCGCGACAGTCTACACTGTCGCGCCAATAGCCACGGCAGTGTTGACTGACGCGGCCAAAGAGCAGTTATTTTGTCAGTTCTTACGCCCCCATTTCCATTATGATGTACTCCTACCCCTATAAATACCCCCTAGACATGAAATAAAGGACAGATGGCAGATTGGGGCATAGAGACTTGAGCTTTTGGTGAATTGGAGTAGGAGAGAGAGTTTTCCTTCTTCACAAACATCCTCAAGAAGCTTTTGGCGATTCCTAGAGATCTAAGCTCTGACTTGATCTTTAGAAGAGTGAACATCTTACATCGATAAGATATTCGCTTAAAGATTCCTAATTCGATAAACGAAGGAAGGATACCCAAAACCTTCACGATTCAATCAGAATCTGTGAATCGGTGGTCCACGGGCTAACGCACCCTCGGCACAGGCAAAGATACCACGCAAGCAGCGATCCAAACAACGATCCTGCGTTTGTTTCTAAAAAAGTTATAATTTTCATTTTGTTGTGTAAGAGAAGTCTTATAAAAAGACCATTTCTTTTGAATTTGTTGTAATCGACCGAAGATATAATGAATTCCACAACGAGACTAACTTTTGACGAAAACACCTGCATGTAGTAAACAGTGCAAATGTTCAGTAACAATCAACAACATTGAAATTTATATATAATTGAAAATAATAAAAATGCACTTTACCTCCCTAGGGTCTATCTTCGCGGATCGGTGGCGCTCTTGATCATAAAGGACATCATGTGTCAATGGACCCGCCTCCATAACTGAAATATCTGCACATATAATGATGATCCATTAATTGATCTATAATTGAGTTAGAAAAAAATTAAGTTTATTATAAGCATTGATTTATAAGCATTGATTGAGTTTTTTATAAGCATTGATCTATAAATGAGTTAGAATAAAATTACAAATGTATAAAATTGTACCCATTAATTGCAATCTATTTAGATTGGTCGGGCAATGAGATATTCTATGCCCGGCTTGTCTGCAATATCCACATCTATTTTTTTTCGGAGCTCCTTCCCAGCCTTCATCCATAGTACCTTTTAAGCGTACTGATCGTGGGCGTCCGACTTGTCTCTTATAGCTTGGAGGCACCACATGCGGCCCGTTATAGTGTGGCCAATAACGACTATCATGTACGGGGTGGAAACACTGCTTATATGCCTCTCTATAGTTGCTTGATTGATACCACTCAGAAACGTATGTGTAATACGAAATATTTGCACCCCCTGATTGCTTGGACGTAACCGCTATGACATGTGAACAAGGCAATTTTTGCAATTCTGGTATGTTACAGGTGCATGTGCAATGTGCACCTCCCAAGTTAACGGTGTAATTGTGACCATGTTTGTCTGTAACCTCCCATTCATCTACAGCAAATCTAACAATCTTCGTGCCTCTCGCCTGCTTAACTCGAGCTCCTAAAATCGCCTCATTTTTTGGTGTCAAGAACGAGGCCCACATTGATCCATCCTCTCGCCTCTTGACAAAATAGTAATTGAGCCTGTAAAATGTCCTCGCAACCAACGCCTATATGGGCATTGCCCAAGCCCCCTTAAGTACCCCGTTGAAGCTTTCAGAACAATTGGTTGTCATCATACAGAACCGATTCCCTCCATCTTTACTAAGTGCCCACCGGTCGACGTAATAACTGCCCAGACTTCTCTCAATCCAATCATGTGCAGCTTGATATGTTGCCTTAATTTGATCCCGTATCCGATCATACACATATGTTTCGGGCGTACAACCCGCTTGCCACAAAAGACTTTGTAAATGAATCTGACTAAAGCTCTTTTTGAAGTTAACTCTAATGTGTCGTAAGCAATAGCGATGATGGTGATGAGAGCCAAATCTCCTCCACAATGCTTTTGGAATACCTTTCATCCTATCAGATATGAAAGTAATTTTTCTAGGAGGCAACACATTAAAAATATATAATTGAATGCAAGAAAAAAACCACTCCCAATTTTCACTGTTCTCGACCTCCACAACGACGAAGGCCAAATGAAATAAGCCACCATCTGCATCAACTCCTGTAGCAACAAGCAGTACACCCTTGTGTTTACCATATAAGTGTGTGCCATCAATGATAATAATAGGCCGACAAAATTTAAACCCCTCAATCGAAGGCCCAAATACCCAAAAATCAGAGGTGAATTGATGAACTCCCGGATCGATCTCTTTGGTTATGAGTTTGTATTCAGATCCAGGATTACTTCTTTTGATCGCATCAAGATATTGAGGTAGTGTCGAGTAAGACTTGTCCCAATCACCAAATATTTTTGTCATCGCAATTCTCCTTGCATTCCATGCTGTAATATATGAGATTTTAATGAACTTGGTATCAAGCACTTTCTCAATTATATTATCGGACGTTAGATCAAGCTTCTTCCTTAACTTTGGCATAATCAACCGCGCTATGTAAGAGGCAGATGCACCACTGTGATCTTGCTCTAATATTGGATTGACACATGTGTGAACACCGCAGTATTCACTGATCCTAAATTGAAAATTGTGTTTCTTTCCTGCAAATGCATATAACTTCCAAGGACATGAGTAATCAGCTTCATTTCCCTCGGTCAGACCTGTTCTTTGTGTGTTCATAAAACATATTGCATCATAACTTGTGCGATTGCTTTTAATTTGCTTGAACTTGAAATTCTTTTCGAAAGAGTATTCACGAATAGCATCAACCAACTGGTCCTTAGTCTCGAATAAATCACCAACTTTAAAGGGGGCGTCATCATCTCCTCTACGAGTTGAACTTTCACCGATGCACATATCTTTTACTGTGGAAGAACGAATCCACTCATCATCTTCAAACTCGTCGGGGGGTGGTTCTTCGTACTCAACATAGTCATTATTAACGTAAGCCTCATCAGGCCATTCCGGATTATCTTCGACATCTTGGGTAACAAATTGCATGCTATCAACTGGTGCACTATATTGTTCTTCACCTCCCGAATCATTGCTTATTTCATCCTCTTCGATTATTGCCCCACTTAACCTCCCCATATTTCCATAAGAGACTTCGTTATTCATGACATTTGACGTTCCACCGAATTGAGTCCGCTCCATTTCATTCGAAGAAGAAAGAAACCCATCGGAATGAACTCTCATATCTAACATGCGTGAGAATTCTCCTGGAGGTTTGAATATTTGGCACGAATTATGTGGCAACTTTTTAATAAACAATTCTACTGTTTGTTGCGACATGCCTAATTTAAACATAATACTCATATGATAATCGTTCGAGATCTCTACTGCGGATGTTCTATTGATACAAAATACATACAAAATAGCTTGAAGGAAAATCATGCTAAATACATACAAAATACGCAACAGAAGACTATATGTATAATTATGCTATGTATGTAGAGAGCATGAAATACATAATAGGACCATCCTAATTAAATCTAACATAATCCCTATATTAAAGAGAGCATACAAGAGTTAGAAAGTCATACTTTCGAAGCGTGATTCGATGGAAGATCGAATAACCCCTAGCTCTTGTTCCTTGTAGTAGATAATCTCCTCGTAGTGGATTTCCAAGTCTTCAAGTGGGCTTGATAAAATGGGAGTCTTCTTGAGACACAAGGCAAGATATCCACCCCCGGGTTCTTAATATCCTACTACTTACTCTTGCTTAAAGATTGCTAAAGTTTAGTAAGAGGAGAGCTCTCTTTTATTCTCTTATGGAAAAAACCACTTAGCCAATTTTTCATTAGCCTTTCCATAAGAAAGAGAGCTCATATTTATAGAGTGAAATGTATTCATGACATGAATGACTCATCCTATGAGTCATAATCATCAAATATAAATGATTAATCTAGTGAGTCATGCAATGAATCATCTTATGAATCATTACATTTCAAAACCATGTGCTAATAAACCATGTGCTCAAACCATACCACTAAATGACTCTGAATGACTCATCCTATGAGTCATGCAATGAATCATCAAAAATTAATGATTAATCAAGTGAGTCATGCAATGAATCATCTTATGAATCATTACATTTCAAAACCATATGCTAATAAACCATGTGCTCAAACCATACCACTAAGTGACTCATCTCATGACTCATTATACATGGTATGTGTATTTCATAAATGAGAATACCAAATCAATATTGTATTTTATAAATACGATATTTTGTAATTTTCCAATCATTGATTAAGTCATCATATGACCAAAAAGTCAATGAGTTGATCAAAAGTCAATGAGTTGACCAAAAAGTTAACTAGTTGACTAAAAGTTAACTTTATAGGAAAAATACTAGAATTCATTTCCTAAGCACATAGCATTCCGATTTTATCGATATACATAACCGTTTATGTGTATCCGGTAAAATCATATATGCGTATCAATCATACGCATCACTCTATAAATTGTGTTACATAGGATTCAAGTACGCGCTTGGTGTGACTCTAGGGCCCAACTTAAGAACTTGGCAGTGGATCATATCCACAAGTACAACAGATGTGTTAGCTACACATGAAGACTACCCGGGTATAAGTTGTGATAGATGTCTGCAAGATGCTTACACAATTTTATCAGGACCACTCAGTGATAATGTCGTACAGTCCGGTCTCTTCGTCAAACCATGTCAAACTATTAAGCTTAGGGTATGGAAAACTGTCAAACCCTAATTGCTCAATTAGTGTTTATTGATATTAAACTCATAACCTATAAGATCAAACTGACACTCAGTTTATCTTATTTACCTCTGCCAAGGATTTCCAGACTATAGTTATATCAAACAATCTTATGACATCAACCCCTATACTGGGGGAGACGAATCCCTTCTTGGCATCTCAATATCTACTTATGTCTCGGGATGTACCCAACAAGAGCCGTTATGCACAATTCAATAAGAACTGTGGTTAGGTAAAAGTCTAAATACATCTTTATTAACATATAAGATATTGCACTCATGCCTCAGGTCAAGAGACTACTATGTACTATATCACTTGAGAACTTCTATTTGACAGTTAAGTATATTACCAACTAGATGTTCTCGGCGAGTCGTTCAGTCAACTCATTCACTAATGAGTCACCTGTATACTGTATCTTGATGTCTCACATCAATGATCTAAGAGATTGATCATCTCCTTCAAAAGGAGAAATAAAGCATACACTAGTCTAAACCAAAGTGATGAATACTTCATCGACTAGGAACATTTTAGAATATACGTTAGCGACAAATCAGATCTCTTCATTACGATCATATCCGAAATGTCTGATAGTCTAGTATCATTCTAAGGACTTTATCTGTATTAAAATACCAGATAAATCTGACCAAAATAGCATACTATTATTTTAAACAAGGATGTTATATTCATATAGGTCCTGTTACAATATACAATTATTGCCTGCAGGGCACCTATATCCAATATAGTTATGGGCCAATTACATATAATTTTCAGTCGGTATTCTCGTTAGTCAATTTTTATAACTCGGTGTAATTCCATAACCAAGTCGTAGTAACTATATGATTCCGAGATCATTAATGGCGTCGTTACCCCTCCGACGTACATTGGCATATTATTCATCCTATAATTAATTTGTCCACCATAAGAACAAGCAATAAAAATCATATTGCTCAACCTATTCAAAAGAAAATTATATCATTTAAATATAAAAAAATAAATTAATATGCAAATAATCTCATATAATTTCAACCAAAAACCCTAATTCCCAAATTGTAAATCCTAAACCTTAAAATTGAACAATTGAACATTCTATGCCCTAAAAGTTAATTACATCAATAACAATCATCATACAAACGAATTTCAGCGATAACTCTAACCCACGAAATTCATTTATGAATGAAAACCCTAGAAATTTATTTTTAAGAAAAATCCTAGATTTCTACATGTTAAAAGAGGAGAGGAGTAGAAGAAATTATCTAAAGAAGTTTAAGATAACCTTTGATTTGAATTTCGGCCGAAGAAACCAGTTGAAATTTCAGATCTGAGGCTTGGTTTCGTGAGAACGGGGACGGAAGAGAGAAGAGGGAGGCGGAGAAACGAAATGGGATAAGGGAAATAGGGTTCGATGGCTTTTATACCGGAGGGGGCCCAGAATAAGTAGTCGGGTTTCCTAACCCCGACTACTTTTTGCCTTGGCCAAGCACCGCGGAAATAGGCTTCGAATTGGTCGGGGTTCCCAACCCCGACCAATTCGTCCACTGGTTAAACCCAGCGGGGCTGGGCTCTGCTAATTGGTCGGGGTTGGGAACCCCGACCAATTCGAAATAGGATCATTTCGAATTGGTCGGGGTTCCCAACCCCGACCAATTAGTTAAGGGCCTCGTAGCGGATCGACTAAACAGTCGGGGTTGGCAACCCCGACTATTTATGAGGCCGTTTAAAAAATAATCGACCCGCTTTCTCGCCACGGCGCTGACGTGGTGAGAAACCGGGTCGATTCCGGTAAATAAAAAAGAGGGAGATCGATTTCGATAATAAAAATTAAAAATCGGGCTACAGTAAAAATTTATTCTTAGATACCGCGTCGGATTCACACGATTTTTATCAGAGCGGTGATGGGGAGACCCAAAATGCGACAGCCCTCACGTGACATATGAGATGGAACGCCTGCTTTATCACCTACATTGGCTTTATGAATGTTTAGTATTTAGAATACAAGGGTATTTTTGCCAAGAAAATAGTTTTCCCTATTTGTTCTTCTGGGTTGATGAGTCATCATCTGCAATGTTTTACACCTTCCCCAATTGAATATCTCTGATCTTACCTCCTCTTTTCATGATCGATGTTCTAGGCGTTCTCTATTGACAAAGAAGACAAACTACATAGAAGATCATCTCTTCCATTTTCAACATTGTTAAGCTTAGAAAAAATTATTATTAGGGGGATTTATCTAATGGTCCGTTATCACCCCACTAATCCAAAGAGTTAATTAAAGGGCTGTTTGCTTGCCTAAAAAAGAGGAAACTAAAAAAAATAGGAAACCTATTTCTAAGAAAATTTATTTTGAGATTGTTTAGTTGGCTAAAAAAAAAGAAGGAAATCGAAGAATGAGAGATGAGTTGTCATATTATTATTGGATGATGTGAGTGGTTTTTTAAGAAAATTTGTTTTGAGATTGTTTGGTTGGTTAAAAAAAATAAGGAAATAAATTATAAGAAACATTATTTCTTGTAATAGGTTCTTTTTTGTGTTTTGTTCATTCATAAAAATAAGAAA
This sequence comes from Asparagus officinalis, assembly GCF_001876935.1. Lineage (NCBI taxonomy): Eukaryota > Viridiplantae > Streptophyta > Magnoliopsida > Asparagales > Asparagaceae > Asparagus > Asparagus officinalis. The sequence continues at coordinate 68,558,188 of NC_033798.1, read as the reverse complement.
ATATATGAGATGAGATGAGTTGTCATTATATTATTGGATGATGTAACCCACACTTAAGAAAATCGTTTTCCTAGATTTTTTTTTGAAGGAAATGGCTGGAAATAAAATGTTAATGAGATGAGATGAGTTGTCACCATATTATTGGATGACGTGAGTGATTTTTAAAGATGAGATATGATGGAGATGAGATGAGTTGGATGATGTGATTCATTTCTTGTGTTTGATTTATTTTTAGGAGATGATATGAGATGAGTTGTGTGATGAAAATAATTTTTTTATTGGATGTTGTGATGAGTTTTAGAGATGAAAATGGATGAAAATAATTTTTTATTAATTTCCATGTACCATTTTTCTTTTCTTGGTTTTTAGGAAACCAACCAAACAGCCCTTAGGAGAAATACTAATTATTGGAGAGATTCATTCTATGGTCCATTATCACCTCACCAATCCAAAAAAATCAATTTAGAGGGGGTATATGGTTCCAGTTTGTTTTACGTATAGATCAAATCACATAGGGGGAAAATTAAGCTAAATGAAGAGGATTTATTTGTTACTTTTCATTAGCGAAGGGAGGAATCAAAGAAGAACAGATAGTTAAGAAATACCATGAAGTCTGGTGATGAAAGTAGAAGAAGAGAAATAGTTTCCAGATTTTTAAACAAGAACAGATCATTAAGAATAATTATTTCCAGACCCAAAACACGGGACAGTTTAGGGTATAGGCTGATGTGGAAAAAAGACTTTGTTTATTATTGTATTTTTTATATTCTAAGTTGGACAATGAACACAATAGTTAAGGGGTAATTTCGGAATAAGAACAGATCATTAAGACTAATTATTTTGGGACCCAAGACATTGTACAGTTTAGGGGACAGACTAATATGGAAAAAACCTTTATTTATTATTGTATTTCTTTATATTCCAGGCTAGACAATGAACACAATAGTTAAGGGGCAGTTTCAAAAAATTTTAAAAATCCGAAAACCATCTCTCTTTTTCTATCTTCATCACCAAACTTCCTCATATTCTTAATGATTTGTTCTTGTCTGATCTCCTCCCTTCACTGATGAAAAGTAACAAATAAATCCTCTTCATTTAGCTTAATTTTCCCCCTATGTGATTTGATCTATACGCAAAACAAACTGGAACCATATACCCCTCTAAATTGATTTTTTTGGATTGGTGAGGTGATAATGGACCATAGAATGAATCTCTCCAATAACTAGTATTTCTCCTAAGGGCTGTTTGCTTGATTTCCTAAAAATCAAGAAAAGGAAAAGGGTACGTGGAAATTAATAAAATATTATTTTCATCCATTTTTATCCCTAAAACTCACCACAATATCCAATAAAAAATTATTTTCATCTCACAACTCATCTCATATCATCTCCTAGAAATAAATTAAACACAAGAAATGAGTCACATCATCCAACTCATCTCATCCCCATCAAGTCACATCTTTAAAAATCACTCACATCATCTAATAATATTTTGCAACTCATCTCATCTCATTAACATTTTATTTTCACTCATTTCCTTCAAAAAGCTAGGAAATCGATTTTCTTAAGTGTGTGTTGTTAG
>NC_033798.1:68546663-68556588 GCF_001876935.1 Asparagus officinalis | reverse complement strand
AATTAGGGTCTTATGCTAATCTAATCCAATATTATGCCAATTAAAACTAATTGACAAATTATTCTTGCAAGATAAATATATAATTCGTTATAAGCAAGAATATGCAATATAAACAAAAGTAAACTGGAAGATAGTGTGCAAAAAGACAAACGTAAACAAACGATATGATTACGGAGTTCAGTCCCCACGACCTACATCTCCGCTCCTCACCTTGAGGAGATCTTTACTAACACAACCGGGTTTTCTATGCTTACCCGAATAACATTTACACCTCACAATACGGTTTTCTAGTTCACCGAAAACTTCACAACTTACACACTAGCAATACACTTCACACCCTCTAAGTGTTGACCTAGCCCGTGCCATCTTCCTCAAGTGCTAGGAATTACAAGCTACCTCTAGGCTTTACTACTGACGTCACTCCTCTCGGAACCGACCCCATCTCTCACCATACTTCTCTCGGTGTCCAAGTGTAGTACAATATGCAACTCACAAAAGGCTTAATTATAATAAAATATTCTCTAACATGAATGAAAACTCAATGTAGGCTCAATCTCACAAATCATAATCCCACAACCTAATATGATGTATGAAATCCTATAAGCTCAATTAGGGTGTGTGTGTGATAAAATGAGTATAAAGGAAATCAAACTCAAACAGTAAACTAGCAATAATGATATATGAAAATCAAAAACAAATTGCTAGAGAATAGAGTTTGAGAAACTTCTCTATTAAACACAATAGAGGTTGGAGATGATTGAGGATGAATTCCCCAATTGAAAGATCTATTAAACACAATAGAGGTTGGAGATGATTGAGGATGAATTCCCCAATTGAAAGATCAAGTCACCTCTTTAAAACACAAACTTAATCACTTGAATAAACTTTAAAACTCTTTTCAAACTATTGTTAAAATTCACTTCCAAAGATATGTCTTGCTGATGAGAAGGTAGGGGTTTATATAGGAAGAGAAAACGACAGCCAAAAACCCAAGCAAATCAGCAAAAATCTCCCAAAAACCAAGAAACAGATTCTGTACAAAACTAGCCGTTGGACAGCCTGTCAGTCGACTGACGGGAAGCATCAGTCGACTGATAAGCTGAATGTTGTATTAAAAAACAAGCTTATTAGTCGACTAAAAAATATTTTCAGTCGACTGACAGAGAGCAAAATGAATATTCCAGGCACTTTCTTCAGTCGACTCATCAGTCAACTGATGTCATCAGTCGACTGATCAATCGACTGATAACAGGTTTTCAACCTGAACTGATTTTCAAGTTGAATTTCAAGGCTCTGTTAAAAAAACAAATAAAATGCAAAAAATGTAAAACTTTGGGAAACGTTTATAAACATGAATATGAACATGTTGGAAAAAGAAATTTTCAAATATCTTTTACCATTTGTGAAAACACAGGAAAATTCAACAATGCTAAAATACATAGTTTTCAAACATGTTAGTTTTTGCTATTTTAGATCAAATCAGGTTTTGAAAGCTTGTGTAACCTTTTTATGGACTTAACAAATGATGTTAACATGGTTGATATAGTCCAAAATATATTTGAATGTAATTTGCATAAAAACACCTATTTTCATAAAAATTCACAAATGAATTATGTGTGTAAACTTGAGCTTATAGAATTAATCACACACAATATTATCCTATACTAAGTATACCCAAAATAATCTTGATCTTCGATATGGCTTGACTTGGTATACTAGCGAATGAAGCTTGAACTTGGATCTTCAACTGAATTGTGTTGGCTTCACCCACTATTCATCCATCCTCCATTGGATATGACTGTTGAAGCGCAATTCTATCCATCCTCCAACTAGTTGTTTGCCTAGAATAAATATGAAAACACAAACACTAGACAAATAACATTAGTGATAAATTGTTTGTTAAACATTATCAAAACAAGAATGCTAACAATCTCCCCCTTTTTGATGATGACAAACAGTTTTCTAAAAGATATATGCATGAATATATAGGTTATAAATCATATGCATATAATGTGTATACTCACAACATTTTATTTCTCTCACAATATTTCTTCCTCTTTGACAACATCAAAAAGGGGGAAAACAAGAGATTGAAAGCTCCCCCTACCTATAAGTATTAGTGAGTAATATAGGAATTCTCCCCCTATTAAAAAGCCTGAAGGAATGGTTAGCCACAATATATAAGCAGATAAGGACTGTGAAAACATAGTACATTGAGAAGAAATATAGTTCACAAGTTAGCCACAATATATAAGCAGATAAGGACTGTGAAAACATAGTACATTGAGAAGAAATATAGTTCACAACCACATCCACACATGTATCTAAGGACTGTGAAAACATAGTACATTGAGAAGAAATATAGTTCACAACCACATCCACACATGTATCCATAAGCATAAAAAAGAACATGACTGTAGGCTGTCTAAAAATCATAATAGATAGTTGATCCCCTATCAAACGCTGATGATGGAGGTTACAATCTGACGACTTCCAGAAGGTTACAATTTAAATATTTTTATGTAGATTGATAAAGGTTACAATCTGATGACCTTCACGATAACCGATGAAAGCTCTAATCAACAGCCTTCACAATCAACATCAAGAGTTATAATTTAACGACTCTCATATTTTTAAGGAGCCAAGATGAAGATTACAAGATGGTGATCTTTGCAACGCTCTGGAAAAAGAGACTACAAATCGACGGTCTCTTCAAATTCAGACGCGGAGCTCACCTATGCGTCCCAAATTCAAAACGCATAGCTCGTGGCCGCGTTCCAAACTCCCAGAACAAAACGCGAAGGTCCTCCCCATGTGTCAACACCAAAACGCGGAGGTTCTCCCTGTGTGTCAGCAACAAAACGCTAGAGTCGGACCTGCGTTGCAACACCAAAACGTAAAGGTCCTCCCCGCGTGTCAACATCAAAACGCCGGAGTCGGACCTGCGTTGCAACATCAAAACGCGGGGGTCAGACCTACGTTTTTTGTATTTGACTGGTTCAAACAGAACCTATACGGTTTTAAAACTGTATCTCCACTTAATGGGGTCAATTACACCTCATTATGGAGAGATTTTAGGGGGGATTACACCCCTTAAACTCTTGAACAGTTCCAAAACTGTTTCCCACGATTTGGGGGCGGTTACACCCCACTTAGGAGTGATTTAAGGGGCGGTTATTGTTGGACCCTAGAGGGGGGTGATTAGGGTCTTATGCTAATCTAATCCGATTATATGCCAATAAAACTAATTAATAAGTTATCCTAGCAAGTATGAAATACAACAAGATATGTGAGCTAGGATAAGCAACAAGATATATCCTAACAAAGAGATATAGGCAATGTATGTGCAAGGATATATAAACACAAGGGTAACATAAACAAATAATATAGTGGATGAAATAAACAATGAGAGAAAGGCTATAAAGATGAACAAATATAAGTGTGCTAAGCCAAACTCAAACAAGCAATATGATCACGGAGTTCGGACCTTCCGTCTTACGTCTCCGCTCCCCACTCCCGGGGAGAAATCCACTATCATAACCCGGTTTGGAAGCCGGAACTTCTACACACTCGGTTTACAAGTTTACCGAAAACTCTCACACAACAAACACTATGCAATCACACTCTACACCCACACAAGTGTTGGACCTAGCCGTGTCTCCCTAAGTGCTCGATTACAACCTCTCCCTAGGATCGTCAACCGACGCCACTCCTCTTGGAACGATCCCCGACTCTCACCACACACTCCTCACTCGGTGTACAAGTGTATTACAAAGTGATTCTCACAATAAGCACAAATATGACAAATGATTGTTCTCAAAACAAGGTGAGAACTCAATTAAGCACAACTCAAAATGTAACAAATATAAATTTGTTCTCTACAATAGATGAGAACTCAATTAAGCACAACTCAATGTTACAATCTCTCACAACCCTAATATACTATGTATGTAAATACAATAAGCTCATGTGGGTGTGTGTAACAATGAGATTAAATAAAAACTTAACTCAATAAGAACTAGCAATAAGATTGATATGAAATACAATAGTAGAAATGCTAGGAAATAGAGTTAAGGAAACTTCTCTATAAACACAAAGAGAGGATGATGAAATGTTGAAGATGAACTCTTCAATAGTTGATGTAAACTCCTCTTTGTAACAGCAAACCCAAAACAAACTTAAACCAAAACTAAACAAGCTTAAACCCTTGTTTAAAACCTTGTTTAAAAACTTCTTAGATTGGTGTAGAACTGAGATCAATGGGGGTATTTATAGCCTCCCAAAACCTCAGCCAAAAACCCTAAACAAAAGAAAAAAAGGCCACAGCCAACGGTAACAAAAATAGCTGTTGGAAAGAATCTGACAGAGCGGCGGTCGACCAAAAAAATTCACGGTCGACCGCGATCCAGATCCCAAACTGAGAAAACAAGCAGAGACTTCTGCGGTCGACCGGTGCGGTCGACCGATGGAAATTTCGAGCTCACGGTCGACCGCGGCAGTCGACCGACAAACTCTCTACTGTCCACTGACGAATGAACTCTAGAGCGGTCGACCGGTGCGGTCGACCGAGGACTGATAAATTCCAAAACTGATTTTAAAACAGATTTTGAGACTTTTGAAGATATGTTAAAAATAACAAATGAAGTCCAAAAATAATGAAACTTTGGGAAATGTATATAAACATATAAATGAACATGTTACAAAAAGAATTTTCCAAATTGCATTTTCCATTTGTGAAAAATCATCATTTTGAAAAATAGTCCAAAACATATATATATATATATATATATATGAAAACCAATATAATGTGTGTATAATATTGAGCTTAAAGTACTTAACACACATAATATAAAATCTAAACTACATTACCCAAGCCGATCTTGATCTTCAATTAAGCTTGACTTGGTACACTTGCGAATGAAGCTTGAACTTGATCTTTAACTTTGAATTACAAGGCTTCACCGACATTCTGCCAACCTCCTTTGGATATGATCGTTGAAGCTCTATTCCATCCAACCTCCAACGACGTTGTTTGTCTATAATAAATAAGAAAACACAAATACTAGACAAACAACATTAGTGATAAATTGTTTGTTAAACATCATTAAAACAAAAAGGCCAACAGTTATACCCCCTTAATCCCCTATAAATAAGAAGAAACTCAACTGAGTTAAGGGTTGGAACTTCTTGGCTCGGATTGACCCTGGAGTTTGGCAGCAAAGAAAGGATCTTTGGAGCATTCTCGGATCTGGAGATCGACCACCGGAGCTTTCTTTTGGCCTTGGCTTATTAACCGATTTTTGGTTCAAATCAACTCTTTACAGAGTTCTTCTAAACTCGTTCAGAGTTCTAAAACTTGCCACGCAAATTCTCCACAATATCAAATCGTGAGGAGAAGACACCGTTCTAGTGAATCAAAACGTCGGATCGTCAACGGAGAGCAAACTTGACGCGAGTGTTTTCGGAGAAAGTTGCCTTCATTGTCGAATTTATTATAATCTGGATCGCTTACAAAGAATTCAAGATATTCAAGAAAAAGAATAAGAAAGTGAAAGATTACAACTTTTCAAAAATAACGCAAGATCCGTTCGTCGTTTCTTGCTTGCGTGGGTCTTTAGCCGGTGACGGGGACGTTGATTAAGTTGGAGACACCCTCTGGTGTCTCAACCAGGGCCGAGACACCCAAGGGTGTCTCCAACTCAGATTCGTCCTGTGCCTATAAATACAAGCCCCAGAGCCCTATTTTTTTTAGATCTAGAGTTTTGAAGAATTGGCGAAGCCCTGCCGGACTGAAGAGTGATTGAGTTCTTCAACGCAAGAGATCGAGAGTCGTCAGATCTACATCACCCGCATCCGATCCTTAGTATTATCCCGTTGTGATAATTCTAAGAAGAGCAATTATCTCGCTGTTCACTCTTCAGTCCGACAGGGCTTCGCCAATTCTCCAAAACTCCAGATCTGAAAAAATGAGGCTCCGGGGCTTGTATTTATAGGCACGGGACGAATCTAAGTTGGAGACACCCTCTGGTGTCTCAACCAGGGCCGAGACACCCCGATCCTTAGTATTATCCCGTTGTGATAATTCTAAGAAGAGCAATTATCTCGCTGTCGTCGAGATAAGCACTTCTGCTTCTAGATTCCTTCGCGGATTGACGAAGTTCTAGACCTGATTTGATTGCCAGGTAGTCCACAGATATCAACGTCCCCGTCACCGGCTAAAGACCCACGCAAGCAAGAAACGACGAACGGATCTTTCGTTATTTTCGAAAAGTTGTAATCTTTCACTTTCTTATTCTTTTTATTGAATATCTTGAATTCTTTATAAGCGATCCAGATTATAATGAATTCGACAATGAAGGCAACTTTCTCCGAAAACAAACTGGTGACTACAGTGGGAGCCAACAGCCTCACTGCCGAGGCTGTCGTGAAGCAACCGGCATTCAAGATCCGGGTGAATGAGGAGATCGAATACGAGTTCGATCAACAAAAGTTTGAAGAGTACCTCTCTTCCTCCTCCTCCAGATCCGCCAAAAGTTTGAAGAGTACCTCTCTTCCTCCTCCTCCAGATCCGCCTCTCCAAACAGGCATAGGAAGACTTCCTCTTCCAGGAATGTTCGCGGGACCTCAGGGTTGAAGATCCAAGATCCCCTCGCCATTGCTGTACCCACGCCCCGCGACGTCCCTGCAGCGTCCAAAGAAGTCAAAGCTGCAGATCCGGACCTCCCTTCCGCCGTAAAGGTAACTGCTGAAGGTGCTCCAACTTTGTCGAAGAGGGCGCACCAGAGACGTCGTCAACGCCTTGCTCGACAATTGGCCAAGGCTGCAGAGTCGATGGACGGAGTCCGCTATACTGAGGACCTAAAATCAAGGCAGCGCCAGGAACAGCAACGGCGAGCCGCCAGCCTCTCCTCTAAGGCGGAGACGAATGAATGGGTCCGCGTTAAGAAGACTCGCTCCATTCTCGAAGAGCGAATCAAGAAACGCCGCGCATTGCTCGCGCATGCCCGAGTCCTTTTGCAGAAAGCGGAAGAGATGCAGAAAGAAGATACGGTCAAGAAGCCGCCTAGATACAAGCAGGTGTGGGTACCAAAGACAAAACCAGCACCTAAGACAAAAGTGGACGGAGTTATTTTCCAGCCTTCTTCAAATCCAGATCCCGTTTCCCCTGTCCCCGCACTTCCGATGGAGCCAGGTAAGAACGTGGGTCCCACAAGATCCAGAGTTCCTTTGAAAGGTCGCCTCGGTCCTTTACCAGAAGATCGAGGTAAAGCACCTGTCAAGGAGGGATTGGGACCATTGAAAGGTCCCCAAACAACAAACCAGACTGGGGGTCGTACCAATCCTCCTAAGAAAGATAACAAAGGGAAAGCCCCTATTACCGACCGCATTGGATTGCGGGTTGAAGTTCAAGAGCCCGTTAAGTTTTCACGCTCGCAAAAGCGTAAACTTGAACGAGCGACTTTTGAAGACGCCAATAAAGCGTCGTATCCCCAGAGGGAAACGTATTCGTCTGATGACGATGGTGTTATACCTGGGAAGTCGTGCCAACACTCTATGGGTTGTTCTAGTTATCAAACTGACGAGTTGTACTATAGGGTCGGGGGTATAGATAAGTCTCGAAAGAGAAACGTTCGAGATACAGATTCTCGTTGTCCGTGTGCCAACATAATCAAGGCGGTATTATCAGAATGCTGCCGTTCTAAAACCCCAAGGAGAGTTTCGGTGTTTGAAAGAATTTCTACCAGAACGTTCGAGACCAAGTCAAGGCATTTCCGTAGGAGGAAACCTGTTCGCCAAGAAGATGAATTTCTAGAAGTGTCAGTTAATATGACCGGGAGAGGTAAATCGACACGACGCTTTAGCCCAGATCAATTTGCTGAGGTATCCCAGCGTATGACTCGATTGCGATCGGGGACCAGTAGGCGAAAGAACTACCAAAGAATACAGAAGGGACTTCCTTCAGAAGATGAAACTTCGGAGGTTTGCTCAGATGCCGGCTCAGATGCTTGCTCAGCGATGGCTTCCGATGACACCGCTTCAAGTACAGGACAACCCTATGAGTCACTTATGATTAGCACAGAACAAGTGGCTAAGTTGCTCGATGACGCTTTGACAAAGCAGAAGGAAAATTTCAAGTTTGAAATGGAAATGGCCATGCAACAGATGAGAGAAATGCATGACCAGCAAATCGCGGCACTAACAACCACCAAGAGGAGTCTAGTCATCGCAATAATCCGAATCAAGATGATAACGAGCGGGAAGAGGATAATGCTAACATGAACACCCCTCCCGTCACGAGCGGGAAGAGGATAATGCTAACATGAACACCCCTCCCGTCAACAACAATAATGGGGGTGGCCCTTCGGATGATAACAACACAAAGGAGGATCACGTTACTTCTCCCTGAAATCACTCGAAAACAGATACAAGTGAGGATAAGAAAATAAGAGACTTGGAGAGCAAAATCAACGCGTTGATGAATGGTCAAGAAGTGAAGAGGTCTGGAATAGCATGTCCATACCCAAGGGAATGAGAATCAATTCCATATCCGGCAAAATTCAATTTCATCAATTTTACGCCGTTTGATGGGAAGGGTTCCCCAACCCAACACTTGATATATTTTAAGTCCCATTTAGGAATAATCTCTGGGAATGAACCCTTAATGGTGTGGTCATTCGTTGGCACTCTTCGCGGAGCAGCTTTCGATTGGTATCGCTGCCTCAAGCCGGGGAGTATCAGCAGTTGGGATGATATGGAGGACATGTTCTTGACAAACTTCTTCGACGACGACACCGAGATTTCAATCGGCACACTATTTGACGAGAAACAGAAAAATGGTGAGACAGTCGAAAACTTCGTGAAGAGATTCTGAAACAAAGCAATGAACTGCAAGGATCCAGTTAGTGAAGACTTTATCCTTGAGACTTGTCACAATAATCTTTCATTGGACATCCTCGAAGCTATGGGAATGGCACCACTAAAGACCTTGAAGGACTTGAAAGTGCGAGGGGAACGAGCCGAACGATTCCTTAAAAGGAAGAAGGTAGAAAGAGGTCAAACGGCAAATAATGCCCCACAACAGAACTTCGTCCCTAAGGGTAAAGAAAAAGCACAAGCGAATGCAGTGGATGCGAACTAAACATTCGAAGTGCAAGCGCAACCGCAACAGCAACAGCAGAAGGCGCCTCAACAATCAAGGTGGCCACAACAGCCTCAGAAATTCGGAGCCTAAATTCCCGAAGGTCACTCGTTCAAAGAGGATGAAGTTCCCGGTATTTTCAAATATCTTATAGAGAATAACAAAATCAAGTTGCCTCCGATCCAGGATCAGGAAGATGCTAAAAGAGTTAACGATCCAAAATACTGCGTATTCCATAGAGCGGTGCATCACCCTACCAAAGCGTGCTATGCCCTCAAAGACAAGATCCAGGCTTTAATAGATGTTAGGGTCATCACTATGAAGCAACCTAAGGAGAAGAAAGTGGGTGCGAATGCAGTATCGATTAGCTTCGGTTCTGTCCCCTTGAACTGGTTCCAGCATGAGCCGGTAATAAATGCAGCAATAAAGACCGTGAACGATGATCCTCACAAACAGCGCCAGAAAGGACTTGTGCCACACACAGCCCCGAATGGTGAGATTCTTTGGGTTCATCCCGATTTGATTGGAGATGAACAGTGGACTGGATCCTCATCCAAGAAAAGGTCAAAAGGAAAAGGTAAGTCTTGTTATGGAGCTTCTGCTATTCCAGGAGAAGACGACGATGAAATTCCAGCCTTCTCACTTTCTGAAGATGAGCAGGAGGCCTTTGCTACTAGGAGTGGGAATGAATATCACTACAAATATCCGGATGCTTCTGAGCAACTGGCTAAGCAGGGGGTAACCAAAGCCGTTCCCTCCAAGACATTAGCAGAACTGGGGATTGTC
>NC_033798.1:68544151-68546648 GCF_001876935.1 Asparagus officinalis | reverse complement strand
GAATTGTCGCAACTCCCCCAACACCTGTAGCTACGGAGAAAGTCCAGCAAAAGGAGAAAGGGAAAGAGCCTCTACGCCAAGAAGTCCAAAACCCGAGGCAGTCTCGATTCAATCATCCGATTGGGAGAGACAAACCGGGAAATGCAAGCTCTCCGCCCCGTTTTGACATCATGGCGTAGTTAGCTAATATACCGGCTAGGATAACCCTATACGAATTATTGCGTCTTTCAAAGGACACAAGGAAAGCATTGCAGGAAGCCTTGAGCGACTCTGAAGCTTTCTTGACTCGAATCAAGCCGTCTTCTGAAGAATTGGAGCCGTCAGTTCAACACTGTAATCTCGCGGCGCACCATTTTCCCTGCATTTCCTTCACCAAAGAAGACATGCAGACGAAAAACTCAAAGCAACAAATAATGAAGTCAAGACGGTGGTCGCGGATAAGCAACCATTTAAAGGGTTGGAGAACTATTTCACCGATTCCCTTCTATACGGTGCTGAATCCGATACTGAACCATCGGCCCAAGGAACGGACAGTGGGGATGAAGCTGATACCGAAGCTGGGTTTGATTATGATGGTGGTTTTGTATTGAATAACATTATACCCATTGTAATTAATCTTGACGATGAAGAATCATCGGAAAGTAGTTGTAACTGGCTACTTGCCGAAGAACTATCAATAAACGATGATTTAGAGTACTCGATGTGTCTTGATAATATCACTAAAGAATTATATGACAACCTTGACTTGTATATGCCACTTCAATCATTTTGCATGACGAAAAAGCAAGTACAAGATCCATGCAGAACGACACTTGTCATCCCCGTAGGGACAGGGGGTGGAAAGGAAGTCGTCTATGGTAAAGGAAGAGAATCTCCGATACCCGACCACTTCTTGGAAGAGGAAGACGATGATGATAAACCTGTTCCTCACCTATTTAGGTATAACACAAAAGCGCGTGATCTAATGGAGAAGTATGGATATGACTTCACACTCGGAGAAGGTCTTTGCTTTGGTCGAGGTCCTCGAGTTCCGCCTCGAATGACCTATGTACCAAAAGGAAAACCCGATGATTATTATCGCCATAAAAGAGGTTTAGGTTATGTCTCCTCATCCGATGATGAATGTTGCTGGCAGGTCATTGATCAAATTGCTAACAAATCTAAAAACGGATACTCTTCTGATTCTTCAGCTTGGGATTCTGACACTAGTATTGGTGAAATGTTCAAAAAGTTGATGTCGAACATGGTTACGGTCGATCCTGCTATAATAGAGGAAGACGATCAGATGCCGACTTGGGAAGATCCTTGGGTTCATCACCTAAACATGCAGTACAGTGATAGGTTTGAGCAGAGAGAACCTCCTACCGAGGATCAAGTGGTCCAAGTGAATATGGGAAGCGAGGAAAATCCAAAGCCGATATTCATTAGCGACAGCCTCCCGCCCGATGAGAAAGAGGAGTTAATCTCTCTTATCAGGGAGTACATCGATGTGTTCGCCTGGAATTATGAAGATATGCCAGGACTCGACCCAAATGTAGCAGTGCATCGTCTTAATATTAAGCCGGATGTCAAACCTATCAAACAACAACAAAGACGATTTCGTCCGCAAATGATGGAAGCAATCGAGGCCGAGGTGAAAAAACTTATCAACTCGGGCTTTGTTAGGGAAGAACAACATCCCGAGTGGCTTACCAATATTGTCCCGGTCCTTAAGAAGAATGGAAAAATCAGAGTTGGTATTGACTTTAGAGACCTCAACGCTGCCTGCCCAAAAGATAATTTCCCCCTTCCCATCACAGATGTCATCATCGACAATACGTGCGGATTCGAGAGGATGTCTTTCTTGGATGGTTTCTCTGGTTATAATCAAATAAAGATGCATCCAGATGATAAAAAGCATACCGCGTTTAGAACACCCCTCGGTGTTTTCTGCTACACGGTCATGCCCTTTGGCTTAAAGAATGCAGGTGCCACATATCAAAGAGCCATGTCAAAAATTTTTCAGGAACATCTCCGAAAGACTGTTGAATGCTACGTGGATGATTTGGTCGTGAAAAGTCGTGACAAGAATGATCACATTAAAGACTTGAAGACCATGTTCGATCTGATGCGAACCCATCAGTTGAAAATGAATCCTACCAAGTCTTTCCTCGGAATATCCAGTGGTAAATTCCTTGGATTCGTCATCACCACCAAAGATATTCACGTCGACCCTGATAAAGTAAAGGCAATTAACGAATTACAACCTCCGAGAAACCTCAAGGAGTTCAGAGGATTACAAGGGCGGTTAGCTTATATCTGTCGGTTCATCTCGAACCTCTCAGGAAAATGCCAACCATTCTCCAAGCTCACAAAGAAGGGCGTGTCATTCGTATGGGACGACGCTTGTCAAAAGGCATTCGAGAGTATTAAAGAATATCTCTCAAAACCTCTCGTACTCATCGCACCGAAATCGGGCAAATCATTCTTGATTTATGTCAAGGTGACGAGCCACTCA
>NC_033798.1:68465285-68543352 GCF_001876935.1 Asparagus officinalis | reverse complement strand
GATCGGTCGACCGGACCGGTCGACCGATTTCTGACATATTCTGAAATCAGGTTATTTGACCAAGTTGAAATATTTCCAAAATATTCATTTGACCTCTGAAAATTCTGAAACTTTGTAAAATGTTTTTAATACTAAAAACAAACTGCTTGGAAAAAGAATTTTGCAGATAGGTACTCAAACTTGTGAAAAATAGTATTTTGTGAAAAACGCTTAAAAGCACAAGTTTAAAAACGTGTGTGTGATTCCCAATAGCTTCAAGTAAACTCAGTAACTCTTTGCCTACATTCTAGCACTAGAGAGAAGAACAAAAGAAGGCTAATATCCTCATATTGAAAGCAATACTTGAGCTTTGATATAGCTTGAATCGGATGAAGCTTTTATATGACTTTGTTGTTCTTGAAATAACGTTGCTTCATCTTTTTGGCCTCCTCCTCCTTTAGATGTCTTCGTTTTAGCGTATATTCCATCCATCCTCCGTTAATGGCACTAACGAGCTTGACAAATGATTTTACTACATTTACACTCAATAAGCCATTAGTACCGATAATGGTGGTTGTAAGAACATCATCAAAACATAAGGGCTAACAATCTCCCCCTTTTTGATGATGACAACCAACCATTATATAAGAGCAAAAATAAGATAGCTTATAGATAGGTGCTCCCCCTATCTATGAGCTCCCCCTAAATATATGCAACAAATGAGGAGATTTCTCTCCCCCTTTGTCACCATCAAAAATGGGGTAAAGAGAAATGCCAAATGCAAAATGCAACTAATCAAGCAAGCAATGTAGAACTTTCACATAGTGCATAAGCCCAAACCATTTCTTATGCGACAAAAATCATCCTCTCCAAGAGGCTTAGTAAATATATCCGCTAGTTGAGATTTGGTGTCAACAAATACTAGGGATACATCTTGTCTCTCTACATGATCGCGTAAGAAATGATGGCGCACGTCAATATGCTTAGTTCTAGAATGCAAAACCGAATTTTTGGAAATATTTATGGCACTTGTGTTATCACAAAAGATTTTAATATTTTGAAAATTCAAATCATAGTCAACTAAACTTTGTTTCATCCATAAAACTTGAGCACAACATAAGCCGGCGGCAATGTATTCCGCTTCCGTAGTGGACAATGCAACACAATTTTGTTTCTTGGAAGCCCAAGAAACAAGGGAATTTCCTAAGAATTGGCATGTTCCACTAGTACTCTTGCGATCTACCTTACATCCGGCAAAGTCGGCATCACAAAAACCATATAAATCAAAAGTGGTGCTTTTTGGATAAAACAAACCAAGGTTAAAAGTTCCATTAACATACTTAATGATCCTTTTAACCGCAATTAAATGAGATGCTTTTGGAGAAGCTTGAAAACGTGCACATGCACATACACTAAACATGATGTCGGGTCTACTAGCGGTGAGATAAAGAAGACTACCTATCATACCTCGGTATAGTTTTTGGTCCACATCTTCACCACTCTCATCCGCATCAAGCTTAACACTAGTACTCATGGGAGTAGGCGCATGCTTAGAATTCTCCAACTTAAATTTCTTCACCAATTCCTTCGCATACTTGCTTTGTGAAATGAAGATCCCATCCTTAGTTTGCTTGACTTGGAGCCCGAGAAAGAATGTAAGCTCTCCCATCATACTCATCTCAAAGTGATCCTGCATAACTTTAGAAAATTCCTTGCACAAGGATTCATTAGTAGCACCAAAAATAATGTCATCCACATATATTTGAACTAAAATGAAATCATTTTTCCTTTTTCTCACAAAAAGTGTGTTATCAATTGTTCCTTTTGAAAAACCATTTTCAATAAGAAAACTAGAGAGGCGAGCATACCAAGCCCTAGGAGCTTGTTTCAACCCATATAAAGCTTTTTGTACCCGGTAAACATGATTAGGAAAAGCATGATCTATAAAACCGGGGGGTTGCTCAACATACACTTCCTCTTCTATAAAACCATTTAAGAAAGCACTTTTGACATCCATTTGAAATAGTTTGAAATTTTTAAAACTAGCAAATGCCAAAAACATCCTAATAGATTCCAACCTTGCAACCGGTGCAAAGGTTTCATCATAGTCTATGCCCTCCTCTTGATTGTATCCTTGGGCAACCAAACGTGCTTTATTTCTAGTTACAATGCCATGTTCATCAAGTTTGTTTCTAAAAACCCATTTTGTACCAATAACACTAGCATTGTTAGGTCTAGGAACTAACTTCCAAACTTCATTTCTTTGAAAATTGTTTAATTCTTCATGCATAGCCAAAACCCAAAACTCATCATTTAAAGCATCATTAACCTTTTTAGGTTCTAGTTGAGATAGAAATGCAACATTACCACATTCACTCAAGGCTTTTGAGCGAGTTATAACTCCTTTTGAAGGGCTCCCAATGATTTGTTCCTTTGGGTGGTTTGATGTGAATTTCCAAGCTTTAGGTTGTTCAACTTGATCTTGAGCATTTGTGCAATCTACATCCTTTTGAGCTTCTATAGAGGGAGTGTCATTGATTTGCAACAAGTCCAATCCTCCCTCAATATCATCATCATCATCCTTCCTAGGCAAAACAACTTGAGAGCCAACATTAGTCTCATCAAAAGTAACGTTTATAGACTCTTCAACAACGAGGCTTCGTTTATTGAAGACCCTATAAGCCTTACTTCGAGGTGCATAACCCAAGAAAATACCAACATCAATTTTGGAATCAAATTTATCATGGTGATCTTTTGTATTTAAAATAAAACATTTGCAACCAAAGACACGAAAATAGCCAATGAAAGGAGTTTTTCCATAATAAAGTTCATAAGGGGTTTTCTTAAGCTTTGGTCTAATCAAAACACGATTTAAAACATGGCAAGCCGTGTTGACGGCTTCCGCCCAAAAATATTTTGGCAAATCAAAAGAATTAAGCATAGTGCGTGCCATCTCTTGTATGGTGCGATTTTTCCGTTCAACAACACCATTTTGTTGTGGTGTTCTAGGAGCGGAAAACATATGAGTAATACCATGATGAGCACAAAAATCATAGAAAAATTCATTTTGAAATTCACCACCATGATCACTTCTTATTTTAACAACTTTCAAATCTTTTTCATTTTCAATCCTTTTAACATGATTAGCAAATTCTTCAAAACAATCATTTTTCTTAGCAAGAAATATTGTCCATGTAAAACGAGAAAAATCATCAATAATCACAAAAACATAGTGTTTGCCTCCAAGAGAGGTAACACGCATAGGACCAAATAAATCAAGATGAAGTAATTGCAAGGGTTTAGAAGTCGATACCTCATGGATGGATTTGAAAGAAGATTTTGTTTGTTTACCTTTGGCACAATCCTCACAAATTGTATCTTTTATGAAGTGCAAGTTAGGTAGCCCTTTCACAAGATTCTTCTTAGACAATTTTGAGATTAGCTCCATATTTGCATGTCCAAGTCTCTTGTGCCAAATCCAAGGATTTTCATCAATTGCCGCAAGACACTTTACATCTTGATTCACTAACTCATTCATCTCAAAAATGTAAACATTAGACTTGCGATTTGCAATGAAAACAATTTTTCCATCCATACTAATGATGCATTTGTCCGGTTTAAAAGAAATATCAAAACCTTTATCACTCAATTGACTAATACTAAGAAGATTATGATTTAAACCACTTACTAAATAAACATCTTCTATTATGGGTGAGGGTTTCTTACCAATGGAGCCAATACCAACGATTTTGCCTTTCTCACCTCCACCGAAGGAGACATTGCCTCCTTCAATCCTTGATAGGGTTGCAAATAACTCTTTGTTGCCCGTCATATGATGTGAGCAACCACTATCAAGGTACCACATCTCCTTACGTCGTTGCCGCGACGTTCCCTACAAAAGAAGAAGATGAAGGTGTAGTAGCTTTAGGTACCCATGTCTTGGGTCCTTGGTGGTTAGTAGTCTTGGTACCTTTGGGTACCCATATCAAACCATAAAAATCTTCATTGTCTTTGATTCTACAATGAGTAGAAATATGTCCATGTCTCATACAATATGTGCACACAAAATTTCTTTTGTATGCATGAGAGTGAGAGCCATAAAACCTATTTCTACCATGATGATAATTAGCAAAAACATGAGTGGGTCTAGTCCTACAACCCTCAATTTCTAATTTTTCAATCTTTGATCTTAGTTGCTTATTCTCGAAATCGAGATCTCCTAGCAATTCATCTTTAAGAGCAAGAGAGGTTGTTAGTTGTTCTAGCTTAATATCACAAGAGGCATGTAATTTTTTGAAAGAAGAGTATTCCTTAGACATTCTTTTAAATTCAAAATTCAACTCTTCTAAAGCCATAGCTATATCACATTGCATATAGAAAGATTCACTTTCGGCCTCGGATATTACCTCATGTTCATTTGCCATGAAACAAACATTTGGGTCATGAAGAGCCAATTTTGCTCCTTCTTCATCACTCTCCGAGTCACTTGGTTCGGATTCTTCCCATCCGGCATACATAGCCTTCTTCTTCTTGTACTTCATGTACTTTTCTTTGAGCTTGGGGCAATCCTTAGCGATGTGACCCGGTTCATTGCATTCAAAACATTTAACTACACGAGATGAAAACTTGTTGTTAGATCGGGGATTAAATTTTTTGTTCATTTTGATAAGTCTAGAGATTCTTCTAGAGAGATGAGCCACTTCTCTAGAAAAATCAACTTCACTATCCGACGATGAAGATGAGTTGTCACTAGCTCCTTTGAGAGCTATGGTCTTCAACTTTGGTGACGGCTCCTCAACTTCACGTGATGGCACTTCCTCCTTCTCCTTCCCCTTGAGCTTCTTCTCATGCACTTTGAGCTTTCCGATAAGGCTATCAAGAGCTAAGGTAGTGAGGTCATGAGCTTCCTCAATGGCCGTAGCCTTGGGCTCCCATGTCGGAGTCAAGGAGCGAAGTATCTTGTAGTTCATCTCTTGAATGGATAGTTGCTTATCTAGACCATGTAATTCATTGATGATATTAGTAAAACGAGAAAACATAGCATCAATGGATTCATTTGGAAGCATTTTAAATAGCTCATAATCATGCATAAGCCCACTAATTTTAGATTCCTTAACTTGGGGGGTTCCTTCATGTGTGACACATAATTTTACCCAAATTTCGTATGCGGTTGCACACGTGGAAACTCTATTATATTCATTAGGGGAAAGACCACAAATTAAGGCGTTCATAGCCTTAGCGTTGAGATTAGCTAGGTGCCTTTCTCCATCGGTCATGTTCCCGACTTTGGACTTTTCTTCATATTTCTCTTCTATGAGCTCTAGAATGTCAAGGTCTATGCAACGAAGGTAAATTCTCATTCTAGCCTTCCAATAGGCGAAATTTGTCCCGGTAAAGAGAGGTGGCCTAGTTGTGGATTGTCCTTCTAACATATGCATATTCAAAGAGGCCTCCATTAGATCTTTTCTCTAAGGTTGTTAAACCAAAAACTGATATAGAGACCAAGCTCTGATACCAATTGAAGGACCCTAGAGGGGGGTGATTAGGGTCAAGAGGCTCTAATATGCAATTAAAAAACAGTACAAACAAACCACAGTAACAGAAGTGCAATAATAAAGAAAGAGATAAAGCCCTAGAGGGGGGGTGATTAGGGTCAAGAGGCTCTAATATGCAATTAAAATACAGTACAAACAAACCACAATAACAGAAGTGCAATAATAAAGAAAGAGATAAAGTTAGGAATCATTATCCTTGACGCGCGATGTGTTAACGAGGTTCGGCTCGCTGACCTACGTCCCCGCTCCCCACTCTCGAGGAGAAATCCACTAACACATCCGGTTTGGAAGCCGGAACTTCGTCTACACAATGATCCCACAAGATCTCTCTCTCACTGCACAGTTGATCTCACAGATCACACTCCCTCACAGTCGATCTACACAAGATCTCACTCACAGCAGCAGAAGATAAATGCAAGACACTCTCTTTACACAAGCCCCTATAGCAAAGAGAAGAGTACTGAAGCTGGGAAGTGAAACACACACAAGAACTTAGAAGAACAAGTTTGATTTGAAAATTTTCTCAGGAAGAAACATAGCTCTCTGGTTCTCTTTCAAAACGTTAGGGCTTTTTTGGAAGAAGAAGCAGGCTTGGGGGGTTTTTATAAAAGAGTTTAAATCAATAAAAACAAAAACCCAATCTTCCTATTTAGGAAGATAATCTACTTTGCAGGTTGTGACCTCAGACTGTGCCAATCACTAATAAGTGAAAGCACAGGAGTCGAGGCGAAAAACGACCGTTTTAAAAAATCGCGGCTGACCAAATCGGTTGACCGAAGAAATAATCGGTCGACCGAAAATACCGTCGGTCGACCGACCGAAAAATTCGGTCGACCGCGGGCAGCTAAAGAAATTTGGAAAAACAAGCAGAGCCTCGTCGGTGCGATTAGAAGATTGAAAATTCGGTCGACCGTATCGGTCGACCGACGACAATCTGGAAAGATACTAAGGGATGGCCATAGGATCGGTCGACCGATTTCTGATATTTTCCAGAAAACAGATTTTTGACCAACTTGAAATATTTGCAAAATATTCATTTGACCTCTGAAAATTCTGAAACTTTGTAAAATGTTTTTAATACTAAAAACAAACTGTTTGGAAAAAGAATTTTGCAGATAGGTACTCATACTTGTGAAAAATAGTGTTTTGTGAAAAAACGCTTAAAAGACACAAGTCTAAAAACGTGTGTGTGATTCCCAATAGCTTCAAGTAAACTCAGTAACTCTTTGCCTACATTCTAGCACTAGAGAGAAGAACAAAAGAAGGCTAATATCCTCATATTGAAAGCAATACTTGAGCTTTGATATAGCTTGAATCGGATGAAGCTTTTATATGACTTTGTTGTTCTTGAAATAACGTTGCTTCATCTTTTTGGCCTCCTCCTCCTTTAGATGTCTTCGTTTTAGCGTATATTCCATCCATCCTCCGTTAATGGCACTAACGAGCTTGATAAATGATTTTACTACATTTACACTCAATAAGCCATTAGTACCGATAATGGTGGTTGTAAGAACATCATCAAAACATAAGGGCTAACATCATTAAGTGCATTACTTACACAAGATGACGATAACGGTCATGAGCAGGCGGTATATTATTTAAGCCGAACCATGGTAGGCGCTGAATCTCGATATCCTATGATTGAGAGAGAATACCTCACTTTGGTGTTCGCTATTCAGAAGATGCGGCATTACCTGGTTGGACAGACCATTATGTTATCTCTAAAGTTAACCCAGTCCGAGTATTCATGACTCAACCAGCTTTCATGAATTGGCGATTAACAACAGAAGTCGGTAAAAGGACAAGCCATCTGTGATCTCCTGGCAGCTAATCCAACTACGGATACCGCCGAGATATATGATGACCTACCCGATGAAACCCACGAAGTCAACGCAACTTCGCACCAGCAAGTATGGCGTTTGTACTTCGACGGCACTTCACGAGCAGCTAATGTAGCGAGTGCTCCTGAAGGTTCTAAGATTTCTTCCGGAGTTGGAGTTGTCTTAGTTTCCCCAGAAAAACACGTGATGCCTCGAGCTTACTCGTTGACCGAACCGTGCTCAAATAACGTAGCCAAATATAATGCATTACTCATAGGACTCAGTTTCGCCAAGAATATAATGCATTACTCATAGGACTCAGTTTCGCCAAAGAACTGGGGGTTGAGTATCTCGAAGCCTTCAGTGATTCTCAACTGATAGTTAAACAAGTTAGTATCTCGAAGCCTTCAGTGATTCTCAACTGATAGTTAAACAAGTTCAGGGAGAGTACGAGGTCTGAAGTCAGGATTTAATACCATACCATAAGATGGTAGTGGAGATGGCAGAATCATTCGAAGGATTCTTTAATACCATACCATAAGATGGTAGTGGAGATGGCAGAATCATTCGAAGGATTCTTTATCGAACATATTCCATGGTTGCAGAATACCTACGCAAACGCGTTAGCAGGATTAGCCGTATCCCTAGCGCAGCCTCCTGAAACAGAACAGTTTGTTACAGTAAGGACTCACCAACTCCTAGTGCCGATCTATGATAACAGTTTGTTACAGTAAGGACTCACCAACTCCTAGTGCCGATCTATGATGAAGATGGCGAAGAAGAAGATATTAAGGAAACAAGTAAGGACTCACCAACTCCTAGTGCCGATCTATGATGAAGATGGCGAAGAAGAAGATATTAAGGAAACATACTCAACTCAAGTTGAGTTTGAACCCCGAGATTGGCGTTTCCCCATCATCGATTACATCTTACATGGAATCCTACCAGAAGACGTGAAGGAAAGAGATTCAATCCAACGAAGAGCACCGAGATTTTACTATAATACGGAGAATCGAACGCTATATCGCAGGGGGTACGATGGATTGCTAGCACGTTGCTTGTCAACTAAAGAAGCTGAAGAAGTCCTTAAAGAGGCACACGAAGGAGAGTGTGGCGCGCACCAACCCGACCCTAAGCTTTATGACCGCATCAGAAGAATGAGATATTTTTGGCCTTTCATGATGAGTGATGCCGTCACGTATGCCCGAAAGTGTTATGCGTGTCAAGTACATGCGAATTATATGCATTAACCTCTGGAGCATCTGCATCCTTCGGTTACGTCGTGGCCGTTTGAGACCTGGGAAATGGATATTGTTGGTCCTATAAATCCCCCGTCAGTCAAAGGTGACCGGTTCATTCTAGCAATTACCGACTACTTCTCCAAATGGGCTGAAGCGGTTCCGCTCAGAGAAGTTAAAATAAGCAACATCATTGCATTCATCAAGCACCATATCATCTACCGGCATGATGTCCTAAGACGAATCATACATGACAACGGTCTTTAATTCGTCAGCAATGCATTCATCAGGTTTTGCGAAAAGTTCAAATTTCAGGACATCTCGTCGACAACTTACAATCCCACAGCGAATGGATTGGCCGAAGCCTTCAATAAGACTATCATAAAGCTTTTGTCAAAACTCGTGAAAACTAATAAACGAGACTGGGATGACAAGCTTGACGCGGCTCTATGGGCCTATCGTACCACGGTGCGCACACCGATGGGAGCGACCCCATATTCACTGGTATACGGATGTGAAGCTGTTCTTCCATTGGAGATTCAAATCCCGTCACTTTGAATCGCCCTCGCGACTCAAATGACGACCGAAGAGCAACATCAGAAGCGCCTTGAGGAACTTGAAAGGCTAGATGAAAAGCGTTTAGAAGCTCAACAGCATATCGAATTCTACCAAGCCAGAATCTCTCGAGCTTTCGACAAAAAGGTTCGACAACGGAGTTTCAAAGAAGGGGATTTGGTTTTAGCTGAGAGGCGGCCTATGATCCTTAACTCCAAGAAGAAAGGTAAATTTGAACCTAAATAGGAGGGACCATTCGTAGTAGAGACAGTCTACTCGAGTGGCGCATATCGCCTAGTCACCAAGGACGGCGACCGGCTTATGATGCCGATAAACGGTAAATTCCTGAAAAATACTATCCTTAGTATCTCCAGTATAACTAATGTATCGGGAAGTTCCCTGAAGAATACCACATGTGGTATTCTTAGGGATAACCCAGTCACTGTAGAAGTGATGAATAAGAAATCCACGTTCGAACTCTGAATGTCGGAATGTTTCCTCTTATTGTCAAATTCTCTAACTCTCATGAGTTATTTTTTTGTGAGACGAGATCCAATCCTTTGACAGGTTAATCTTTCCTTACCAAACCATCTGCTGATCAAATTAATCAACGGTGGATTCACCAAAATTTCTATCCGCCAGTCATTGGCAATTATCAGACTCAACATGTTAAGTCCTAATCACTTAGCATTGAAGTCCTCCTTTGAGTGATAGTACGAGTTGGTATTTTCATTGCTACCTATATTCCACTCTCTTTGCTTTCAGGTCAAACCTATAAAAGTTAGGACCAAAGCCAAATTCCTCTCTCGATTCCTTCCATGAACGAGAGGTCCACTTTCAATTCGAACAATCAAACCTATAAAAGTTAGGATTGTTCCCAATCTCATTTAGTCAAGCCTACAAATAGTTAGGACTAAGACCGAGTCATTCCTTTTCGATAAACGAAAGTCTGCCTTTGTTCCTTTTTCCACCAAACCTATAAAAGTTAGGGTCGAAATTGAGATTTCTCCTCAATAAATGAGGGATTCTTTTTGGATCAAATGGCCAATCCTATAAAAGTTAGGGTCGTTTAAATCATTCCGATTCTCAGAGTGGAGATCCCACTCTTAGTTTCATCTCGTCGGATTCTGGGGGTGGAGATCTAGCCTTGAGTTTCCTTTCCAAACTGTAGATAGAATATAAAATTCTTCCTCTTCAGTACTGGGAGATAGAATTTCCTTTCCAACTGGAGATAGAATATAAAATTCTTCCTCTTCAGTACTGGGAGATAGAATATAAAATTCTTCCTCTTCCATTTTCCAGTCCGTCTTTACCCTGAGAAAAGACACAATTCCCAACTTCTAATCCGTGCACCTTGTGCACGGGGAATTTTATCTCAACTCCTAAATAGAGATAAGCCTACGCCTAACACACGTTACCAGTTTAGTCTTTCACCGATTGAAAAAGATACCAGAGTTTAATTCTGGGGACTTTTATCCCGAATCCTAAGTAGGGATAAGTCAACGCTTAATACGCGTTGTCGGATGCCACGTTCTCGTAAGAAATGGCGAAGTCTATGTATTCAAAATCATAGCATTAAGTCTAAGAGAAGTAATTCTCTTAGCACAACGTTACATGCAGAACGGACTAAAACAATCCGCATGCTAGCCCGATTCAAACGGTAATCGGTAAAGGCATGTCAAATCCGTTGAAGGCTGGGGGTTTGCCAAAAATCCCAAAGTCTATGTCTAACACGCATTGCCGTTTTAGTCTTTCGCCGAAGGAAAAAGACATCAGGGTCTAAACCTGGGGAATTTTATCCCGAATCCTAAGAAGGGATAAGTCGTCGTCTAAAACGCGATGCTGGGTACCTTTTCCCTATAAGAAATGGTTAAGTCTATGTATTCAGAATCATAGCATTAAGTCTAAGAGAAGCAATTCTCTTAGCACAATGTTACATGTGAGACGGGTTTTAATAATTCACATGCTAGCCCGATTCAAACGGTAATCGGTAAAGGCATATCAAACCCGTTGATGGCTGGGGGTTTGCCAAAAATCCTGTAAGTCTTATGACCGTTGGGTTCATAATCAACAAAGAAATATCATAAAGGAATCAAATACTGAGCTTCTATTAATAGATCAAGTTAGAACATACAATAAAAACTCATCAGCCCGAAGGCAGTCGGCGGCTAAGAACATGGGATTCTAACTTAGAAAGCCTATCTGTATAACCCCTCTCAAGTTCTGCTTGCAGATCAGTGCGGATAGATTCTTCAAAATTTCTCAAGATCCTAGCGGCTTCATTTTTCAGCTTCATTAACCTCTCCTGTGTAGGTCCTAATCTCTCAAGCATCTATTCGCGGGACTTCTCTAGTCCAGCCAACTCTTCTGCCATGATAACAAAAGACTCCTCAGCATGTTTCAAGGCCTTCCTCAACTTGTCTACTTCCTCACGGTGAGAGTCTAAAGAATTGAGTAACTCGGCTCTGTCAGTATCCTTTCTTGCAATACCAGCCATCAGCTGTGCAACAGAATGCTCATATGACTGAAGCTCACTGCCAATGGAAGATCTCAAATCACGCCATTGTGACAACCTATGCTCCAACTGAGAGGACACGAAAGAAGAAGCTCCGCTAGCCTTTAGCTCCTCCAACTCTTGGAATTTAGACTCCAAGACAATAAAATCGGCAGTAAGAGAATCAGCTAACTCCGAATATCCGTCATCTCGGATCATCGTCATATAGCGAGAAAGAGAACGTCTGAACTGATTAAAGCCGTATCCTTGATGAAGAACCTTCTCGATCATGCTATTAAAAAAGACGACAAAAAAGTTGAGATCCATTCGGAATATGTCTCTGCTAGGATCGGAATCAGACAAAATGGTAAGGATATGATCATACGGAGCAAGCCGAGACCCTACAAGCAATCACGGTGAAGAATAAGAGATTCTCAAATCCTAATAAAATTTAATTTGAAACGAATTGCAAGCATACCAACGCCAACGGAGGTCCCCTCGGATTGAGGTCTGACAATCGGCTCCGTTAGTCTAGTGTCAGCGGGCTCTGAGATAACAGCAGGGGTGGTCATTGAGGGTATATCAACCCCTGTAGGTAAATCGGTAGTACCTCCCGGCTGTGGCGGGGAGACACCGCTGTTATGCAAACTATCGGTCCCAGAAACTGTAGTTGCATCAGTCATAACGGATGGTCCTATAGTTACACTTCTTTATTAGCCAAATGGGAATTTAGACAAATAAGGAGAATCGGGATGATAGGATCGTCTGCATACTTGCAAGTCCATCATCCTCAGGCACACGGGAAACGCCAGGAGTCATAAGAGTATCAGTCCCAGTGGCTGGTCCTATGATTGCACTCCTCCGTTAGTCAAATAAAAATTCATGCAAATGAAAAGGATTACGGTGAAGAAGATTATATACATACCTGCAGAGCCATTACCCTCAGGTAAACTAGAGACACCGGGAATCATGACTGAATCAGTCCCAGTGACTGGTACTGTAATGATAATTCTTCGTTAGTCAGACAAAAGATCAAACAAAATGAAGGGAATTAGATATATACCTGTAGATGAATCACTCTCAAAGGATGGTCCTGCGGCTCCTCTGTAGGCATATAAAATTGCTTATAGGTCCCTTAGCATAGCTCGGCACAAACCGACGAACCAACGAGGCGACGAGATCGACGAATCGCACGCAAGCGACGGAATGCATCCATACGCGTTCGGGATCAAGCCAAGTGTTAAAGAATCAACGAGCCATCCAACCGGGAACAGACTCAGACGAATCACGATCGAATCAAGATCAGTTTCGGACTCGAACTCAGAAGTGGATTTACTGCCAAATCAGGAATCAGACTTACTGCCAAATCAGATCAACAAATCAGAGTTTCAATCAACCAAATCATGGACAAAACCGGAAAACGGACACAACACCCAGAGGGGCTCGGCCAAACCGAGCCGCCTCAAGGTGGCTCGGCCAAAGCCGAGCCACCCTGAGGTGGCTCGGTGGCCGAGCCACCTTGGGGTGGCTTGGCCAAGAGCCGAGCCACCTCAAGGTGGCTCGGCACAGTGCCGGCCACCCAGAGGTGGCCGACGTTTTCCTGTGCGCGGGCACAGTTCAGAGAGCCTATAAATAGGCTAGGCATTGCTCATTTTCAAAGGGTGGAATTTCAAGAGCCAAAACTCTGCCGGATTGAAGAGCGAACTCGGAGCTTTGCAGACTTGAAGACTTGCACATTTGGATCTGATCCTCGGCGAGCATCCACGTCAGAAAAGGCAGGATTTCGAGAGGAAGAAAGAACAGATCTGAGATCTACACGAGATCACACTCCAGATCTAAGCTTGGTCTTAGATCTCGAGATCCGAGCGATTATTCTCTTGGTGGACTAATCCCTCCCGGCTATTATTCCCTTCGTGGAATAATACCCGTATAATCGTGTAGATCCGACCGGATCTAGATCGCGCGGTGGTCCACGGATTAACCCGGCGTTGGCAAAGAACCCGCACAAGCGAGCGACCGCAAAACAGGAGCTCGCGATTTGTTCACAAAAGGAAAGTTGTAATTTTTCTTATTTTTCTTTGATTTAATTGTAACCGGATCTAAAAAGGACCGGATCTTTTGTAACCCAAGATGACGATTATTTCAATGAAAAAGCCAGCAACGAATTTCCCCGCGAACAATCTGGCGACCACAGTGGGAGCCGACGATCTCGCCAACGAGATCGATGCGTCGCAGCCGCGGATTGCAATCCCGGTCGTGGAGGAGGTCGAGTACGAGTTCGACCAAGCCAAGTTCGAGGAGTACGTGTCCTCGTCCGGATCTACCTCCCCCCGCAAGTCCAAGAAGTTCTCCTCCGGGAGAAAAGCTCGTTGGTTTGAAGCTGCTCGGGAAGCCCACGAAGCTCTCAACCCAACTGACGCCGAAGTTGCGTCAAATGAAGTTCCACCGACCTCCAATCAGGTCAACCCAACTCCCGCCAACGCCTCCACTGTTCAGGGCGTTGTGACTCTCTCAAAGAGAGCCCGCCAGAGGCGTCGTCAACGCCTTGCGCGGCAACTCGCTAAGGCGATGGAGTCTACGGACGGATTCCGCTACCACGCGGAGTTGAAGAACAGAAGAGGCAAACAGCCTCAACCACCAATGAATGGCGACTCTTCCAAGCCGCCAAAGAAAGAATGGGTCCGCGTCAAACGGAACCGTTCGACGCTCGAGGAGCGCATTCACAAGCGCCGCGCGATGTCAGCGCAGGCACGGGCTCAAGCTCAGGAAGCCCGTAGAAAGCTGCAAAAGGAGGTGGAGAAGAAGCCACCACCAACACGACAAGTCTGGAAGCCTAAGTCTGAAGTGGCGACTCAGGCCAAAAAGCAACCAGTGCAGCCTTCTAAGGAAGGTCAAACTCCGGCGAGGGTGGCTCGGCACAGTGCCGGCCACCTATGGGTGGCTGACATTTCTCTGTGCGCGGGCACAGTCTTGAGAGCCTATAAATAGGCCTAGAGGTGTTCATTTTCAAAGGTCGAACTTTCAAGAGCCGAAACTCTGCCGAATTGAAGATCAAGCTTAGAGTTTTGAAGACTTGAAGACTTGGACATTCAGATCTGAATCTCGGCGAGCATCAACGTCACAAAAGGCATGTGTTCGAGAGAGAGGAAGAGAACAGGAGCTCGCGATTTGTTCACAAAAGGAAAGTTGTAATTTTTCTTATTTTTCTTTGATTTAATTGTAACCGGATCTAAAAAGGACCGGATCTTTTGTAACCAAAGATGACGATTATTTCAATGAAAAAGGCAACAGTTTTCCCCGCGAACAATCTGGCGACCACAGTGGGAGCCGCCGATCTCCGGCGATCTCGTTGTCGAGATCGATACGTCGCAACCGCGGATTCCAATCCCGGTCATGGAGGAGGTCGAGTACGAATTCGACCAAGCCAAGTTCGAGGAGTACGTGTCCTCGTCCGGATCTACCTCCCCCCGCAAGTCCAAGAAGTTCTCCTCCGGGAGAAAAGCAGTTCGTTGGTTTGAAGCTGCTCGAGAAGCCAACGAAGCTCTCAACCCAGCTGCGGTCGTGGAGGAGGTCGAGTATGAGTTCGACCAGCAGAAGTACGAGGAGTATGTGTCCTCGTCCGGATCTACCTCCCCCCGCAAGTCCAAGAAGTTCTCCTCCGGGAGAAAAGCAGTTCGTTGGTTTGAAGCTGCTCGAGAAGCCAACGAAGCTCTCAACCCAGCTGATGCCAAAGTCGCGTCAGATGAAATTCCACCGACCTCCAACCAGGTCAACTCTACTCTCACCAACGCCTCCACTATTCAGGACGTTGTGACTCTCTCAAAGAGAGCCCGCCAGAGGCGTCGTCAACGCCTTGCGCGGCAACTCGCTAAGGCGATGGAGTCTACGGACGGATTCCGCTACAACGCGGAGTTGAAGAACAGAAGAGGCAAACAACCTCAACCACCAATGAATGGCGACTCTTCCAAGCCGCCAAAGAAAGAATGGGTCCGCGTCAAACGGAACCGTTCGACACTTGAAGAGCGTATTCGCAAGCGCCGCGCGATGTCAGCGCAGGCACGGGCTCAAGCTCAGGAAGCCCGTAGAAAGCTGCAAAAGGAGGTGGAGAAGAAGCCACCACCAACACGACAAGTCTGGAAGCCTAAGTCTGAAGTGGCGACTCAGGCCAAAAAGCAACCAGTGCAGCCTTCTAAGCAAGGTCAAACTCCGGCGAATCAACCAAAGTCGCCTTTAGTTCCTATAACTTCTCCGGGAGATCATGCAGAGTCATCCCGCAAGAAGAAACCAATTTTGGAGCGCCTCGGTCCAATTCCTGACGTGAGAGGCAAAGCTCCAATTCACGAGCGTTTGGGCCCGATGAAGAAGCCCAGAACGACTCAAAATGCTGGGGGTCGCCATCACCTCCAACATAACAAAGAGCTCAAGGCAGCTGCGCGCACTAACTTGCGCATCGAAGTCCAAGAGCACGCTGAGGACTCGCGCCCACGAAGGCACGTTTCTAGACGTGTAACCTTTGAAAGCCCAAAGAAGGCGATCCAACCTCAGATGGAAACATTATCATCTGATAATGATTGTGTTGTACCTGAGAAGGCGTGCCCGCACACGATAGGTTACTCTGACTGTCAAAATGACGAGTTGTACTATCGTGCTGGGGGTACGAATAGAACCAGGAAGAGGAGTCCCCGAGAACGGGAAATTCAATGTCCCTGTTCCAAACTCATTCGGGCGGTATTGTCGGAATGCAATTGCATTAAGGCGGTCCCCGAAAGAGTTTCAGTTTTTGAAAGACTTAATGCGGAAACGCCAAAACCAAGGCCTAGGCGCTTCCAACGAAGAAGAAGGGTGATTGAAGACGGAGAATTTCCGAGGGTCACCACCAACATGACGAGCAAAGGGACATCGGCACGAGAAGATTTCGAGTCGATTCTGAAAGCTTCCCGACCTAGAACCCGTCTGCAGTCCGGAACCATAGAGCGAGCAACTTATGGTAGGATTCGGACAAGACGCCCTTCAGAAGATGAAGAATCTGATGCCGGCTCCGCGGTGGCATCAGATAATACAGTATCCAGCGAGGGACAACCCCGCGAGGCCCTGATGATAAGTGCGGAGCAGATGGCCAAGATGCTTGAAGACGCTTTGGCTAAGCAGAAAGAAAGTTTCAAATTTGAGATGGAGATGGCCATGCAGCAGATGAGAGAAATGCATGACCAACAGATCCAAGCATTGGCGAACCAACAAGGCGAGCAGAATCATCGTAACCCGATTAATGTGGAAGATGAGGATACAAATGCTCGTAACACCAATGATCCTCCCGTCAACGCAGGGGGTGGTAATGAGAATGCTGGCGAAGAAACCGGCGAAAACCTGAAGATCAAGAACCTCGAGAGCAAAATCAACACACTAATTTCCGCTCAAGAGACGAAGAAAACAGGCATTCCTTGCCCATACCCAAGAGAATGGGAATCGATCCCATATCCGGCGAAGTTTAATCTAATTAACTTCACGCCGTTTAATGGGATGGGTTCACCTACCCAGCATTTGATTTACTTCAAATCGCATTTGGGGGTGATCTCTGGTAATGAGCCTCTGATGGTGCGGTCATTCGTCGGCACTCTTCGCGGAGCCGCCTTCGATTGGTATCGCCGCCTCAAGCCAGGCAGCGTAAACAGCTGGGATGACATGGAGACCAAGTTCCTGGCCAACTTCTTCGACGACGACACCGAGATATCTATCGGATCGTTGCTCGATGAGAAGCAGAAGGACGGAGAGTTAGTCGATACCTTCGTCAAAAGATTCCGGAACAAGGCGATGAATTGCCGGGACCCGATCACAGAGGAATTCATCCTCCAAACTTGCCACAACAACCTTGCGTTGGACGTGTTGGAAGCAATGGGAACAGCACCGTCTGACACTTGGAAGGATCTGAAGGCCCGAGGGGAGCAGGCTGAGCGATTCCTTAGAAGGAAGAAGGCCGAGAGGAACCAACCGACGGTTAATCCGCTGGACTCAAATTTCGCCTCTCGTGGTAAGGGCAAAACACCTGCAGCTACTGGTGGTGCTAATCAAGCGTCACAACAGCAATCCCGAAGGCAGCAAAAGACTTCGGGTCCGAGACTCCAAAGAGAGTATTCCTTCAAGGACGAAGACGTTCCAGCCATCTTCGAATCCCTCCTTGAAGGTAACAAGATCAAGCTACCACCTATCACAAATCAGGAGGAAGCTGACAACACTACGGACCCAAAGTACTGTGCATACCACAGGAGGGTCGTTCATCCCACCAAGGATTGCTTTGCTCTCAAGAATAGCATTCAGACCTTGGTTGAAGCCGGCGTCATAACGCTAAGGTAAGCCAATTGAGAACGGCAAAACTCCAAAGAGTATACGAGTATAAACTGTTTCTCAATCCTCCGACCGGTATAAGAGGTTAAACTACTCCCTGATACTCCAATAGGTATATGAGTCTAAACTGTTTCCCCACTTTTGACGGGAAGTTCCTGGAGAATATTAAGCTAATATTCTTAAGGATAACCCGGTTAGTTAACTGATAATAATGTCCGAACCAGTTCCGCAGAGGAAACTGGGGGTGGACGATTTATGTAACGGGAAGTTCCCAAAACCACAGCAATGTAATGAATAAGAACTCCCATTCTCACCATGTCTATGCACTCAACACTCTCTCTGTTAGAGTCTGGACGTAAAGTACCCACTTGGTCAAACCTTCTTACAGTTAGGACCACAGTCAAAATCCCCTCTCGATTCCCCCAATGAACGAGAGGTCCACAAATTGAGCGATCAAACCTTCCTACAGTTAGGATTGTCTCAAAACACCCACTTGGTCAAACCTTCTTACAGTTAGGACCACAGTCAAAATCCCCTCTCGATTCCCCCAATGAACGAGAGGTCCACAAATTGAGCGATCAAACCTTCCTACAGTTAGGATTGTCTCAAAACACCCACTTGGTCAAACCTTCTTACAGTTAGGACCACAGTCAAAATCCCCTCTCGATTCCCCCAATGAACGAGAGGTCCACAAATTGAGCGATCAAACCTTCCTACAGTTAGGATTGTCTCAAAACACCCACTTGGTCAAACCTTCTTACAGTTAGGACCACAGTCAAAATCCCCTCTCGATTCCCCCAATGAACGAGAGGTCCACAAATTGAGCGATCAAACCTTCCTACAGTTAGGATTGTCTCAAAACACCCACTTGGTCAAACCTTCTTACAGTTAGGACCACAGTCAAAATCCCCTCTCGATTCCCCCAATGAACGAGAGGTCCACAAATTGAGCGATCAAACCTTCCTACAGTTAGGATTGTCTCAAAACACCCACTTGGTCAAACCTTCTTACAGTTAGGACCACAGTCAAAATCCCCTCTCGATTCCCCCAATGAACGAGAGGTCCACAAATTGAGCGATCAAACCTTCCTACAGTTAGGATTGTCTCAAAACACCCACTTGGTCAAACCTTCTTACAGTTAGGACCACAGTCAAAATCCCCTCTCGATTCCCCCAATGAACGAGAGGTCCACAAATTGAGCGATCAAACCTTCCTACAGTTAGGATTGTCTCAAAACACCCACTTGGTCAAACCTTCTTACAGTTAGGACCACAGTCAAAATCCCCTCTCGATTCCCCCAATGAACGAGAGGTCCACAAATTGAGCGATCAAACCTTCCTACAGTTAGGATTGTCTCAAAACACCCACTTGGTCAAACCTTCTTACAGTTAGGACCACAGTCAAAATCCCCTCTCGATTCCCCCAATGAACGAGAGGTCCACAAATTGAGCGATCAAACCTTCCTACAGTTAGGATTGTCTCAAAACACCCACTTGGTCAAACCTTCTTACAGTTAGGACCACAGTCAAAATCCCCTCTCGATTCCCCCAATGAACGAGAGGTCCACAAATTGAGCGATCAAACCTTCCTACAGTTAGGATTGTCTCAAAACACCCACTTGGTCAAACCTTCTTACAGTTAGGACCACAGTCAAAATCCCCTCTCGATTCCCCCAATGAACGAGAGGTCCACAAATTGAGCGATCAAACCTTCCTACAGTTAGGATTGTCTCAAAACACCCACTTGGTCAAACCTTCTTACAGTTAGGACCACAGTCAAAATCCCCTCTCGATTCCCCCAATGAACGAGAGGTCCACAAATTGAGCGATCAAACCTTCCTACAGTTAGGATTGTCTCAAAACACCCACTTGGTCAAACCTTCTTACAGTTAGGACCACAGTCAAAATCCCCTCTCGATTCCCCCAATGAACGAGAGGTCCACAAATTGAGCGATCAAACCTTCCTACAGTTAGGATTGTCTCAAAACACCCACTTGGTCAAACCTTCTTACAGTTAGGACCACAGTCAAAATCCCCTCTCGATTCCCCCAATGAACGAGAGGTCCACAAATTGAGCGATCAAACCTTCCTACAGTTAGGATTGTCTCAAAACACCCACTTGGTCAAACCTTCTTACAGTTAGGACCACAGTCAAAATCCCCTCTCGATTCCCCCAATGAACGAGAGGTCCACAAATTGAGCGATCAAACCTTCCTACAGTTAGGATTGTCTCAAA
Source organism: Asparagus officinalis (assembly GCF_001876935.1). Classification (NCBI taxonomy): domain Eukaryota; kingdom Viridiplantae; phylum Streptophyta; class Magnoliopsida; order Asparagales; family Asparagaceae; genus Asparagus; species Asparagus officinalis. Next base: position 68,523,137 of record NC_033798.1, on the reverse strand, counting down.
ACACCCACTTGGTCAAACCTTCTTACAGTTAGGACCACAGTCAAAATCCCCTCTCGATTCCCCCAATGAACGAGAGGTCCACAAATTGAGCGATCAAACCTTCCTACAGTTAGGATTGTCTCAAAACACCCACTTGGTCAAACCTTCTTACAGTTAGGACCACAGTCAAAATCCCCTCTCGATTCCCCCAATGAACGAGAGGTCCACAAATTGAGCGATCAAACCTTCCTACAGTTAGGATTGTCTCAAAACACCCACTTGGTCAAACCTTCTTACAGTTAGGACCACAGTCAAAATCCCCTCTCGATTCCCCCAATGAACGAGAGGTCCACAAATTGAGCGATCAAACCTTCCTACAGTTAGGATTGTCTCAAAACACCCACTTGGTCAAACCTTCTTACAGTTAGGACCACAGTCAAAATCCCCTCTCGATTCCCCCAATGAACGAGAGGTCCACAAATTGAGCGATCAAACCTTCCTACAGTTAGGATTGTCTCAAAACACCCACTTGGTCAAACCTTCTTACAGTTAGGACCACAGTCAAAATCCCCTCTCGATTCCCCCAATGAACGAGAGGTCCACAAATTGAGCGATCAAACCTTCCTACAGTTAGGATTGTCTCAAAACACCCACTTGGTCAAACCTTCTTACAGTTAGGACCACAGTCAAAATCCCCTCTCGATTCCCCCAATGAACGAGAGGTCCACAAATTGAGCGATCAAACCTTCCTACAGTTAGGATTGTCTCAAAACACCCACTTGGTCAAACCTTCTTACAGTTAGGACCACAGTCAAAATCCCCTCTCGATTCCCCCAATGAACGAGAGGTCCACAAATTGAGCGATCAAACCTTCCTACAGTTAGGATTGTCTCAAAACACCCACTTGGTCAAACCTTCTTACAGTTAGGACCACAGTCAAAATCCCCTCTCGATTCCCCCAATGAACGAGAGGTCCACAAATTGAGCGATCAAACCTTCCTACAGTTAGGATTGTCTCAAAACACCCACTTGGTCAAACCTTCTTACAGTTAGGACCACAGTCAAAATCCCCTCTCGATTCCCCCAATGAACGAGAGGTCCACAAATTGAGCGATCAAACCTTCCTACAGTTAGGATTGTCTCAAAACACCCACTTGGTCAAACCTTCTTACAGTTAGGACCACAGTCAAAATCCCCTCTCGATTCCCCCAATGAACGAGAGGTCCACAAATTGAGCGATCAAACCTTCCTACAGTTAGGATTGTCTCAAAACACCCACTTGGTCAAACCTTCTTACAGTTAGGACCACAGTCAAAATCCCCTCTCGATTCCCCCAATGAACGAGAGGTCCACAAATTGAGCGATCAAACCTTCCTACAGTTAGGATTGTCTCAAAACACCCACTTGGTCAAACCTTCTTACAGTTAGGACCACAGTCAAAATCCCCTCTCGATTCCCCCAATGAACGAGAGGTCCACAAATTGAGCGATCAAACCTTCCTACAGTTAGGATTGTCTCAAAACACCCACTTGGTCAAACCTTCTTACAGTTAGGACCACAGTCAAAATCCCCTCTCGATTCCCCCAATGAACGAGAGGTCCACAAATTGAGCGATCAAACCTTCCTACAGTTAGGATTGTCTCAAAACACCCACTTGGTCAAACCTTCTTACAGTTAGGACCACAGTCAAAATCCCCTCTCGATTCCCCCAATGAACGAGAGGTCCACAAATTGAGCGATCAAACCTTCCTACAGTTAGGATTGTCTCAAAACACCCACTTGGTCAAACCTTCTTACAGTTAGGACCACAGTCAAAATCCCCTCTCGATTCCCCCAATGAACGAGAGGTCCACAAATTGAGCGATCAAACCTTCCTACAGTTAGGATTGTCTCAAAACACCCACTTGGTCAAACCTTCTTACAGTTAGGACCACAGTCAAAATCCCCTCTCGATTCCCCCAATGAACGAGAGGTCCACAAATTGAGCGATCAAACCTTCCTACAGTTAGGATTGTCTCAAAACACCCACTTGGTCAAACCTTCTTACAGTTAGGACCACAGTCAAAATCCCCTCTCGATTCCCCCAATGAACGAGAGGTCCACAAATTGAGCGATCAAACCTTCCTACAGTTAGGATTGTCTCAAAACACCCACTTGGTCAAACCTTCTTACAGTTAGGACCACAGTCAAAATCCCCTCTCGATTCCCCCAATGAACGAGAGGTCCACAAATTGAGCGATCAAACCTTCCTACAGTTAGGATTGTCTCAAAACACCCACTTGGTCAAACCTTCTTACAGTTAGGACCACAGTCAAAATCCCCTCTCGATTCCCCCAATGAACGAGAGGTCCACAAATTGAGCGATCAAACCTTCCTACAGTTAGGATTGTCTCAAAACACCCACTTGGTCAAACCTTCTTACAGTTAGGACCACAGTCAAAATCCCCTCTCGATTCCCCCAATGAACGAGAGGTCCACAAATTGAGCGATCAAACCTTCCTACAGTTAGGATTGTCTCAAAACACCCACTTGGTCAAACCTTCTTACAGTTAGGACCACAGTCAAAATCCCCTCTCGATTCCCCCAATGAACGAGAGGTCCACAAATTGAGCGATCAAACCTTCCTACAGTTAGGATTGTCTCAAAACACCCACTTGGTCAAACCTTCTTACAGTTAGGACCACAGTCAAAATCCCCTCTCGATTCCCCCAATGAACGAGAGGTCCACAAATTGAGCGATCAAACCTTCCTACAGTTAGGATTGTCTCAAAACACCCACTTGGTCAAACCTTCTTACAGTTAGGACCACAGTCAAAATCCCCTCTCGATTCCCCCAATGAACGAGAGGTCCACAAATTGAGCGATCAAACCTTCCTACAGTTAGGATTGTCTCAAAACACCCACTTGGTCAAACCTTCTTACAGTTAGGACCACAGTCAAAATCCCCTCTCGATTCCCCCAATGAACGAGAGGTCCACAAATTGAGCGATCAAACCTTCCTACAGTTAGGATTGTCTCAAAACACCCACTTGGTCAAACCTTCTTACAGTTAGGACCACAGTCAAAATCCCCTCTCGATTCCCCCAATGAACGAGAGGTCCACAAATTGAGCGATCAAACCTTCCTACAGTTAGGATTGTCTCAAAACACCCACTTGGTCAAACCTTCTTACAGTTAGGACCACAGTCAAAATCCCCTCTCGATTCCCCCAATGAACGAGAGGTCCACAAATTGAGCGATCAAACCTTCCTACAGTTAGGATTGTCTCAAAACACCCACTTGGTCAAACCTTCTTACAGTTAGGACCACAGTCAAAATCCCCTCTCGATTCCCCCAATGAACGAGAGGTCCACAAATTGAGCGATCAAACCTTCCTACAGTTAGGATTGTCTCAAAACACCCACTTGGTCAAACCTTCTTACAGTTAGGACCACAGTCAAAATCCCCTCTCGATTCCCCCAATGAACGAGAGGTCCACAAATTGAGCGATCAAACCTTCCTACAGTTAGGATTGTCTCAAAACACCCACTTGGTCAAACCTTCTTACAGTTAGGACCACAGTCAAAATCCCCTCTCGATTCCCCCAATGAACGAGAGGTCCACAAATTGAGCGATCAAACCTTCCTACAGTTAGGATTGTCTCAAAACACCCACTTGGTCAAACCTTCTTACAGTTAGGACCACAGTCAAAATCCCCTCTCGATTCCCCCAATGAACGAGAGGTCCACAAATTGAGCGATCAAACCTTCCTACAGTTAGGATTGTCTCAAAACACCCACTTGGTCAAACCTTCTTACAGTTAGGACCACAGTCAAAATCCCCTCTCGATTCCCCCAATGAACGAGAGGTCCACAAATTGAGCGATCAAACCTTCCTACAGTTAGGATTGTCTCAAAACACCCACTTGGTCAAACCTTCTTACAGTTAGGACCACAGTCAAAATCCCCTCTCGATTCCCCCAATGAACGAGAGGTCCACAAATTGAGCGATCAAACCTTCCTACAGTTAGGATTGTCTCAAAACACCCACTTGGTCAAACCTTCTTACAGTTAGGACCACAGTCAAAATCCCCTCTCGATTCCCCCAATGAACGAGAGGTCCACAAATTGAGCGATCAAACCTTCCTACAGTTAGGATTGTCTCAAAACACCCACTTGGTCAAACCTTCTTACAGTTAGGACCACAGTCAAAATCCCCTCTCGATTCCCCCAATGAACGAGAGGTCCACAAATTGAGCGATCAAACCTTCCTACAGTTAGGATTGTCTCAAAACACCCACTTGGTCAAACCTTCTTACAGTTAGGACCACAGTCAAAATCCCCTCTCGATTCCCCCAATGAACGAGAGGTCCACAAATTGAGCGATCAAACCTTCCTACAGTTAGGATTGTCTCAAAACACCCACTTGGTCAAACCTTCTTACAGTTAGGACCACAGTCAAAATCCCCTCTCGATTCCCCCAATGAACGAGAGGTCCACAAATTGAGCGATCAAACGGGCGAATCGGCAAGGTAGATACGGCTCTATAAAACACTGATTCCCCACCCGGAAAGTCAGGTAACCCGGCCTAATGTTCACTAGCCAATTAAAGCAGCCCATATCCAAATAAGTCCTATACTCCCTCGGCTTCTCCTCATCAATCAAACACTCGCCGTACCGGCTGGAGAACTGTGGGAAGCAAGTGGAGAATGCCCAGCACTTGTGGACTTGTAGCTGACGCCTGATATCGGGGAATCCTCGGCCCTCCCACTCGCCATTCTCAAGCAGCTGTAGAAAGGGAACAGACTGGTCTATGGCATTCGGTACCGACATCACATCGGAACGATGAAGGACGAACCAAGCCATCAAATAAATATACGGAAGCTCCACCTTAATGGTAGGAATCTGAGTCGGTTTGTCACTATCTCTCCGTGTAAAAGCACCAGAAATCTGTCGAAGCCCTCGATGAATGTTAGCCACCATCACCGGAAGAAGCGAAAGTTCCTTCTTGTAGGCAAGCTGAACTGCAGGATAGAGCACTTCCAGTGGCAGAGCGTCACCAGACTGATACGGGACCACACATTTCTTCAACCAGATGGCGAGATAACCGGCAAGGAGAGTCATCGGACGAATCGGTGCGGTCGCATGATATAAGAACGATCTGAATTTAGTCCCTGCAGGAAAGCCACTCTCAGGACTGCTAATGGTATAGGATTGGGCGTTAGTCTTCTTCAGCAGCTCATTAACCTCTGAAGGAGTCAGCGGTGCCAGTTCACAAATAGATTGGCCAGAATGGCTCTCCAGATTCCTGAACAAATATGATGCGAACTGCTTCAGGCTCACATTTGCTTTGGTCCTCTTCGCTAGGGGCTTAGACTGCGCCAAAGCAATGTGATAATGACAAGTGAGGTCCCATAAGGTCTCGTAGCGGTCGGGCATGCGATCCTTCAGCTGACTCAACTCATGGTTGGAGGGAAAGTACTCCTGGTATAGCATCTGTCCCATGGGCAAGCCAGAAATCTTGTGCATCTCATGAAGAGCCAAGCCCAACTCTCCGTGCCTGGTCAGAAAAGTGTTGGAATCTGGATTATAAAGCTCGCATAGGGCAAAGAAATGCTTCGCGCTTGTAGGCAAACCATGCATGGTGGCCCGAATGGCTGCATAAAGACCGCAAGCATGTAACTCCTCGCTCCATCGGCTCAAGACGTACTTCGTCATACGAGCCCACCAAAACCTGTCCAAAGAATGGACCCAACCATAGAATCTGTGGCGCGGTGCAGGCATCTCCCGTCCTAAGTTAGCGAGGCGATTCCTCAAAGTAGAAGTAGTGGCGAGGAACTCGTTACGAGGCGGAGTATCTAGTCCCAGTACTTCAGGACGTAGTCCAACAATGTGATCCCGGCTCGAACCAGGAACTGCCTGATGAGTAATATAGCCGCAGTGGACGCTCTCATGCTCCTCTGTCAAACGCCACGACATCTCCCGTTTCACAGCCTGGCGCCTGAGCTCAGTCAAAGAACGGTGTCGAGGAATCTTCGGCAAATACATGAAACGACTGCCAGTCTGGTAAAGCCACTGCTCAGCTTCAATAAATGCTGCATCGGGATCTCTGGTAGAGTCGCCAAACAAGAAGTCAGTCTTCCTGAGAGACTGAACGGAACCGGCATCCTTCACGAGAGGCGCATCTGTAATCAGCTGGCGAAGGGCTCGATGTCCACCTTCCTTCACCACTTGGGCAACTTCCAGCGACGTGCCCGGACCAAACTGAGGAGTAATTCCTGAGAGACTGAACGGAACCGGCATCCTTCACGAGAGGCGCATCTGTAATCAGCTGGCGAAGGGCTCAATGTCCACCTTCCTTCACCACTTGGGCAAATTCCGGCGACATGCCCGGACCAAACTGAGAAGTAAGCGGAATGGGCGAAAAGTCATCAGACGTCAAATAATATTCGTCACGACGTCCATTCACCGCATGCGATGAAAAGGCTCCAGAAGGATATTCCACTGAAAACAAGCAGTTAAGTGTTTGTTAATTTCAGATATAAAAGGAAATTGAACTCATCTTACAAATTGGTAAGATAGAGTCATTACCTTATAAAGGGCGAGACGATTTGGCCACATTGCGCATTTATAAGATAGGGTATATCGACAATATATCCCTTCCTTATAAAGCACGATGCAGCGTCAAAACGCCCCCTTTATTATGAGATGTGGTTTTGACCAAGCAAAACCCATCCTTAAAGCGTCGATCCTCACCAAGGAGAATCAAGGCTTTTCCCGGTTGCCTCACCAAGGAGAACAACGGGGGGTAAAAGGGACCAATTTGCAAATATCCAGAAAAAAAGGATTAATTTGTAAATTTGCGAATATGCCAAAAAAGTAGCTCACCAGCATATGAGGGAAGCACGCCATAATCCGATGCAGCAGGAGAACGACCTCTCGAGACTCGCGACATAATGGCCTACAAAAGAAATCAAGAGGTCAGATCTAGAAAAAAAAACTCCGAAAAGTATACGAGTATAAACTGCTTCTTAATACTCCGAAAAGTATACGAGTATAAACTGCTTCTTAATACTCCGAAAAGTATACGAGTATAAACTGCTTCTTAATACTCCGAAAAGTATACGAGTATAAACTGCTTCTTAATACTCCGAAAAGTATACGAGTATAAACTGCTTCTTAATACTCCGAAAAGTATACGAGTATAAACTGCTTCTTAATACTCCGAAAAGTATACGAGTATAAACTGCTTCTTAATACTCCGAAAAGTATACGAGTATAAACTGCTTCTTAATACTCCGAAAAGTATACGAGTATAAACTGCTTCTTAATACTCCAATAAGGTATATGAGTATAAACTATTCCCTATTTTTGGTTTGAGAAGTTCCTGGAGAATATTGTTTATAAATATTCTTAAGGATAACTCAACCACACTACGCCGGACAACGCGTTGTACATAAAGACTCGACGCCACAATCGATGGTCAGCTAAAAATCAAAAATCAGGAATCAACTTTAAAGTTCAAAATTCCGACAAACGGTCAGACAATAAATGCAGCACCGGAACTCTTACAGATATTCGACAAAGCACCGAATAGCCTGGAAGATTGAAGGAATCAAGAACGGAGATCATTCCAAGGTCCCGTTACACCGACTGAAGGTGGGGACGATCATATCCAAAGTATTCCAGACTCTTCTATAAAAGAACGAGACTGAAATACTTTGGAGGGGGTATCTGTAGGCATATAAAATTGCTTATAGGTCCCTTAGCATAGCTCGGCACAAACCGACGAACCAACGAGGCGACGAGATCGACGAATCGCACGCAAGCGACGGAATGCATCCATACGCGTTCGGGATCAAGCCAAGTGTTAAAGAATCAACGAGTCATCCAACCGGGAACAGACTCGGACGAATCACGATCGAATCAAGATCAGTTTCGGACTCGAACTCAGAAGTGGATTTACTGCCAAATCAGGAATCAGACTTACTGCCAAATCAGATCAACAAATCAGAGTCTCGATCAACCGAATCACGGACAAAACCGGAAAACGGACACAACACAAAACGACGGAAAACAGCAAACCCAGAGGGGCTCGGCCAAACCGAGCCGCCTCAAGGTGGCTCGGCCAAAGCCGAGCCACCTTGGGGTGGCTTGGCCAAGAGCCGAGCCACCTCAAGGTGGCTCGGCACAGTGCCGGCCACCCAGAGGTGGCCGACGTTTTCCTGTGCGCGGGCACAGTTCAGAGAGCCTATAAATAGGCTAGGCATTGCTCATTTTCAAAGGGTAGAATTTCAAGAGCCAAAACTCTGCCGGATTGAAGAGCGAACTCGGGGCTTTGCAGACTTGAAGACTTGCACATTCGGATCTGATCCTCGGCGAGCATCCACGTCAGAAAAGGCAGGATTTCGAGAGGAAGAAAGAACAGATCTGAGATCTACACGAGATCACACTCCAGATCTAAGCTTGGTCTTAGATCTCGAGATCCGAGCGATTATTCCCTTAGTGGACTAATCCCTCCCGGCTATTATTCCCTTCGTGGAATAATACCCGTATAATCACGTAGATCCGACCGGAACTAGATCGCACGGTGGTCCACGGATTAACCCCGGCGTTGGCAAAGAACCCACAAAGCGAGCGACCGCAAAACAGGAGCTCGCGATTTGTTCACAAAAGGAAAGTTATAATTTTTCTTATTTTTCTTTGATTTAATTGTAACCGGATCTAAAAAGGACCAGATCTTTTGTAACCCAAGATGACGATTATTTCAATGAAAAAGGCAACAGTTTTCCCCGTGAACATCCTCTGGTGGCCTGCTCAGCCAGCATGTCGACTAATAGTCCAATATCAGATCCTGAGAAACTTGGTGCGGAGACATACCCCTGTTCCTCAAGACCTGTATCATGAAAAGCCTCATCCTCAACTGGCCTCTCTAATACGACATCTGCAGAATTATTTAAGTGTTGGATATATACAAGAAAATGGGGAAAGAAGGAAAAGCTCAGAGGTACCTGCAGTAGGAACAGAAGATTCTTTTTCCCCAATATCCATGCTTGGATTCTTCAAGTTATCTGAAAGAAAGCAAAGCACGAAAACAATGAATCCTGAATTCCCTAACTCTTCCAAATGCTACTCGAGTAGGGTATCATCGGATTTAGATATACCTGAGCATAGAATTGTGGGCTCAACACTATTAACCTGCTCAGTATCAATGTTCGTGTTAACATCCATGGGCTCGTCGTGAATGGCATCACACATCTGCTGCATGAAGCTATCCAAACGATCAGAATCAGGGAATACAGAATCCTGTGGAAGTTCACCCTCTTCATAGTTTCCTGGAACATAAAAACGATCAGAATCAGGGAATACAGAATCCTGTGGAAGTTCACCCTCTTCATAGTTTCCTGGAACATAAAACATGATTACGCTTAATGAATCCCAGAAGGCAAGTCATCTTAAAGCAATAAAGACAATAAGGTATTACCTTCCTCTCCACCGGCGATGTCTCCTAACTCCACTCCATAGGGGCGCCGACCAACATGTGGTTTATGAGCGGTCTTCTTCCGTTTCGGAATACTAACCCTCACAGAACCAACGGGACGTTCATGCATGAACTTGCTACGCATCTCGACCTGTGCAGGAGCTTTGCTGCTAGGCCGGGATCTCGCATAGCGAGAAGTGAGCGACTCATGCTCATCGACTGTCCTACCTGGGGTGATAAGAGTCATCTTGTTATGATAAGTGAATAAGACCCTTCGTTCTGGTTTTTGAAAAGCCAATTGAGATCGAGAAAGGATATGACGTTGATGCCAACGAAAGAAGGCCATGTCAGTTAATTCTGAAAAGAAAGAGTCTGACAAACCTGCGTTAGGTTCTTCCTTGTCAGTATCTGTATCCACATACTCCTCCTCAGAAGTCTCGTCCTCATCGTCAGTAGGAAGGGGCTCTTTATCATCCTCCATCCTATCTCTGCTCGAGAGGGAAGGTTTGGCAGGCTTCTTCCCCTGTTTCTTAGCAAGCTTAGCCTTACGAGCAGCCATCATAGTGACTTGAACCAAGTGCTCAGCCTGTAACTCTGAAAGGCTCCTCACACCTATAAACTCATTGGCAGAAAGGAAGCACTTGCAGCTGAGGAAAGTAGTCAACGGCTTGCGCCTAGATGAAGGAAGAGCAAAATGGGCTCTAGTACAGCCCACCATAGTCCATAGCCATGCCCGAACGCCGTCAATAAGCCCTCCCTCAATCCTCAAACCACGGCTCGGATTCCTAACATATAGTTGGTCGTAGCCAAACTGGCGAGCGAAACGACACAGAAGGTAAGGTTCTATGTGACAATGATTCTTCACCCGAAGAACGAGATACCCAACGCGGATGTTCACCAACCAACGGAAACAACTAATGTTGAGAGAAGTCCGACTAGTTCTGGGTTTCTCCTCATCAATCAGCACATCACCATAGCGACCCGAAAAGCGAGGAAAACACTTGAAGAACTCCCAGCTCTTACGAACTTGAAGCTCTCGTTGTACATCACTGAATGTTTTCCCGAGCCATCTACTCCTTTCCAACAGCTGCACGAAAGGAACAGGGACATCAACAGTGCTAGGCGCCGACATCAAGTCAGGACGATGAAGAATAAGCCACGCCATCAGATATGTGTACGGAAGCTTGACCTTGACAGAAACAAGCTCGATCGACGGTTCAGGGCCCACCTGCGTAAAACCATCGACCAAGTATCTAAGCTTGCAATGGATGCCAGCAACCATGGCTGGAAGCAAGGAAAGCTCCCTCCCATATGCTAGCTGGACGGCGGGGAAGAGCACCTCAAGGGGTAAAGCGTCCGAAAACTGATATGGAACGACACACTTCTTCAACCAAAGGACAAGATAGCCTGCTAGCAGGGTCCTGGGCTCAATGGACTTCTGTGCATGACAAAGGAATGTCCGAAACTTGGTCCCTGCAGGAAAAGCTCCCTCAGCACTGGCAATAGTGTAAGAACAAGCCTCAGCCTTCTCCATCAACTCATTAATGGTGGTAGGTGTCAAAACATCTAATTCACGAATGGGCTCGCTGGAATTACCTTCCAAATGCTGGAACAAATAAACAGCAAACTGCTTCAAGATGATCTGCTTTTTCCTCTTTGCTTGAGTGGTAACATTAATCAGAGAGGTATGATAATGGCAGGTGAGGTCCCAAAGAGTATCGTACATATCGGGAGTATCCTTCTTCAGCCACTCTAATTGCTGGTTCGAGGGAAAGTACTCCTGGTACGGACAATCCCCCATTGGAAGGCCAGAAACTTGGTGCATCTCATGCAAGGCCAGCCCCAACTCTCCTCCGCTAGTTAGAAATGTGTTACTATCGGGGATATATGTCTCTAACAATGCCAAGAAGTGGCGACAGCTAACCGGGAATCCATACATAGTGGCTCGTATAGGTACGTACAACCCACTGCTCTTCAGATCATTCTCCCAACGTCCCAAGACGTAACTGGTCATACGTGTCCACCATCCCTTGGGTTGCGAGAAAGCCCAACCATAGCATCTAAAATCTGGTGTGCTGCTGATACCTCGCCTGGGGGTGCGGTATTAAGACCCAGAATCCCTGGTCGAAGACCGCGAATATAATGATACCCATTAGAACCGGGAGTCTTATGGTGGGAGGTATATCCACAATGAACTCGATCAGCATCATCGGTAAGATGCCAGGACATCTGTCGCTCTACGGTCTGTCCCTTTAAATGAGTGAAAGAATACTGACGAGGAATGGAAGGAATATACAGGAGAGCTCCTTCAGTAAGAATCAAACTAGCCGGATCCTCAATGTGATCTCCGAACATAAAACTGGGCTTCTTTAAAGCCTGAGTAGAAATAGAGTCCGCAGTAAAAGGAGCATCCGTGATCAGCTGGCGTAAGAAATGACGTCCCCCATCTTGTATCAAATGGCAGGATTCATTGGAACGATCTCTATCAAACTAAGGAAGCGGACCAATAGCCTGCCTGATGGAAACCGAAGAGAAAACCTCCCCACTACAACCGGTAGTAGCATGAGGAGAGAGACTGCCCGTGGGGAACTCGACTGCAACAAAACAAGGATAGAGTCAGAAAATTATCCGGGAATTAAATCAATCTCATAAAAAAAAGCGAGATAAGATCATCCACGGGGTAATTGGAGAGACGATTTTAAGTGTCTTACACTGGAAGAACGGTATGCATCATCACGTAAATAACGTGATAACATACACCGACCTACAAGCTATAAGATGACACAAAATCACCCCAATATACCGGAAGACTTGAATTGGCCAAGCAAAACAAGTCCGAAACCTCGACCCCCGTGAAGGAGGGTGTCGGCCCTTCCCGAATGACCCGCGAAGGGGCCAAACGAGGGTGTAACAGAACCACGAATTTCCCGAAACCTCGACCCCCGCGAAGGAGGGTGTCGGTCCTTCCCGAATGACCCGTGAAGGGGCCAAACAAGGGTATACTGGAATCATGAATATCCTGAAACCTCGATCCCCGTGAAGGAGGATGTTGGTTCTTCCTGAATGACCTGCGAAGGGATCAATCAGGGATATAGAAAGTATAAATGCTCACTCCCAAAAAAGGATGCCGCTGGAGAGGATGCTGTGGGAACCTCTCCCTCTCTATGCTGCGAAAGGGAATGACTCCTATGAAGTCGATGTCGATGCGGAGACATCGAGGATCTACAATGAAAATCAGCAGGTCAGGTATAATCATAAATCTGAATACCCGAAATTTAAAAGGAAAATTAAGAACTTTAACTAGAATCCTATGAATAAATAGGATTTTATAGTTGAGGTCTAATTAAACCTATAAATTTCGTGCATGCAAAACAATGATCATCATATTGCAGTATAAGCCCTCATGATAATTTTTGGTGAAATACCCAAAATACCCCTCGTGTTCAAGGTTAAATTCTAGTCAAGGACATGCTCGAATTGGATCATGGTCATCATATTTATTCATCTAACACCCCCAATATCCCACAATTTTGGTTAATTTTACAAATAAACCCTTTTGTAAAATTTAGCCAATTTTGCAAATAAACCCATCCACAAATTTCGGTTTAGTTTTCGCATACCTTTCTCAAAACTTTGGTCATGGGTTTGTTATCTAAACTTTTGGAGTTTCAGCCCTAAAATTTTAGCCCTTTTTGCAAATAACCCCCTCTACCTTTTTGGGTTGATTTTTGCAAATAAACCCCTCAAACAATATTGATTCTTTACATGAAAACACCTCTCAAATTTCGGCCAAATGGACATGAAATTTCAGTCACAAATTTCAGTTCACTTTTGCATAAAAGCCCTCAAATTTCAGTCCACTTTTGTACAAAAGCCCCTTAATTTCGGCCATATTACATTTTTTGCATAAGACCCCCCCCCAAAACTTGGTGCATACACAACCCATCATCAAAGATACTATCTTCTAACTCATGAGAACAAAAAGCTATGATCTTTGCATACAAATTCGTGGCATACCCTCATTACAAGCATAAAGTTTTAATCTTTATCAAAAATGAGAGAGTTTTTGAGGAGAAGCTTACCCAAATCAAGAGGCTTGAAAACCCAACTCCAAGAATCAAGACTTGAGCTTAAAGATGAAGAAAGAAACGCTAGATTGAGAGGAAGATTTTCGGTCAAGAGAGAGGCATAAAAATCCGAATTTTAGGGTTTTAAAGGGGAGGAGTTTCAATGGGTTTGGAGTTCTCAAAGAGGGAAACCATGGTGTTTGGATAAGAGGAGGAAGAAGATAGGGTTTTTGAGAGGGAATAGGACTCTTTTTGAAAATTTGGAAAGAGGGGGAAAACAAAAGAGGAAACAAACAAAACAAAAAAAAAAGAGAAAAAGGGGGGGGGGGGGGGGGGACTGGACACCCAAGGGTGTCTCGGCCAAGGTTGAGACACTCTCGGGTGTCTCAGCCCAGTTCGAGCCCCCGGATCCCCTTTTCAAGCCCGTATTCGTTGGTGTCTCAACCAGGGCCGAGACACTTCGGGTGTCTCAGTTTAGCCTGAGACTCTCGTTATGCCTGTTTGATTGTTTTCGCCGTAAATTCTTCGTCCGAACTCCTGAGACTCTCGTTATGCCTGTTTGATTGTTTTCGCCGTAAATTCTTCGTCCGAACTCGGATTTGAGTTATTCAAAGTGCGTTGGAAAGACGACGAGGAGTTCTATAAGCTCCAATGATTAAATCATCCGTGGAATAAATAAGACACAAAGGGTATTTCGCCATTTTTGAACGATACGAGGTTCCCGATCAGCTCGTGTCTCGTTATTCTGAAACCCCGTTGCTTCACATAGTTCGTCGGTTTACTTCAAGCGTTCACCGACATCAATCAAGATTCTGTGAACCAGATGGTGACGTTCATCGTCATTTCTTAACACTGAGCTGTTCGTGGAGACCTATTGGTAATTTTCGATGCCTACAGCGAGCATTCGAGGGAGGCACTTCATCGCCACCGTGAAGAACCCAGAATTAAACAAAGGGAAGAATCCAGATCATTCTCTTCTCTTTTATAATCAGGAAATTCGATTATAACTGAGATTAAAGGGAATACAAATCAAAATTTTCCTTCATTTCTCTTACTACAATTTTTTCACCAAACAATGACATACATAGCCAAAATGATGAGTTTACCACAACTCATATATGTTCAAGATACAAACCAAGCTAAAAAACAGACTACATAAACCATACAAATCCATAAGTCATAGTATCATACAAACATAATGTTAGCCCTCTTGTTTTGATGATGTTTTACAACCACCATTATTGGTACTAATTGCTTGTTGAGTGATAATATAGTTAATATATATATCAAGCATGTTAGTGCCATATATGGAGGATTGGATGGAATATATGCTACAACAATGATATCCAAAGAAGGAGGAGGCATAGTGATGAAGCAACGTTTATTCAAGAACACCAAATGTAATAAGAAGCTTCATCAAACTCAAGCTATATCAAGACTCAAAGAATTGTATTCTATATGAGGATATTAGCTAGTTTTTATTTTTTTTTCTCTAGTGCTAGAATGTAGGCGAATAGTTTAGATTTCATTTGAAGCTATTGGGATATCACACACACGTTTTCATACTTATAGTTTTGAGCGTTTTCACAAAATATCAATTTTCATAAGTATGAGGACTTATTCACAAAATTCATTTTCCAAACAATTTGTTTTTAGTGTTAAAAACATTTTACAAAGTTTAACAATTTTTGGAAGTCAATTAAATATTTTACAGATCTTTTAAGAAAGTCAAAAATAATATTTTCATATGTATCAGTTTGCGGTCGACCTCCACGGTCGAACGCACCTGTGTTCTTTTCTGAGTGGGCAGCAGAGACTTTTGTGGTCGACCGTCAGCTCAAATTTTCTCACGGTCGATCGTCACGGTCGATCGCAAAACTCTTTGGAAAATTCTGAGTCTCAAAAGTAACTCGCGGTCAACCGCGAAAATTGTACGGTCGACCGCCACTCACCTCAACGGTCCTTTTTGGTACAGATTTCAGGCGCCGTTTATCCAGGTTTTGAGGGATTTGGGTATGGGTTTAAGCTGCTGTGTTTTCTCCTATTTAAACCCCCTATACCCCTTCTTCTTCAGTTGTCCCAAGCCATTGAAAAACCAGAGATTTTCTTTTACCGAGAGCCAAAAAACTCAAACCTGTTTTTCTGTGTTTTCCTGTGTTCACATCCCAGCTTTAGTGTAATCTTTCTCCTTACCATAAGGACATTGTAAAGAGAGAGTTTTTACATCATTACTACTGTTGAGAGCTTGATCTTGTGAAGATCAACTGTATGGGTGTGTGATCTTGTGGTGATCAACTGTATAGTTATGAGATCTTGTGGAGATTATTGTGTAGAAGAAGTTCCGGCTTCCAAACTGGGTTGTATAGTGGATTCTCCTCGAGAGTGGGGAGCGGGGACGTAGGTCAGCGGTCCGAACCTCGTTAACACATCGTGCGTCACTTGGATAACGATTTCCCACTCTATCTCCTTTACATTTGTTGTTCGTTATTGTGATGTATTGCTTGCCTTATTTTATTGCACAATTATAGCCTTAAGACCCTAAGCACCCCCCTCTAGGGTCCAACAATTGGTATCAGCTTAGTCTTTATATTAGTTTTTGGTATAACCACCTTAGAGAAAAGATCTTATGGAGGCTTCAATGAATATGCATATATTAGAGGGACAATCCACTACTAGACCACCACTTTTTATCCGTAGTAATTTTGCTTATTGGAAGGCTAGGATGAGGATTTACCTTCGTTGCATTGATCTTGACATTCTAGAACTCATAGAGAAAAAATATGTTGAAAAGCCCAAAGTCGGGAACATGACCAATGGAGAAAGGCACCAAGCCAATCTCAATGCAAAGGTCATGAGCGTCTTAATTTGCGGTCTTTCCCCCAATGAGTATAATAGGGTTTCTACATGTGCAACCGCATACGAAATATGGGTAAAATTGTGTATTACACATGAAGGAACCCCCAAGTTAAGGAATCCAAGATTAGTGGGCTTATGCATGAATATGAGTTATTTAAGATGCTTCCTAATGAATCCATTGATGCTATGTTTTCTCGCTTCACTAACATAATCAATGAATTGCATGGTCTTGACAAGAAATTAACTATCCAAGAGACGAACTACAAGATCCTTTGTTCATTGACTCCATTGTGGGAACCCAAAGCTATGCCCATAGAGGAAGCACATGATCTCACCACTCTAGCTCTCGATGGCCTCATCGGCAAGCTTAAGGTTCATGAGAAAAAGCTCAAGGGAAAGGAGAAGGAGGAAGTGCCCCCACGGGAAGTTGAGGAGCCATCACCAAAGACGAAGACCATAGCTCTCAAAGGAGCTAGTGACAACTCCTCATCATCATCGTCGGAGAGTGAAGTTGATTTTTCTAGAGAAGTGGCTCACCTCTCTAGAAGAATTTCTAAACTCATTAAAATGAACAAGAAGTTTAATCCCCGATCTAACAATAAATTTTTTTCACGTGTAGGAAAATGTTTTGAATGCAATGAACCGGGTCATATCGCCAAAGATTGCCCCAAGCTCAAGGAGAAATACATAAAGTACAAGAAGAAGAAAGCCATGTATGCCAGATAGGAAGAATCCGAACCAAATGATTCGAATAGCAATGAAGAAGGAGCTAAACTTGCTCTTCATGATCCCAACATTTGCTTCATGGCCTATGAAAAGGAGTAGTTTCCGACACCGAAAGTGAATCCTTTTATATGCAATGTGATCTAGCTACGGCTTTATAGGAATTGAACATTGAGTTTAAAAGGATGTCAAAAGAATTCTCTTCCTTTAAAAAGTTGCATGCTTCTTGTGATGACAAACTAAAATAACTACAAACCTCTCTTGCATTAAAAGATGAATTGCTAGGGGATCTTGATTTTAAAAACAAACAATTAAGATCTAAAATTGAAAGACTAGAAATTAAGAGTGGTAGGATTAGACCCACTCATGCTTATGCTAATCATCATCACTATGGTAGAAATAGATTTTATAGATCTTATGCTCCTACACATAAGAGAAATTTTGTGTGCACATATTGCATGAAACGTGGTCATATTTCTACTCAATGTAGGATCAAAGATAATCGTGATTTTTATGGCATGACATGGGTACCCAAAGGTACCAAGCTTACTAACCACCAATGACCCAAGATTTGGGGTACCCAAAGGTACCAAGCTTACTAACCACCAATGACCCAAGATTTGGGTACCTAAAGTTACTACACCTTCATCTCTTGTAGGGAACATCACGGCAACGACGTAGAGAGATGTGATACATTGATAATGGTTGGTCACATCATATGATGGGCAACAAAGAGCTATTTGTAACCTTATCAATGATTGAAGGAGGTAGCGTCTCCTTCAGTGGTGGAGAGAAAGATAAAATCATTGGTATTGGACGTATTGGTAAGACACCCTCTCCCGTTATAGAAGATATTTATTTGGTTAATGGCTTGAATCATAATCTTCTCATATGATGGGCAACAAAGAGCTATTTGTAACCTTATCAATGATTGAAGGAGGTAGCGTCTCCTTCAGTGGTGGAGAGAAAGATAAAATCATTGGTATTGGACGTATTGGTAAGACACCCTCTCCCGTTATAGAAGATATTTATTTGGTTAATGGCTTGAATCATAATCTTCTTAGCATTAGCCAATTGAGTGATAAATGTTTTGATATTTCCTTTAAACTGGACAAATGCATTATTAGTATGAATGGAAAAATTATTTTTTGTTGCTAATCGAAAATCTAATGTGTACATTTTTGAGATGAATAAATTAGTGAATCAAGATGTGAAGTACCTTGCGACAATTGATGAAAACCCTTGGATTTGACATAAAAGGTTTGGATATGCAAACATGGAATTGATATCAAAATTGTCCAAGAGGAATCTTATTAAAGGGTTACCAAACTTGCATTTCATCAAAGATACCATATGCGAAGATTGTGCTAAAGGTAAACAAACTAAGTCTACCTTCAAATCCATCAATGAGGTATCAACTTCTAAACCTTTACAATTACTTCATCTTGATTTATTTGGTCCTATGCGTGTTACCTCTCTTGGAGGCAAACATTATGTTTTTGTTATCATTGATAATTTTTCTTGGTTTACATGGATAATATTTCTTGCTAGTAAAGATGAATGTTTTGATGAGTTTTCAAATCATGTTAAGAGAATTGAAAATGAGCTAGTAAAGATGAATGTTTTGATGAGTTTTCAAATCATGTTAAGAGAATTGAAAATGAAAAAGATTTAAAAGTTGTTAAAATAAGAAGTGATCATGAATTGAAAATGAAAAAGATTTAAAAGTTGTTAAAATAAGAAGTGATCATGGTGGTGAATTTTAAAATATCTCCTTTTATGATTTTTGTGCGCATCGTGATATAGCTCATGTGTTTTTTGCTCCAAGAACACCACAACAAAATGGTGTTGTTGAATGGAAAAATCGAACCATACAAGAGATGGCATGAACTATGTTAAACTCATTTGATTTGCCTAAATATTTTTGGGCGGAAGCCGTAAATACGGCTTGCCATGTTTTAAATTGTGTTTTGATTAGACCAAAGCTTAAGAAAACTCCTTATGAACTATTTTATGGCAAAACTCTTTTATTGGATATTTTTGTATCTTTGGTTATAAATGTTTTATTTTAAATACAAAAGATCACCATGATAAATTTGATTCTAAAATTAATGTTGGCATTTTCCTAGGATATGCACCTTGAAGTAAGGCTTATAGAGTCTTCAACAAACGAACTCTTGTTGTTGAAGAATCTATAAACGTTACTTTTGATGAGACTAATATTGGTTCACAAGTTATTTTGCCTAGGAAAGATGATGATGATGTTGAGGGAGGATTGGAACTTTTGCAACTTAATAATACACCCTCAATAGAAGCATAAAAAGATGTGGAAAGTACCAACACTCATGTACAAGAAGAACTTCCTAAAGCATGGAAATTCACATCAAATCATCCAAAGGAGTAAATTATTAGGAGTCCTTCACAAGGGGTTGTTACTCGCTCAAAGGTTTTGAGTGAGTGCGGTAATATTGATTTTCTATCTCAATTAGAACCTAAGAAGATTAATGATGCTTTAAATGATAAATTTTGGGTTTTAGCTATGCATGATGAACTAAACAATTTTCGAAGAAATGATGTTTGGAAACTAGTTCCTAGACCTAATAATGCTAGTGTAATTGGAACAAAATGGGTTTTTAGTAACAAACTTGATGAACATGATATTGTTACTAGAAATAAAGCTCGTTTGGTTGCTCAAGGATACAATCAAGGGGAGGACATAGACTATGATAAAACCTTTGCACCGGTTTCAAGGTTAGAATCAATTAGCATGTTTTTGGCATTTGCAAGCTTTAAAGAATTTAAATTGTTTCAAATGGATGTCAAAAGTATTTTTTTAAATGGTCATATTGAAGAGAAAGTATATGTTGAGCAACCCCCCGGTTTTATGGATCATACTTTTCCTAATCATGTTTACCTGGTTCAAAAAGCTTTATATGGGTTGAAACAAGCTCCTAGAGCTTGGTATGCTCGCCTCTCTAGTTTTCTTCTTGAAAATAGTTTCTTTAAAGGAAAAATTAATAATACTCTTTTTGTGAGAAAAAGGAAAAATAATTTTATTTTAGTGCAAATATATGTTGATGATATTATTTTTGGTGCTACTAATGAATCTCTGTGCAAGGATTTTTCTAAAGTTATGCAAGATCATTTTGAGATGAGCATGATGGGAGAGCTCACATTCTTTCTCGGGATCCAAGTCAAACAAACTAAGGATGGAATACTCATTTCTCAAAGCAAGTATGCTAGAGAATTAGTAAAGAAATTCAATTTGGAGAACTCTAAGCATGCACCAACTCCCATGAGTACAAGTGTCAAGCTTGATGCGGATGATAGTGGTGAGGATGTGGACCAAAAACTATACCAAGGTATGATAGGTAGTCTTCTTTATCTCATCGCTAGTAGACCCAATATCATGTTTAGTGTGTGTGCATGTGCACGTTTTCAAGCTTCTCCTAAAGCATCTCATTTGATTGCCATTAAGAGAATTATTAAATATGTTCATGGAACAATTGATCTTGGTTTTTTTTTATCCAAAGAGCACCTCTTTTGATTTATATGGTTTTTGTGATGCCGACTTTACCGGATGTAAGGTAGATCGTAAGAGTACGAGTGGAACATACCAATTCTTGGGAAATTCTCTTGTTTTTTGGGCTTTCAAAAAACAAAATTATGTTGCATTGTCCACTACGAAAGCGGAATACATTACCGTTGGCTTATGTTATGCCTAAGTTTTGTGGATGAAACAAAGCTTAGTTGACTATGATTTGAATATTTAAAATATAAAAAACTTTTGTAATAACACTAGTGCTATCAATATTTCAAAAAATTCAGTTTTACATTCTAGAACCAAGCATATTGATGTGTGCCATCATTTCTTACGCGATCATGTAGAGAGACAAGATGTATCATTTTTGTTTGTTGACACAAAATCTCAATTAGCAGATATCTTTACCAAGCCTCTTGGTGAAGATGGTTTTTGTCGCATAAGAAATGGTTTGGACTTATGCACTATGTGAAAGTTCTATTTGCTTGCTTGATTAGTTGCATTTCACATGCATTTTTATTTACATTTTTTTACCCTATTTTGATGGTGACAAAGGGGGAGAGAAATCTCCTCATTTGTGCACATTGTAAGGGGGAGCTCATAAATAGGAGGAGCTACTATCTATAAACTATATTTATTTTGCTCCTATATAATGGTTGGTTGTCATCATCAAAAAGGGAGAGATTGTTAGCCCTTTTGTTTTGATGATGTTTTAATAAGCAGCTTCATCAAACTCAAGCTATATCAAGACTCAAAGAATTGTATTCTATGTGAGGATATTAGCTAGTTTTTATTTTCTCTCTAGTGCTAAAATGTAGGCAAGTAGTTTAGATTTCATTTGAAGCTATTGGGATATCACACACACGTTTTCATACTTATAGTTTTGAGCGTTTACATAAAATATCAATTTTCACAAGTATGAGGACTTATTTGCAAAATTCATTTTCCAAACAATTTGTTTTTAGTGTTAAAAATATTTTACAAAGTTTCACAATTTTTGGAAGTCAATTAAATATTTTACAGATCTTTTAAGAAAGTCAAAAACAATATTTTCATATGTATCAGTTTGCGATCGACCGCCACGGTCAACCGCGCCTGTGTTCTTTTCTGAGTGGGCAGCAGAGACTTTCACGGTCGACCGTCAGTTCAAATTTTCCCACGATCGACCGCCACGATCGACCGCAGAACTTTTTGGAAAATTCCGAGTCTCGAAAGTAACTCGCGGTCGACCGCGAAAATTGTATGGTCGACCGCCACTCACCTCAACGGTCCTTTTGGTACAGATTTCAGGCGCTGTTTATCCAGGTTTTGGGGGATTTAGGTATGGGTTTAAGTTGTTGTGTTTTCTCCTATTTAAACCCCCTATACCCCTTCTTCTTCAGTTGTCTCAAGCTATTAAAAAATCGGAGATTTTATTTTATTGATAGCCAAAAATTTTAAACCAGTTTTTCTGTGTTTTCCTGTGTCACATCCCAGCTTTAGTGTAATCTTTCTCCTTGCCATAGGGACATTGTAAAGAGAGAGTTTTTACACCATTACTACTGTTGAGAGCTTGATCTTGTGAAGATCAACTGTATGGGAGTGTGATCTTGTGGTGATCAACTGTGTAGTTGTGAGATCTTGTGGAGATTATTATGTAGAAAAAGTTCTGACTTCCAAACCGGGTTGTGTAGTGGATTCTCCTCGAGAGTGGGGAACGGGGACGTAGGTCAGCGGGCCGAACCTCGTTAACACATCGCGCGTCACTTGGATAACGATTTCTCACTCTATCTCCTTTACATTTGTTGTTCATTATTGTGGTGTATTTTTCTTGCCTTATTTTATTACACAATTATACCCTTAAGACCCTAATCACCCCCCTCTAGGGTCCAGCACATAAACCATAGAGATTCACACAAACCACTAAAAACAAAATATTATGATACGATGCTTTTCAAAAGTATAACCAAAATAGAAGTGATAACAATCTACATCATGTAGATGAAGGTCCCGGACCCTGTGAAGGCTTCAAAATGGTGAGGATCTCGATAAGCTGGTGCCCCAAGCCGTCGAATTGATGTCCCAAGCCATCCACTCTGCCCACCAACTCGTCCTGACGGCGCTCAATGCCACCTAATCACTCATGTACCCCAGTCATGAACTTAGATAAAGGATCTGAAGCAGGTGGAGAAGGGCGAGGAGGCCTATATGAGGTATCAGAAGATGATGAAGAATCATCAGATGCTACAGGCTTTGGAGGAAGCTCTGGAGAGGGATGCCTCTCTAGTGCGAACTGGGTAGCCGGAATACCCATATGATTTAGAACGGCAGCATCGATAAATGATTTAATTTTGATGAAGGGTTCACCGGAAAGATCAATATCAAAGTGTTTAAATATGGTAGTGAGAATGACCCCATATGGAAGGAATTTAGTGTGTTTATAGGCCATGAAATCGAAAATGATTTTCCCCCAAAGGATACCCATAGAGCCGATAACTCCATAGATGACACATGCGATGTCTTGGGAATAATGATCGTAACCCCCAGTTTGGGGATTAAATTATAACTCGGAATCCAGCCAATGACCTTAGCAAGGAAGGTAGTGTTGTGGGAGTCGAGAGGAGGTAGGTGACCAGGAATAAGTACTAATGAGGAAATATCAGGGTTTTCAAAATATATGTCAGCGAGATAGGTGTCTCCCCTAGGAATTCCAAGAATTTTCGCAAGTTCATTTGCGGTGAAAGAGAGATGACGACCCTTGATAACAGATGTGATGATAGGAGTGCGAGGGTCAGTGGAGATAACTTGTAGATTTGCATAGAACAGCTGCACAAGATAGGGATAATATGGGGGTGCATTAATTGAGTCAAAAAGGTGGTATAAACCAGCATCCTTAAGAACAGTATCGACATTTAAATGCTTGCACTCCTCATAGTTAACGAATCTACCAGGAAATATTTTCAAACGACACAAAAACCAATATTTTTCAAGCAATGCAGGGGTAAGCAGTTGATTTTCATAAAATTCTATATTTGAAGCTGAGCGATTTTGGGTACTAGGGTTCGGAGCAGGAGCCTGAGATGAGGAGGCTTTTCCTCGACTGGTTCTAGGGCTTTTATTGCTGCTATTCATGATTATAGAGCGAAAAAAAATTGAGGAACAAATACACCTAGAACGTTGAAAACCCTAAAAAGAGCAAACCCTAAAAAGAGCAAACCTTAAAATAGAGTAATTGATGAGATAAGGAAGAGAGGGAACAGAAATTACCCTCGAGTTGAGCTCAGTTCGAGAGGTCGATGGAGATGAGGTGATCGCCGGAGAAGACGAAGAGGAGAGAGAGCTTAGTCGACTGGATTTGGGGAAAATCGGGTTTGAAGAAAAATTTAGGGAAGAAACAACGATTGGGATATAGGGGAAAGACCAAGCGCTGAGATTTGTTCTCAGAAAAGAATGGGCGGTCAGGATTTAGAAGGCAGAGCGGGTCAGGTCCAGAACAAAACACGTAACCGCAAAAAAAATCCATTTACCAGCGAGTCCATTAGTCCACTCATGTGCTGAAAAACTGTTTTCTTGTATTTTTAAACCTTTTTGAGATTTTATATCTTGATAAATATATGTAAAATTATGTATACTCATAAAATCATTGATTAAACACATCTCAAACGAAAAACTTCAAAAAAATATAAAATTTTCAAAAGAAAATATATGTATGAGATTTTCATAAAATCAATTTAACAATTCATCCTATAAAACAAAACTCATAAAACGAATTAAAATTAATTTTGTTTTGGCACCCAAACATTTTTGGTGCCGAAAGAGTTTGGGACATGACCCCCATCATTTAAATTCAAGTAGGGTTATGAACCCATTTGGGCGTATTTTGTGTACGGATACCGTCAAAACAAAAATTGTATACATGATCCATACGATTGCAATTTGTGCAATGTAGGGTTTTGAATGGTTTGCGTTGATCGAATTATTGTGCACGTGTTTCATTTGTAAAAATAGGTTTTTCTTTGTAATCATTTTGCAAACGAGAATTTCTTTTCAAATCGAAACAAAACATGGCCAAATGAGCAAAACGACCACAGTATTCACATTTGTACACATGAGCATATTTATGATTTACACTATGTGTGTGTTCATATGTATGAGATGAAGAAGATTGATGAGATGTACAATCATGAATAGGCTTGTTAAGTTTTTGTGCATTATGACAAAATTTGGCTATATGGCCTTTAAGACCACAAATAGAACATTTGTAAATTTTGTCATATATGCATAGTGAGTAGGTTTCTTAGAAGAATTATTATTGTACTTTGTACACAAGTCCATAAGCTTTTTGTCATTTGCAATACAAGTGTTTAGTATTGAATCTAAGGTCGGTATGCAGTTTTTTATTTGGTTCAACTCATAATTGTGCATACAAGTATTGCTACTAGAAGTAGGATAAACATAATCATTTACCATAGAGTTTAATTTATTTTTACTAATCTCTACTTCTAACATGACATCACATTTTTCATTAAGCAATCTAGCATTTTCTAATCTCAAATTTTCATTGCATTCTTTAAGATTTATATTTTCATTTGCAATGAGATCAAACTTAGTAATTAGTGTTTCATGATAGGATTCCATATTATCATGCTTACTTTTCAAATCAATATAAATATTGTATAATTTTTCAAATTCAAGCGTAAGCTCATCAAAAGTAATATCATTATCGTTGTCGAGCTCGCGTACCTCACTAGGGTTATCACCTAGTGGTTGTGTGCATGATGATCCAATGGAACTTGAAGAGAAAGTCTCCAAAGCTTGTCGGATCGCCTCCAAGTCCCCTTGATGTGCTTCAATAAATTTTCATAAGGTGTAAGCACTATCAAAATGAACAAATTTGTTAGAAAAGGATAAGTGAAAAGCACTAAGCAAATATTTTAACAAAAGCTTGTTCATATTAAACATTCATTTATCATCTTTACTCCACTTGGATTTTTCCGAAGTGGGTACAATATAAGCGTCTTCAATAACTTCCCATAAATTGAATTGTTTAGATCTAACAAATAGGTTAAATCTAGAACATCATTGGTCATAGGAGAAATTGTTTATTCTAGGAGCAACATTATGATCATAGACTAAACAAGGTGTACAAAGCATGTCCATGATAAAAAATGAGCAAACAAGATTACAATGAATCTTAAAACTAGATTAGCACAAAAAGAAAACTTGGATCTTTAACTCAAGGTGATTAAACCTTAAATCAAAGAGCACCAAGCTCTGATACCAATTGTTAGATCCTAGGGGGGTGATTAGGGTCTTATGCTAATCTAATCCAATACCATGTCAATTAAAACTAATTAACAAATTATTCTTGTAAGATAAATATATAATTTGTTATAAGCAAGAATATGCAATATAAACAAAAGTAAACTGGAAGATAGTGTGCAAAAAGACAAACGCAAACAAACGATATGATTACGGAGTTCGGTCTCCACGACCTACGTCTCCGCTCCTCATCTCGAGGAGATCTCCACTAACACAACCAGGTTTTCTATGCTTACCTGAATAACGTTTATACCTCACAATACAGTTTTCTAGTTCACCGAAAACTTCACAACTTACATACTAGAAATACACTTCACACCCTCTAAGTGTTGGCCTAGCCCGTGTCACTTTCATCAAATGCTCGGAATTACAATCTACCTCTAGGCTTTACTACCGACGTCACTCCTCTCGGAACCAACCCCGTCTCTGACCAATCACTTCTCTCGGTGTCCAAATGTAATACAATGTACAACTCACAAAAGGCTTAATTACAATAAAATATTCTCTAACTTGAATGAGAACTCAATGTAGGCTCAATCTCACAAATCATAATCCCACAACCCAATATGATATATGAAATCCTATAAGCTCAATTAGGGTGTGTGTGTGTGTGTGTGTGTGTGTGTGTGTGTGTGTGTGTGTGTGAGAGAGAGAGAGAGATAAAATGAGTATAAAGGAAATCAAACTCAAATAGCAAACTAGCAATAATGATATATGAAAATAAAAAACAAATTGCTAGATAATAGAGTTTGAGAAACTTCTCTATTAAACACAATAGAGGTTGGAGATGATTGAGGATGAATTCCCCAGTTAAAAGATCAAGCCACCTCTTGAAAACACAAACTTAATCACTTGAATAAACTTTAAAACTCTTTTTAAACTCTTGTTAAAACTCAGTTCCAAAGATATGTCTTGCTGATGAGAAGTTAGGGGTTTATATAGGAAGAGAAAACATCAGCGAAAAACCCAAGTAAATCAGCAAAAATCTTCCAAAAACCAAGAAACAGATTATGTACAAAACTAGTCGTTGGACAGCCTGTCAGTCGATTGACGGGAAGCATCAGTCGACTGATAAGCTGAACGTTGTATTAAAAAATGAGCTTATCAGTCAACTGAAAAATATTTTCAGTCGACTGACAGAGTCAGTCGACTGGTTAGTCGACAGAAACACAACAGAGAGCAAAATGAATATTTCAGGCACTTTCTTCAGTCGACTCATTAGTCGACTGATGTCATCAGTCGATTGATAACATATTTTCAGCCTGAATTGATTTTCAAGTTGAATTTCAAGGTTCTGTTAATAATAAAAAATAAAATCCAAAAAATTTAAAACTTTGAAAAACGTTTATAAACATGAATATAAACATGTTGGAAAAAGAATTTTTCAAATAGCTTTTACCATTTGTGAAAACACAGGAAAATTCAACAATGCTAAAATACATAGTTTTCAAACATGTTAGTTTTTTCTATTTTAGATCAAATCAGGTTTTGAAAGCTTGTGTAACCTTTTTATAGACTTAACAAATGATGTTAACATGGTTGATATAGTCCAAAATATATTTGAATGTAATTTGCATAAAAACACCTATTTTCATGAAAATTCACAAATGAATTGTGTGTGCAAACTTGAGCTTATAGAATTAATCACACACAATATTATCCTATACTAAGTATACCCAAAATAATCTTGATCTTCGATGTGGCTTGACTTGGTATACTAGCGGATGAAGCTTGAACTTGGATCTTCAACTGAATTGTGTTGGCTTCACCCACTATTCCTCCATCCTCCATTGGATATGACCGTTAAAACGCAATTCCATCCATCCTCCAACTAGTTATTTGCCTAGAATAAATACGAAAACACGAACACTAGACAAACAATATTAGTGATAAATTATTTGTTAAACATCATCAAAATAAGAAGGCCAACATGTGTTACATCATCCAATAATATAATGATAACTCATCTCATCTCATCTATTTTCTTATTTTTATGAATGAACCAAACACAAAAAAGAACCTATTACAGGAAATATGTTTCTTATAATTTATTTCCTTATTTTTTAGCCAATCAAATAACCTCAAAACAAATTTTCTTAAAAAATCACTCACATCATCCAATAACAATATGACAACTCATCTCTCATTCTTTGATTTCCTTCTTTTTTTAGCCAACCAAACAATCTCAAAACAAAATTTCTTAGAAATAGGTTTCCTATTTTTTGATTTCCCTCTTTTTTTAGGCAAACAAACAACCCCTTAATTGACTCTTTGGATTAGTGGGGTGATAACGGACCATTAGATAAATCTTCCTAATAATAATTTTTCCAAGCTTAACAATGTTGAAAATAGAAGAGATGATCTTCTATGTAGTTTGTCTTCTTTGGCAATAGAGGACGCCTAGAACATCAATCATGAAAAGATGAGGTAAGATCAGAGATCTTCAATTGGGGAAGGTGTAAAACATAGCCGATGATGACTCATCAACCCAGAAGAACAAATGGGGGAAAACAATTTTCTTATCAAATTACCCTTGTTCTCTAATAATTAACATTCATAAAGCCAACTGCAGGTGATAAGTAGGTGTTCCACCTTAACTGTCCCATGAGAGCTGTTCCTTTTTTGGGTCTCCCTAGCACTTACTCTTTTATTATTTGTATTTGAGGGACTAACATCTAGATGACCCTAATTATTATGTATAAGTGTACATGCAACTGAATAAAGTATTATGTGTCAAAAATTTATTGTTAAGAAGGGTTTATCATGAGAAACATTATTGGATTGGATATTGAAATAATTGAGTATAAATTTATGAAAACAAGATTTATACAGAGGAAAATGTAGGAATTTTAGTATCTCTTACATAGATGAGAACAATATGGTTTCTCCGAAAAGATATGTAAGGTCAGTTTGGTTGATTTCTTAGAAATTTAATTCTGGGAAATAACTCATAAGAAATGGGTTGTGAGATCAAATTTTCCTTTTCCTAGGACATTTCCTGCGTATTCTTCTAGAAATAAGTTTTCTTTTTTTAGTGCCCAATGCGGTATTAACATGTACTTTTTCCCTCTTCCTTGTTTCTCCAACCAAACAAAAGAAAAAAAAATGATTAAAGGAAATCTATTACCAACCAAACAGGCCTAGTCAAAAACAATTCAAAAGGCATTTATACATAATTATACTAATGGATTTTTTCAATATTAATCCCGTAAATCTTTCATACTTTGAATTAGCCCCTCAAATTATTGAAATTGTATTAGGTTCTCAATTTTTAAGTTACTTGAAACTTAGTCTCTGATATGATTAAAACTACAAGTCCCTCGTTTTTAGAAAAATTGTTTGAAGAGACTAATTTGAAACAATTTACGAGAAATTGAGGACCTTATAGCAGTTTCAATAATTTGAGGGACTAATTTAGGGACAAGCTTTAATTGGGGGACCCACTAGCAATTCCAATGATTTGAGGCTTATCTCAAAATGTTAAAGATTTTAAGTGACTGCAATCGGAAAAAACCTATTCTAATATCTGATTAATTTAGTATCTTGTTTATAGACATTATAATTACCGTGTAGATTAACATTGTTAGGAATATATTAGGAATTATATTATATGGAGATTATATACCTTATTAAGATAGAGAATATGCTGGAATAATTATATTATTTCTTACCATATTTGTACAATGTAACTTGTATATATTCATTGTTCATGAAGAGAATAAAGAAGAACTTTTGCTCATCAAATTCTTCTTCGTTTATCATGGTATCAGAGCATTGATCTCAAAATTAATCGCGGCTCACCTCTGCTCCGTCAAGATTTCTCACAGCAATAACCCTAGATCCGACTCTTGCCACCGCCTAGAACCTCTCTAGAACGTTGGCGAACGTCGACGAATCTTTTCCTGATCTCCGGCGCGAAGCGGAGCGGCGGCGGCGACCTGGCTCGGCCGAGAACTTCCCCTTGCGGCCTTGTGGGCCTTTCCCCCTTGGCCTTGCGGTCGAGCGCCTTCCGGTCCTTGTCCAGCTTCAGCTTCGTGATCACTACTTGGACCGAAGGTCGGCCGAGAGGGGGGCGCTCATCAGGACGCGGCAGGCGCTGGACGGGGGCTGGTGCTTGGAGTCTAGGGTTTTTGAGAGACATTTGACATTGGGCCTGGTTACTATATTGGCATTTGATTGGGTTTGGGCCTTCTTGTTGTTGGGCCTGATTACTAAACTTACCTTCGGGTTCATTATAATTAACCTTCGGGTTAGTTCTATTTTATTTAACTGACCTTCGGTTAGTTCTATTTTAAACCTTCGGGTTTTATTCTAACCTTCGGGTTTTATTCTAAACCTTCGGGTTCATTGTAACTAACCTTCGGGTTAGTTCTATTTTATTTAACTGACCTTCGGTTAGTTCTATTTTAAACCTTCGGGTTTCATTCTAACCTTCAGGTTTTATTCTAAACCTTCGGGTTTTAATTTTAAACATGGCTGCAAACTTTATTGAGAAGTTTCCTCAGCTTGATGTGAAATTTACAGGGACCAATTACCGTAAGTGGTCGATTTCTGTGCAACTTCTTTTTGATGCTCTCGATCTCACAAGTCATATTGATGGCACGCCGCCTCCTGAATTTGGAACTGATGCTAAGCAAACAGCGGCATGGGCTCTTGCAGACCGCCGAGCACGTGGCATTATTTCTTCCTCCGTAGAGATTGACATACGCATGCAACTTGTTAGCCTCCAGACTGCACTTGCCATGTGGCGCCAATTACAAGGACTTTATCAACAATCTAGTCATGCTCATTCATATTCTGTCTATCAAGAACTCTCTCTTGCTCAACAAGATGAGCGATCTATTCAAGAATTTTATAACTTTATGCATGCTCAATGGCGCCAACTTGCAATAATGGAGGAACCTTTATGTCAAACTTGTGCAGCTCATGTGCTACCAAACAGAGTCGTGTTCGCGATCAACATCGACTATTTCAATTCTTGATGCGTCTGAGATCTGAGTATGAGTCATTACGCAGTCAAATTCTCCATCGGTCACCGCTACCAACTCTTGATGATGCCTTGGCCGAACTCATTGCTGAAGAGACTCGCCAACGTGTACTAAACACAAAGACTACTTCTATTCAAGGTGCTCTGGTTGCTCAACAATCATCATTACCACAGTCATCTTCGTCCACGGTCTCCACACCATCAGTCTATTCTAACAAACAAAGGAATAATTATTGTCGGTATTGTCGTCGTCCTGGACATATCATCCAAAATTGTTTTAAGCGACAACAAGCTGAAAACCGACATCCTCGTCAACGATCCACTGCTACTGTTGCAATTTCTGGTGCTAAAGTTTTTGCTGATGAGTGTTCTACTGCTCCTGAGGAATCTACTTCGAGTGTTACTCTTTCTGTGCCACAATTGATCAAGATGCTTCAAAGGGGGGGGCACCTCTATCTCCTCTCCGGTTGCTGCTCCAAGTATCACGACACCCTCTCCATTTGGTACCTCTGGTCATACTTTTTCTACTACCTCTGGTCCTACAGGTATACCGAAAAATATTTGGATACTAGACTCTGGTGCTTCATTTCATATGACTCCACATTCATCCGTTTTATCCTCTACATCACTTTTACCTTCACAAGTCAATGTTTTTACAGCAAATGGCTCTTCTCTCTCTGCTACACATAAGGGATCTATTACTGGTCGCTTATCTGTTCCATCCGTTTTACACATACCACATCTTTCATTGAATTTACTTTCAGTTAGTCAATAACTGATCATAATTGTATTGTGGTTTTTGACTCTACTTCCTGTCATGTGCAGGATCGTCAGACCGGAGCCTTGATTGGTCAGGGTCATAGGCGTGATGGACTTTACATTATGGATCGTCTAACACTACCATCATTCTGCAGCCGTACACGCTATCACCACTCGCGATTATGCTTTTTCCACAGGAGATCTTTGGCATTATCGATTAGGTCACTTATCTACTGATCGTCTTCGCTTTCTCTCAAATAATGGCGTTTTGGGTAGTTCTCCCATTTCAAGTATGTCTACTTGTAAAGGATGTAAACTATCTAAACACGTCACTAAACCTTATCCTCTTAGTGAGTCTCAAAGTAGCTTTCCTTTTCAACTCGTACATTCGGATGTTTGGGGCCCAGCCCCCTTGTCGTCTTGTAATGGTAATAAATATTATGTTATCTTTATTGATGACTTTTCTCGTTACACTTGGGTTTATTTTATGCATCATCGCTCATCTCTACCTCACATTTATAAAGATTTCACTACTATGATCAAAACTCAGTTTGGCACTACTATTAAAACCTTTCGATCTGATTCTGGTGGTGAATATCTCTCTCATGAGTTTCGTCAAATTCTAGCTGATCAAGGCAGCTTTCATGTCCCTATGCACATCAGCAAAATGGTGTTTCAGAAAGAAAACACCGTCATATTATGGAGACTACAAGATCATTACTCATCTCTAGTTCCATGCCTAAACAATTTTGGGCTGATGCTGTTGCTACATCTGTGTATCTCATCAATTTGATGCCCTCTTCAGTTCTTTCTGACATCTCACCATTTGAAAAATTAACATCCCGTCGTCCATGTTATTCACATCTTCGTGTGTTTGGCTGTACTTGTCTAGTTCTATTACCATCTCATGAAAGAGATAAGTTATCTCCTCGTTCTGCGATTTGTGTTTTTCTTGGATACAGTCTTGAGCACAAAGGATATCGCTGTTATGATCCCATTAAAAAGAGACTCCGCATTTCCCGAGACGTGACCTTTTTGGAGCACCTTTCATATTACTCTAGACAGTCCCTCAATGACAATAATACATCACCTACTTCCGTTGATCTTTCATTTCTTGAGCTTACCACACCTTCGATTCCAGTAGATTCATCACCTTCCTCTCCATCTCTATCCTCTGATGATCACCAAAGTGTACATGTTCCAGTCTCACCTACTGACCATTCACCCTCGGCCCCGGATGATGATTCTTCACCAGCTGATCGCCGCTATCCTCTCCGTATTCGTAAGGCAAAACAATTCTTTGGTTGTCTTTCTTCATCTTTTACTCCTGCTTTTCATGCCTTCTTGACAGCCATTCATTCGCATCATGAGCCTACATCTTATCGTCAGGCTGCTTCTTCTCCTGAGTGGCAAGCAGCTATGGAGGAAGAGTTAGCCGCCCTTCAAAAGACTGGTACTTGGGATCTTGTCTCATTACCTCCAGGAAAAGTTCCAATTAGTTGCAAATGGGTTTATAAAATTAAAACCTGTTCAGATGGTACAATAGATCGGTACAAGGCTCGTCTAGTTGCTCGAGGATTTACCCAAGAATATGGGATTGATTATGAGGAGACGTTTGCTCCTGTTGCTAAGATGACATCAGTTCGAACTCTTATTGCTGTTGCAGCTGCTCAACAGTGGCCTCTCTATCAGCTTGATGTGAAGAATGCTTTTCTTCATGGTGATCTTCATGAAGAAGTTTATATGCAACCACCTCAAGGTCTTCCTCATTTGTCAGGACAAGTTTGTCATCTTCGTCGTGCATTATATGGCCTAAAACAAGCTCCTCGAGCCTGGTTTGAGAAATTCAGCTCTGCAGTACTTAATATGGGTTTTATTCAGAGTGAGGCTGATCATGCGATGTTTGTTCATACATCTAGTCGAGGATGCACTATTCTTCTTCTTTATGTTGATGATATGGTCATTACTGGCAGTGATCCTTCATTTCTGAATACTGTGAAGACCTCTCTGCATGAAAAATTTGAGATGAAAGATCTTGGGCATCTTCGATATTTTCTAGGACTCGAAGTTGCATATGGACCACGAGGATATCTTCTTTCTCAACAAAAATACATTTCTGATCTTTTGGCTCGAGCTGAGTTGACTGATGATCAGATCGCTGACACACCTATTCAGCTCCATCAAAAACTAGCACCTGATACAGGAGAACCCCTGGAAAATCCCACTCGGTATCGTGAAATTGTTGGTGCTTTGGTGTATCTCACTATTTTCCGATCAGACATTGCTTATGTTGTTCATGTGGTGAGTCAATTTGTTCAGTCTCCTACCTCAGCTCAGTATGCTGCTGTACTTCGTATTCTACACTATCTTCGTGGCACTTCATCTAGAGCTCTCTTGTTCTCCTCAACATCAAAGCTACAACTGCGTGCCTTCTCTGACTCTGACTGGGCCGGTGATATTAGTGACCGTCGATCTATTACCGGTTTTTGTGTATTTCTTGGTGATACTCTTATATCATGGCGAGCTAAGAAGCAATGTATTTCTTGGTGATACTCTTATATCATGGCGAGCTAAGAAGCAAGATGTCGTCTCAAAATCTAGTGCTGAAGCGGAGTATCGATCTATGTCAAATACTACCTCTGAGATTATCTGGTTGCGACAGCTTCTACGTGACATGTGTATTGATTGTCTCTCTCCGACTCCTCTCTATTGCGACAATCAAAGTGCAATAAAGATTGCTACCAATCCAGTGTTTCATGAGCGTACAAAACACATTGAGATTGATTGTCATTTCATACGACATCACTTTTCAAAGACTAAGACGATCTCTCTATCATATGTTTCATCTGAGCTTCAGCTTGCTGATTTCTTCACCAAAGCTCACACCTCCAAGCGTCACAAATTTCTACTTTCCAAACTCTCGGTGTTTGATCCACCATGAGTTTGACGGGGGGTGTTAGGAATATATTAGGAATTATATTATATGGAGATTATATACCTTATTAAGATAGAGAATATGCTGGAATAATTATATTATTTCTTACCATATTTGTACAATGTAACTTGTATATATTCATTGTTCATGAAGAGAATAAAGAAGAACTTTTGCTCATCAAATTCTTCTTCGTTTATCAAACATCACTTAATATATTTTTCTAAGCAAGTGAATTAATTTGTTTCTTTTAAAAATGTCAAAAAGAATCACTCTTTTTTTTAATGAAGAAAAAGAACTTCATTCAAGACTACCAATGAAAATATATTTCATCTTTAGAAAGCATAGGAATTAAGGTAGGAGCCCCTCTCCATCCATCTTATAGAGGCTGTTTACAGAGAATGCATTAGATCCTGACGTGTTCACTAAATTCAGTTCAATAGCGTCAACAATATATTTGGACAAATAAAACTTTATTGATGATCTTGCTATCGTGTAGCTGACAACTCCTCTGAGATTGAGGATGACACACTCACACTCTCACACTCTGATGTACAACAAACAAAATAAACAAATCCAGTTGCTAATGTTTGGCTAAATCTCTATGCACAAGGTATCTGAAAGATGATTTGTATGGAGACCATTCAACGCACTTATCAAGCTTTCGTCGAAAAATACACCCTTGAATTCTTTTACGTGCTTCATCTGGCATGCAATCGGAGCACATCTCCACGAGAGCGAATAAATCTAAAGAAGCATCTCTGGCATAATAACCCAATATCTTCGGCATGGTAATTTTGCTTTCCTTTTGGATCGAGACATTAGCTTGAACGAACTCCTCTTTTGCTAACTTCAATTCTCCGTAAATATTCTTGGCTTTGTATGCTCGGATCTGTCAAACAGTAGTAGTACAATGAGAACAATGAAAGATTTTTATTGGAAAATGGATTTTTTTGTATTTATTCTTTATTTATTTATTTTGAAAATCATGGAAAATCCCCTCAAAGTTTGCAGGAAAGACAAAAATTCCCCGGAGTTTTAAAACTAACACATTCACTCCCTTCTCTTGTTTCTCCCCTTAAGAAAATAGACAGGGACATTATATGAAACCCATATGGCCCTAGTTTGGTAGAAAAATTAAAAGGAGAGGGTGGAAGTGTTAGTTTTAGAACTTCGCGCACGGGTGTTTCCTGTCATTCTTGCATATCTTAACAGAGTTTTTCTGTAATTTTCCCTTAGTTTTTTATAAAAAGGTTTCGAAGTCTTACAGCAGGATCAGAATAGGCTCCTAAACAAAGAGCAAAATGAGAAAGGGGCTCAGGATTCTTAAGAGCATATGGATGTTTGTCTTTCCCTTTCTTTAATTTCATCGATGGTAATAACAGTGTACGTAGCCCCTGCAATCATGTTATAAGAGACACTTAGGACTTCATATTGTCTCCTTGTTAGACTTTGTAGATAATGAAAAAGATCATGGCAAGATGGAAAATATACCGTTGCAGGTCGATGGAGTTGGCATCCAAGTATCGAGCTTTGAATGTCATAAGCATTTACTGAGTGCCCACCAATGTCATATGCTGCCTGGAAATTAATTATAGAAATGAATGAGTGAATACTTGTTTGATGCGATGAAGTTTCAAGGGGTAAATGTAAAGAGCACAGGTGAAATGCTTACTTTCAAGATTGAGAAGTTACTTTTCATTTGATTCTGATGAAGTCCATAAGCTAGAAAGGCCTGACAGCCAAACAAAATTGTTAATAGGAGAGCATTAGTTTCAGAGTAACGATAGACATCTCCTTAAGTTATTGATAATAATAGTAAGGAAATATAATCATTAGGCTTACATGCATCACTAGAGCATTGTGAATGTTTATCCAAAAAGCAAGCTGCTCTTCATGGTCCATCTTTTCTGGTTTAATTTTGTCAAGACGCCGAATCAGGGACCTACGACAGTGGCAACATTCATCAAGAAGAAAAAGGAGACGAGTAATACGGCAGAAAATAGAGAAATGCCCCTTGACCATTTTATCAAAAAAGACAAACAATATTAGTCTTTTTCTCTTCCAATCATTCCTCTTATCTCTTCCTACAATAATACTCCTTCCACTTCATCATGTATATTCTGCATTTTTTCCCCTACTTAATAAATTCCCGGCAACTTACCCCAATTACCTCAAAAAAAAAAAAAAATCAAAAAAAAAAAAAAAAACATGTTTTTGTCTCATTTTCTCTTCATCTTCTCCTACCCTAATTTTAACGCCTAGGATATATGCCTTTTTATACTCTTCAATAATGTCCATTAAAGTAAGTTTTAGATCATAAAGCCAATATCAATTCCAAAATAATGATGAATACAATGGACAATGACTATAGTTTTAAGTAACATACTTGTGCTATGGTCTGTAATTATGTGAAAGAACTGAAAGATGGCTAGGTACCTGAAAATGTTCAGCATGTTGGAGGCATAGCCAAATCTATCACCATCTATGCTGAGCCTTGGGACTTCTATCATATTACTATATGGGCTTTGCTTGTTTTTTGGAGAATCGAACGAAGAGGGACTCGTTGTAGCTTCATAATGGCATCGAGGACTCCAACTGTCACGAGCATCCCCCGGGGAGAGCGTGCTTGAAGAGGAAGCAGATGGAGTAGGTGAAGAGAAGAGGTCCATCTGCTGTGTTGGAGGAGTCGCAAGCTTGCAGTAAATGGAACAAATGCATCTAATGATATCTTCAGAAAGTTTGCTTGGGGTTTGAGGAACATGATCAGCAATTGTAGTACCAAGAAGATCTGCAAGATTCTGATGGCCAGGCATGGTAGAGCTTGGGTCATCCTATAAAATTTAGGAAAATAAAGG
Organism: Asparagus officinalis; assembly: GCF_001876935.1. Classification (NCBI taxonomy): domain Eukaryota; kingdom Viridiplantae; phylum Streptophyta; class Magnoliopsida; order Asparagales; family Asparagaceae; genus Asparagus; species Asparagus officinalis. The sequence continues at coordinate 68,485,675 of NC_033798.1, read as the reverse complement.
TCAGAAGCATATATAATAAATGGCTATTGAAAAGCTCAAGAGAAAGAAAGTTGATGCATGTATAGCTTTGATTTCTATTATTTGTTTTTCATCTTTTACTTTTATCATTTCTGAAGGATAATGTAGAAAGCCCCAACTTCAGGATTTGGATCTTCTCTACAACAAAAAATCGAAAAGTATTCCACTACTTTTATCAAAACTGTCGATTGTTTAATTGATAGTTGTGATTCGTTTTGAGTGAAAAGTGTGAATGAGTACAACATATGGGGATATGGTGATGGTTAAATTTCCAGATAATCTTGACTGTAACAATAGACGATTGTAAATAAAAGTAGTAGTCAACTGAACAATAGATGGTTGTGATTAATAAGTACCGGTCTCTCCACTATTTTTTGGGAGGGAAGGAAATATCAAATATTCATTTTCCCATAATTATCCATGTTATGGTATGGAGGTCTACTATAATCACTAGTACAGTCTAAAGGATTGCAATCAAGGTGTAACATTTCAGTGCGCTAGGCTGGAATCTAGATGAAAATAGAAAATTATTAGGATTTGTTGTTAAAAGCTGATTATATCTGAGGTCAAATGACTAATTTACATACTACAAAAAAGATCAAGTATTCAGAAGCATATAAAAGATCCACATATTATAGGGTGGCATGTTGAGGATTTTTATGCATTTCAATAAACAAGAAAAATATCAAAATCTTATCACTTTCCAACATGTCCAAAAACTGAATAATCATGGAAACATGAAGTAGCTAGATTATTACCTTGATGTTTAAAATTAAGGTACTCTTAACAATCTTACTAATCAAGAATGGAATTTCAAATAAAAGGTGATGGCGAGCGTTTGCACTCGCACACATCTACAGATGTATGTCAGTCGGGTAAGAAGATAGCAGAATTGAATTATTGTAAGCAACAGTTCAAGTAGAATATATCGCAGTAAAGGAAATGCAGAGATAAAACCATACGTATTTAGGATCTTCTCTTAGTGAAGGACCAGAACTAGCATCTGAAACGGGTCCTATATCATGGGCAGGAGAATCCTCACTACGCCTGCAATTAGAATCACTCTTCATTTCATTTCTTTCAAGGCTTCGGGATTGATCCATTTCATCATTCATATAATAAGAACTGGATGCATGACTTTCTTGATGCTCTATCGGGATTCTATTAGTATCCTGCAATACGGGTCCAGTGTGGTGTTGAACAGGAGACCTTGAGGCTTGAGTAGTGTTGCTTGGTGAGCTGGTGAGGTATTGATCGAAAGTTGTCCGATATAGAGAGAGGAGGTAGCGTTCCAAATGTAGTACTTCAATTTCGAGAGTAGAAATCTCCTTGATTAATTCTGTAGCAGACTGCATTTAACATATATAAAAAATTGACCTTAAACAACTGCAAGTGAGATAAATGAATTGAGAAAAGGGGATAAACATAGTGGTTCATGTTTCAAACAAGCAATATTATGCTTTTAATATGATAATATCTTGAAAATGTCTGAAATTGTTTAATGATATATCATGATAAGGAAGGGACTCAAATTTCATGTTACGAAAGAGGATGGACTGTTCACTTTGTTGGGTAGATAGATCTCATGTAATATATTCAGACAACCACAATAGTTTAATTTTTTTATATTTCGTTTATGTGTTCACCATTCAGTAGATCGTCAAAATACAACAACATAGATAATTTGAAAATATAAATATATGACACATATTAAAATGAACAACGATTGAAATAAACTTGCTGAAGATTATTATACATCACAAACTAAATTACACATTGATCATCAAAATGACTATAGCCTATTCAATAAATGATTAAACTTCCCTAAAAATTTCCATGTTATGCAACAAATAGTGAAACTACCTTTTGTTGTCTAACTTCAGTTGAAGCCATGTAGTTTCTGCAGCTACTTTGTGATGTGTTCTCTGAAATGCACAGGGAACTCCGACCATGTAGTCTTCTATTTAGCCGCAAATTCTGTATAAATAAAACATAAATGAAAAAGAATTTAGGATAAATGGAAACATTAGTCATAATTAAAGCAATCAATCTACTTCCTTGTGTATGATTGTATCCCACATACAGATAGATAGTCTATGAGATAAACTAGCCCTGTGACTTTTGGCAATACGTGGGTTCAAGATACGTACAAGAAGATAGTGATCAAGTGCATAAAATGATCAAACGTACAAGAGTTCAAATGCTTACAGGATTACAGTGAGATGGCCGAGGCGACACATTCAGTATATCTTCACGAGCTTCTGAAAGACTGGGAAATTTTGTAAACAGTCTGTTAGATTAGAAAACTGTATGAACTTGTATCATTTGTCAATAAAAGTAAATTATGAATCCTTTCAGAAAAAAACGTGACTATGAGCACTCCAAGAATTGCTAATGGGGAAAACTAGCAACTGATGCTTATTACAACGGGAAGGCTAAGTTACCAATTTCTTTCATTGATGCAAAGTTTCTCTATGAATGTGAACAAGCACATAGAATAGAATCGTTTGTGCAGAGTTTGATGCTATAGAGCAAGGCTTTAAATTCAAATAAGTCAATTACTAACGTCTGCGATACATGCCAAAAAATTCTAAAATTTGGAAGTTGATCATATTTCTGGAGGTGCTTGAAATTAATCCGCCAAGAAATTCATGTAATGGTAAGACTTCGAAAATCTCGGGATTAGTTATAATGAACACCTTCCAATAAAATTTACGTTTTCTCATCCATAGTGATGCCCTTTTAGGAAATCTTCTAATAAAATTTACAGGTCTGTCCGAGGACCCGCGCGAAGTCTCGGAAAAAAAAACACCAACAAAAAATTCTCGGACAAAGCCAAAGGTTTAGATTCGACAATAGAAGAAGGTCCCAGGTTCAAGATCATTCGCTTCAGCCTCCGTCAAAAGAAGATAAAGGGGGAAAGAAAAAGAAGCGGAAAATACGAACATGTCCCCAGAAAAAGTAGTGAGTGAGTGAGAGAGAGAGAGACAGAGAACAAAGCAACAAAAACAGAAAGGTGTCCGGACTCAAGAAACCAGAATCACCAGCCAAAAACCCCTGTCATGGAATTTTTATTATCTTACACCTTCATTTAGGACCTCAGTCGTATAAGTAGCATCCTAACCTTCCACTTATTCCCCCATTGTTTACTAACAACAAAGTTAAAGATTCTATTAACAACTCCAACCAAACGTATAAAAAAACACAGAAAAGTTAATTAATTACAAAAATTAGAAGCATCATCAATTAGGTCCCCTCCCAATCATATCAACTCTAGGTTTACATCTCATGATTCTACTCTACTAGACGGGCGAAAAACTCTGTTCATTAAAAAAATTAAAAATTAAAACCCGAGCTTGAATTAATTCCACATAAATATTCACCTCTGCGAACGGCGAATTCGATATAGAGAACAATAAGGAGAAGAGCAGCTAACTCCAGGCGTTTCCATGGAATCCACTCTCGCAAACGTCTCTGATTTCTTCAAAGCCTGCATGCCTGATCTCTGCAAAAGAAAAACCCAAGTGACCCATTAAATTTCGGTATAATTTAACCAAAATCAACCCATCAAACCACCGACTGCTAGATTTTTCTGCAAGTCCTCTGCTAAATTTTGGAACAACATTGTACACGAGCAAATTAAGCCAAGGATTCATTGGACTATAAACTAAGACTACCCACCAAAAGAAAGCAAAGAGGCCATGCACCGAAATTTGGAGTAAAAGTCGGAAAAAAAAAGTATGGAAAATTAGCCAGCTAAAAAAAAAAGGCCTGACCTATAGAACGCAAACGCTGATCATTGCAAGAAGAAGGAACCCCTGATTATCTTTCTCTTTTCTCTGTGAAATGAAATAGAGAGGAACAGTTGAACTCAAGAGGGGCGAACGGGGTTGAGGACACTGAAGACAGTGATGGGTTAAGGTTGGAGGGAGAGAAATAAGCCATAAATGCGGTTAAATTTTATATAGGGAAAGGATACCCTCCTCAGGCTTCAAGACAACCAAATCTCAGAAAGCAAAGATGACCCACCATTAAAATACAACGTGGGTAATAAATTCATGATTACTGCACATAACACCATATTAAATAGTGATTAATGCATTATAATCTTAATTGCTTTGTAGCAGGTGGTTCTGCTCAACCCACTATGAATTAGTTAAAACAGTAGTAGCCATCCAGATTAGGTGGTTCTGACTTTGAATTAAAAATGGGGAAATGGAAAGTGATGTAATGTCAAGTAAACAGAGTTGAGGGTTATGATGAGATAAAAGTTAGGTCAGGGTTATGTTGCATGTCTATTTTTCTTCGCTTGTTTTGAACACTCGTCGATATCATATTAAAGCTTCTTACTCTATTATGTCATAATAATGAAGTTGCGATGAGAGTTGAAACTTATTGATCAATATTCTTGTCCCCAAGAGCCTTATGTTTTGTTTTTTTAAAATTATCCAAGGGTATGTAATACTCTGATCATTAAGTAATCAAAATACAGGATCACTGGATGATTTCTACTCTTGATATGCAGCCCTACAACAAATCCACCAAAGGCGAAAGTAGGAATCTTTGGAAGCAATAATTAGTTCTGGTATGAAGAGTTGGAGATGGGTGTTATTTTTCTGCCATTTATATATTTATATTGGGGGCTTTGGATGCAGAGTGAGAAAAGTGAGGGGTGGTAGTATCCATAACTAGATAAATTAGGAAAATGCCACATCTGATGAATGCGGTCCACCGGCAAAGCTGTCAGTAAATAATCCAATTGATAGATTTTATATTCATTCAATTTTGTTAGGAAAAGGGCTGGAGTGGCCCTAGGAGTGAGGTCAGCCAGCTGGTATGTTGTACTTGCAGAGGTGGTATCGTTTCACCATTTGACAGAGTCATGGTAACTTTGAAGACGACTCACAGGATCACTCACGGGCTCTTCAGTTCTTTGCCATGATTTATATCGTATTCTTTTACCATCCAATGCCATGTAAATCTCCCGTAACAAAAGATTATAAATCATATGTATAGTGCGGAATAGTAGCTTGCAATATAATACAGATTAAGTGCGATAGGGACAAGTGATAAATAGGAGTGCATTCGGTTCCGATACGGCTCGGATATGATATTTATCATATCCATATCCGCTAAGCCATTTTAGATACGGATACAGATACATATATGGATATACCTCGGTAAGGAAAATTCATGTCCATATCTGCTAAAATCGGATACGGATACGAATATACGTGTAGATATATAAACAGATATGCATGTGGATATAAAATGAACATGAGAAACCTAGGATTGTCCAATTGGGCCTAAGGAATACCCCTAAAGCGATCAAAAAACAGCCAAAATTTGAGGGTATTTTGGTCATTTGTCTAGGGGTTGCCTCTATAAATAGAGGGGGTTTTCATTTATTTTTCTCATCCAAAACTCATCTACTTCTCTCTAATACTCTCTAATACTCGCTTTTCCTCTGCAGTTCTTCAATCAAATGGCTTCCTCCTCTGATTATGAAGGGCAAAACCTAACTCCCGATCTTAAAATGAGTCATAATACTCCTACTACAAGAACTACAACAACTACTCCTACTCCTACCGATGTTGATCACTACTCCGGTGGCGACGATTCTACACTAAGAGCTCCTAAAAAATCGAGATCCTATGTGTGGAACTCTTTCGAAAAGATAGAAGTCACCAGAGATGAACACGGTAGGCTTCTCACCCATAAGGCTAAGTGTGCGTTGTGCGCCATATTTTCCAAGCTCATCATAAGAGCGGCACCAACCACCTCAAACGCCATTTAGAGAAACACAACAAATGTTAGACGCCTCAAGGTGATATCCGACAATCTTTACTCTCACAATCCTCATCTTGTGGTAGTCTCGGTAGTTGGAACTATGACGCAGTCCGAGCTATGAAATGCGTAATCAGATTTATTATTCTTAAAAATCTTTCTTTTAAATTAGTAGAAGATGATTAATTTGAATATATGTTTACAGATGGTTTTTAGCCCGCATTTAAAAAAATTCTCGTCAAACTTATCAACGTGATATTTTAAAATATTATCAGGGGGAACAAGTAAAAATAATTTCTTATTTTCAAAGTTTAAACTGTAAAATTTCTTTAACTTTTGATATTTGGACATTTAGAGCATAAACTAGTTATTTATGTATCACATTACATTGGATTGATGATAATTGATAAATATTTAAAAAAGTTATTTTTTTATTGCATTTGAAGAGTCACATACTAGTATTAATATTATAAATTTAATAGTTAAAGAACTTATAAAATTAGAAATTTTAGAAAGAATATTTTCTCTTTCACTAGATAATACAAGTAATAATAATGTAGCTGTTGATTATATCAAAACATCTCTGCTATTGTCATGTCATTGTGATATTTTTCATATTAGATGTGTATGTCATATTTTAAATTTAATTGTTCAAAGTGCTTTAATAAAGTTAAATCCATGATAGAAAAGATTAGGACAGTAGCTTATGCTCATAATGCTTCTGAACAAAGAATTAAAAGATGAAAACAATTCTATAAAAGAAAAAAAAAATTAAAACTCAGACTAATTCCAAAAGATGTTGATCATATATAGGTGGAATTCTACCTATGCAATGTTAAATGTAGCAATAGAGTATAAAGAAACTATAAATAATTTTATTGTTTTCTACACTTCTAGTTCTAGATCTGGTAGTATGTATGGAATAACTGAGGACGAATGGATAATTATATATAGTGCAAAAGAGATGTTACAAGTTTTTTATGATGATACTATGTTATTACCTGGTTGTTATTATCCAACAATTACTATAGCTTCTTTACAAGTTTTAAAAATTAATAAATATCATATGGATAATTATTTTGGAAGTATAATATTTCAAATGGAAAGTAAATTTAATAAGTATTTTAGGCATATTCCTATTATTTTTTGTTTGAAGGTTCTTATTAATCCATGTTTAAAGGATATTGGCCTTCGAAGTTTGTTAAATTCTCTGTATGGTAACATGATAATAGACACTGATGATGATCAAACTATTACTACTCTTACTCATCATAATACTATTATGTGACGCCCTAAGGTTCACACAAGGCTGCAGTTCAAGGTGAAACTCAGATTATCAAACCTGCCAAGCATCAACACCATGCTATGGTATGTTTCACCATCACAGTCATTATCTCTCTAGTAGAGTCAACAAATAGGTGAAGGTACAAAATAAGCAAATAATAGAAATAGTACAAGAATAGAATATGCACAGAAGAAGTATGAGAATGATCAACACAAGAGCCCAACTGACTTAGTATAAGAATATCTCTGATCTGTAATAAATGTATCAAGTCTCATAACAAGAGTCAAAAGAAAATCTCTTTAAGGCACGCTACCTCTAAAAAATAAAAATACAATCTCTAGAGTCTAAAAATGAACAACTACTGTGGAGCTTTGTAAATATCTACTAATAAAATAAATAATATGAATGCTAAGATGCGACTCCATCAATCCTGTGACACTCCGCATGCTTGACTCGTCACCTGAAAATAGGGGAAAAAACGAGCGTCAAGCACTAGCGAGATCATCTCTACCGCTCCCAAGAGGAAGCAGTAGTAGTATATAAGAAAATACTGGTTAGTACATATAATTATAAAACCATCAATACTGCGCTAAACAGAAATTGGTATTTAGAGATTCATAATACGAGAATGGGTACGTCAAGCAAAATAATTCAAACAAGGAAACCCTCATGTATATACCTCATATCTCAAATTATAAATCGCTAAATATAAATCTCAACTAAGAATAAAAATGCAAGTGAAATTAGTAACTAGAAATCCACAACTCGAGACTAGTACGTCGAGCGAAATAATCCAAACAAGGAAACACTCATGTATATACCATATATCTCGACCTATAAATCACTAACTACTAACTTCAAACCTATATATGAACAATCATCACAAACAGAAATATTACAGCTTCTACCCTCAATCATAAAGAAACAATTTGTCACAATCTCAGACTACCCTCAGGTAGCTGACACCATCATAATGAAATATTATCCAGCTCAAATATTACAAAATACCATATCATGTATGTCATATATCCAATGTATACCCTACTCATGGGTAAACTACATGGAATCATACTACAACTATATATATATATATATGCATCTCTCTTTACAATAGTGATACTCTTGTAAGGTTCTTACTCAATCGCTCTGCGGCAATAGGTTTTATCATCCTATTCCGGCTACATGAAATAACGATACTCTTGTAAGGTTCACACAATAACATATGTGTTCAACTTCCTTACTCAATCGTTCTACAACAATAAGTTTTATCTCCTTATTTCGGATATGCTTCTAGATGATCGTACAATAATGAATAGGAACATAAGCCTAACCAGGAAAAACACCGATCATATTCGAGTATTTGGTACAACCGAGGTCTCATTATGGGAAAAATAACTAAACACTCCTAGTGTGGTACGACCGAGGTCTCATTACAGGATAAACAACCACACTGAGCATCCATAAATTATGAGTAATACTTTACCGATCATATGTTAATTCACTTTTATCAACCACACTGAGCATCCATAAATTATGAGTAATACTTTACCGATCATATGTTAATTCACTTTTATCAACTTAACATGTGTTAAGTATCTCGATAATGCATGTCAATACAATATAAACTAAGTGTACATGCATATATCTCGGTGTGCGTGTCAATATATAATGTTCACCAACACCTCAGGTGTTTAACAACTCATAAGGATCGTTATGCAACATAACAAGATAGAGAAAATTTCCCCAAAATTAAAAATCAGGGAAGAAAACATGCGCTGGCCCATTATCAGACTGGTGGTCGACCGAAATATAGCGGCGGTCGAGGCTACCCTTGCCTCTGTTTGACACGCGGTTGACCACCGATTAGGCGTGGTCGACCAGACGTGATTTCCAGAACTTGTTCTGTGCAGGTTTGTGTTGTGTCCGTGCGTGCGTTTGACTCAAACTTGTTTAATTTGTGCTGAAACATGTGTAGAACATTGTAGACATTAGATTTACATCTCTGGAGATTATCAAACATGTGAAACATGATTAATCGCATAATAAATCATATTTAAACCCTTAAACATGCACGAAACATTGATACGAAGAATAAATCATCAAAACTCAGTTAAACAACATCGTTAAATACTTTTAGATCTTAAAACATCTCTGTAATTTCGTTCTTAATCTTTTAAACATGAAAAGATCTGGTCTTTATACATATAATACAAAAGATTTTCTTTTTATATCCAAACTAGTTAATGTAGAACCCCGTAAATTTTTATATGATTATATGTGAATTATTAGTAAATAAATAATTCTTTTATGATAAATAGCTTGAGGCCATTGATGTACATGATAACAAGTTATTTCAGATGATATGAGAGTATGAGTGTAGAGTTTTGTGCGTTGGTTTTGCAAATAAGTAAAACATGCACAAAAACAATATTGTTCCAGATCAGTCGACACATCAGTCGACTGACTGTATCGGTCGACACATCAGTCGACTGATACGCTGATTTCCAGTTTTTCAGGTTTCGGGTCTGTTTTGATTTGGTTCGGGTTTGGGTCGGGTTTAACTAGTAGTATATATCCCACCTCACCCGAAAACATCCCCTCTCATCCTCAGATCAGAGAAACCCTAGCCCCCTCTCCCCTCTCTCAAACCCTAAGTTGTTCTTGGTGATTTGGGGAAGAAATCGGAGGATCTTCGGCGGGATTTTCAGTTTGCAGCGAAAGGAATCACTCCCCCTCAGATCCAGGAGCTCTTCATCACCCCAGAGGCGAGTAACATCTCGCCCAACTCTGCCCCTTTTGTTTTTACACGAATTTATTGAGTTTAATGAGTTTTATTGAGCCAAAAACGTATTTTTAGTACAAAGAATAAATCTTTATAGTATATGACGTGAAGTATTGAGCGTCTCAGTTTATAAAAAGATCATTAATGTTTTATTAAGGAGATCTAGATCTGAAAACGTTTGACAAAGAGTTATTTCATGATTTATTGATTTCAAAACGTTTTAAAACATGTTTCTATGTGTTTAGGATTTTTGATAAATGTTTATATGTGATCTTTCATTCCAGTTTAGTGCAAATATGTTGATATTAGTATTTTTCATGCTTGGGATTGATGGAGATGAGTTTGGATCAAATTTTGGGTGAAAAATAACATGTACAGAGTTTCTGCAGTCAATCGGCCGACTGATCAGTCGACCGACGGGCAAATTTTCAGCCATCAGTCGACTGACCAGTCGACTGACGGGCTGATTTTGTTTTCTCAGCTTCTCAGTCGACTGATCAGTCGACTGGCGAGCTGAGGCTGTGCTGCCTGAGCCTCATCAGTCGACATATGAGTCGACTGACGTCATCAGTCGACACATCAGTCGACTGATGAGCTGTTTTACAGATTTTTGATCTGTTTGAGCTGTCTTTCGGGGTCGCCTCGATTATCTGACACTACATTGCAATAATAGTGACTTGTCTATACATGTGAGTTGACACTTTTAACACAAGTTTAGACCCGTACATCAAGACGCGTTCGAGTTTAGGATATGTATATCTTTCCACATATACCTTTGACAATTGCACCTCTTTACTTATAGTCCATGTGTTGGGCATATCTTACTGTTGATCCATGTGTTGGATACTTATCATTTCGGTCCATGTGTTGGACACGTATTTTATAGAAGTCCTCGTGTTGGACTGTGATTTATAGAAGTCCTCGTGTTGGACTGTGATTTATAGAAGTCCTCGTGTTGGACTGTGATTTATAGAAGTCCTTGAGATTGGACTGTGAGTTATGAAAGTCCTCGTGTTGGACTGTGATTTATAGAAGTCCTCATGTTGGTCCTCGTGTTGGACATTTGCCACTTAATCTATGAGTTTGGAAAACTACGACATAAATAGTTCCTGATTTGGACATAGTTCTTAACCCTGCATATGACTTCTTCATAGAAGTTCACGACATGATGTTGACATGACACTTATGTAAGTAATAACATGGTATTCATGTTAGCTATGGTATGGCACTGTATACTGTTCTGAGATTTGCTGTATTTCTTTTATTATTGTTTCTGTACTAGAACCTCGGGTTTGGTGTTTAGAGATTTACAATTTGAGATACAAGGTATATACATGAGGGTTTCCTTGTTTGGATTATTTCGCTCGACGTACCTATGCTCGTGTTGTAAATTTCTAAATACTTAAACTCTCTTTAGTAGGATCAATGATTTTAGATCTATTATACATATTATCTGTATTTTCTTATACAACGAGCCCTGTTCCCTTGGGGTTGGTTGTGATGTTACTCGCTAGCGCTTTGACGCTCGTTGTCCCTCCCCCTTTCAGGTCATGAGCTAGGAGCACGGAGAGCCGCAGGTTGATAGCGAACCACATTAGTGTTCAGCTTTACTTTCTAGCTATGTACTATTTTTTTTCTTTGGGCTCCACTGTAGTGAGGTTAGACATTTGAGAGTCTTGTTCTAGAAGTTGTAAAGGCTGTATGCCTTATTTCTTATCGTTAGACAGTTGTATTTGAGACTTGTTGAGTATTTCAGTTTATCTACTCAGATCTGGATTATGTATTTCTGTATTGTTGGATGATGAGATATTTATGTGACTATTATCATTTCATCAGTCTTCCTTGTATTATCTTTTACCTGTTTTGTACCTACACCAGTTGTTGATTCTACTAGATGGATGTTAATTGTGATGGTGAAACATGTTATTGCACGGTGTGGTGCATAGCAGGTTTGACATTCTTGGTTTCACCTTGGACTGCAGCCTTGTGTGAACCCAGGGGCGTCACAGTTAATTAGGCCCAAGAAAGCACATTAAAAACTCATTAAATCATTTAAAAATAGGGGAGAGGAATTAGCAGAGATGAAACTCGCCTGAGACTTGATTTAAAACGTGGAAGATGAAGTTCCAAAGCAGATCTCCAAATCGCAACTCAAATAACTCGAAATCCCGCTCCAAAAGTCTTTACTCTTTCTCAAAAATTAAAAAAAAAGGTTTGCAGGGGAGTTTGGTGGCCGCTAGGGTTTTAAGAATACTGAAAACTCGTGAATATATGGTATATATAGCAGAGAAAACAAATATGGGCTGTAAATACCTAAAACCAAGTCAAAACAGGATAAACAATGTTCAGGTTTCGCGGTCGACCGTGACGGTCGACCGGATGACCGCCGTCCGGTCGATCGGGCTGGAAATTTTTAGTTTCTCAAGATTTTGCATTTGTGCTTGTTCGCCTCGTTCTATTCTCATGTATGAACTTGTTTATACTCAAAATACTTGTTAATATACTCATACACTATTTAATGATATTTATCTCAATAAATATTCACTTATAATAATTAACCACATATTAATTCAATTTATCAATCGTTAACTCAAATTTTCCAGGGTTTTACATATTAGAAATTATTTTCAAAGATTATATGATGAGTATGCAGCTAGATATAGTTTAACTACACATCAATCTACAGCTTCTGCTTCTACGAGTTCAAATTGGGGCAAAAGTGTGAGTTTTTATAGGGAATCAATGGTAGCTAAGCTAACTGGTGGATCTAGACTTGGATCATCAACGGAAGTTTCTGAAATTGATCAATATTTAACTGCATATTTAGTTAAATATCAAAATAATAGTTTAGATATTTTGTAATGGTGGAATGTATATGGAACAGTTTCATATCTTATACTTTCCATCATGGCTCATGACTTACTAACAGTACATGTTTCCCTTCAGCACGGCAGGACGTTTGATCGACGACTACATGACATTGTTAGATCCGTATACCGTACAGGCGGTAATGTGCCTACAAAATTGGTGGATGTACGAGAAGAGAACGCAAGGCATCGATCGACTGACTGGTATTAAAGATAAATTTGAAGAGTTGAGACTATCAGATAGATATAAAGAGTAGACATTATTTATCCATTTGTAATTTTTATTTTTTAGCTAAAAATTTGTGATAAATTGTTTTAGAAACAGTTGCAAATAATAGTGACATAGATGAGTAGGTGCCAACCTAGTTGGGATGTATTCATCTATTATGATGTGACGAATTCAAAAAATTTATAATTGTAGATGATTAACTAATTATTAATAAAAAAGTTATTTTTATCATTCTAATATTTATAATTTTTTGTATTTGTAAATTATGTAATTACAAGTGATTAATAATATGATTGTTTTTATTAAAATTTTGTTTAATTTTTGGCTATGTATTCTTGAAAATTTAAAGAAAAAAACCGGTCTGGCTCGGTGCCCGGCCCGCTCAGGCCCGGGCTCGGGTCGGGCTAATTGGGTCCGGGCCCCGGTTTTGCCTGGCCCGGGCTTGGTTTTTCGGGCCATGTCGGCCCGGGCTGGCCTGTTTGGACAGCTCTAGGGAAACCTAGATATTGTAAAAAAAAATATAGTTCATGTGATACAAAAGAGTTCATTAATATGTTCATTATATCTGAAAAGCTAAGATTAGATATCTTGATTGTCAAAATTAACCCTATACCCATAATCTAAAAGACTAAAACCATTATAACAATATGACTAATATGTATTCGGATATTTCGGATACGGTACCAGATATTTCACTACAAAACCATATCCGTAGCCATATCTTATCAGTTATAGATTTGAGTAATCATATTTATATCTTAACGAATATGCTTACGTATATTTTTCGGATACGGATACAGTTTGCCACCACTAAATGATATTTTTAAAAAAATATCATATATGAAGTGATGACTTATTTGGACAAATTTTCAAAATAGACTTCTTTGCCAAAAAAATCCCAAAAACCAACATGTTTCAAACTTAATTTCAAAAACCAACCCAGTTGGGCTGAAACTGGGTCGGTTTAAAAAAAAAGTTTCCAAACTTCATTGGAGTTGAAGTCCCGTGAAGTTTTGTTACGTAAAAAACTTCACGAGACTTCAACTCCAGTGAAGTTTGAGAACTTTTTTTCAAAAAACCGACCCAGTTTCAGTCAACTGGGTCTGTTTTTGAAATTAAGTTTGAAACGAGTCTTTTTTTAAGATTAAGATTCAAAACATATTGGTTTTAAAATTTTGTCCTGAATTATTTAGTAAAATTAGCTATCAAATCATAAGCTAACATGAGACGTAACTAATTCATCACACATCAAAATCTGTGGATCTTACCACCTTCATATCATCACCTTCATATCATCAAAACCCTTTTAAAAGACATCTATCTAACATGAGCAATACATCACCAAGAAGCTGCAACACACTTATATACATGGATATTTAATAGATATATACGTCATCTCATTCAGCATACTGAAATGTGAGAAAAAAATATTACCGGTATTTTTTTAAAAATAAACTGATGTAAAATAAGAAAGGAAGGTTATAAAAAAAGAACCCTTCATTTTGATTTGTCATCTTGAAGGGAAGGGGCATGTGAACATGCCTAAGACATTGTCAATATTTCCCCATATTATTTATACATAAATTGAACTAAGAACTAATTATCATGGATAATGTTTGTTAACATAAACTTCGGTACCGTGCACTGATTAGTATTTGAAGTAAGAGAAATATAAGGATCAAAGATAGATTTTGATCACTTTCATTCAATTACTTAGGAATTCCTATTAAAATTACAACATTCTTCCATTTCCATTGCCCATTTTTTTATTAATTGAATCAATAGAAGCCTGTTTATTTGAGACTCCTTTTAGAGATGGTTAGCCAATCTTGTTTTTCATCGTCCTTATTCTTCCTCTTTACTATGTGTCATTCATCTATCTCCGTTACCACTTAACATGTTTTCGTTTGGAAATGGATTCTCAAAGCTAGTGTAAATTACACTAAACCCCCCATGAACTCTCAGTGTTTTGTAGTAAACCCACATGAATTTTCAAAATCATACTAAAACCCAAATAACTTTTTGCAGAAAAACAACAAAAACTTTTAGGTAAATTACACTAAACCCTCATGAACTTTCAATATGCCTTTCTATGTTGTTGTTTTTTGTTTTAAGGGTTATCTGCAAAAACTCAGAAAAGTTCATCGAGGCTTTGTTATTCCAAACAATTCATGGGGTTTTAGTGTGATTTTGAAAATTCATAGGGGTTTGCTACAAAACATTAAAAGTTCATGGGGACTCAGTGTAATTTACCCTAGATTTTTTCCAAGGTTGTGGATGAATCATTGGAGACTGTGATTATGCATCATATTTCTCCAAACTATTTCTGAGTGCCAAAAATTGAAATGACCAAATGAACCCCTAATCCCATTTCAAACATACTTATACTCATCTTCTTTGGAGCATACGTTTTAGATGGTTGTCGCTTGTCGCCGTCATATTTACCTTCGAACCTCCAACATTTTTTTCAAATTCTTAGAGTTCGCATAATCACCAAATGAACGAACACTAGAAACTTCAAGCATAAGTCGCAAAGGGTCTTCATTATTAAGTTTACTTATCACATTTATAATAACAAACTGGGTTTTTTACATATATACCAATCAAATCTTTTATATTTGCAATTTTGCTCTCTAAATCTCGGTATTTGCAAAACTACCATCCAAGTCTCTCACATCGGGTTTTTCTGCCCCTCCAACCTAGCAATATTGGTTTCTAAATATGGCAATTTTATAAATTATAACTAATTCTAGGTAGGTTTATAATATTTTCTGTTTAAAAACTAAATCACTAATGAGAGGGGTCAAAAAACTAACGAGAGAATAATTTTTCAAATACCAGATTTAAGGAGAAAATTTATAAATATGAAAGACATGATGGGTATATATGCAAAAACCCCCAACAATTTAGCATTATACTATTAGGATTTTTGCACATATACCCCTTGTATTATTTATATTTGAAAAATTCCTTCAATCTTGGTATTTATCAAATTATCCCTCAATTCTCTCACATTAATTTTTCCAACCCCTTTCACTTCACAATTTTAGATTTAAATGAAAAAAATACTGCAAACCTATAGTAAATTATTGAATTTTTTTTAATATTACTTTGTTTATTAAAAAACATTCTTAGGTTGAAAAAGCTAATATGGTAGTTCTGAAAGATAATTTTATAAATACTAATATTTAAGAGAGAGTTTTGCAAATAAGCGGCAAGGAAAATCACGACCAATTTTTGAGGGGCATCGTCTCCTAACAATTTTTATTGCAAAATATAGGCCGCAAGTACACGCCATAGCATGTCGTACATCAAAGCCACGTGTACGTAACCTGGGTATCACATACGCGTAGACTTTAGTGAGCCAGCGACCCACACGTGCATCACCAGCGTCCTTATGTTCTCATGTCAATATCTGTAGTGGATACCACATACGCCTCTTTGAACTCACTTTCCTTCACTTTTTTCACTTTTCTTCACTTTCTTTAACCCACTTTTCTTCACTTTCTCCATTTTCCTCCAATAATATTGTGACAACTCATCCCATCACATTTCATTTCTTACTTTTAAAAATAAACTAAACACAAGAAATGAGTCACATCAATCAACTCATCTAACTCACCTCACCCAACTTTCCTTCATTTTCTACCATCTTTAAAAATTACTCACATCATCCAATAATATGGTGACAACTCATTAAAATTTCCTTCCATCTCTTTCCTCCAAAAAAACAAGGAAATTGATTTTCCTAACACATCAATCAACTCATCTAACTCACCTCACCCAACTTTCCTTCATTTTCTACCATCTTTAAAAATTACTCACATCATCCAATAATATGGTGACAACTCATTAAAATTTCCTTCCATCTCTTTCCTCCAAAAAAACAAGGAAATTGATTTTCCTAAGTATGAGTCGCATCATCCAATAATATAATGACAACTCATTTTCTCTCATTTATTTTCTTAGTTTTAAGAATAAACCAAACACAAGAAAGAACAAAAAAAAAAAAAAAAAAGTGAAGGAAAACATCAAAAATTGCTCATTTCATCCAATAATATGGTGACAACTCATTTTCTCCCTCACTTTCTTTCCAAATTTTGACGAACCAAACATCAAAAAATAGAGAAAACATCAAAATTTATTTTCTTTCCCTCACTTTCTGCAATTTTTTGCGAAACAAACATGCCCTTAACCTGATCCTCCGGATCACCAGAAGAGAAGCGGGTCCCATGAGCTCATTTAATCGGAGGTGCGAGATCCGAGAGCATAGAAGGGAGTTAACACAAAATACATAATACGGGAAAAAATAATCATTCTATTTAAACATTTTCCCATCTTCCATGTCCTGACTGAAATTTCGTAGCTACCAGATGATGCTTCCACTGTTCTGCCGACACAAGATTACAAACCAAACATGCTTGAAATATTGGGCCTTCGGCTTTTTCTTTGTCAAGACAAGTTTCATTATTTTTGTAGCATATTATTAGTCACGAGCTAACAATGTACTTTTGTTAGATAAAAATCAAAATAAGATTATAGCATGCAAAAATTCGAAATAAAAGAAATAAGAAAGTCTGGTCTGATTGGGAGCAGTAGTGTAAACAATGCACTAGAAAATTAAGGGTTCGTCTATCGTCCTGGCGCAGATGATCCTCTCTCCCTTAGAGGTAAAAACCCCCCGGAATCAACCGGCCTCTGAACTCGGGAGAGAGTGCAGAGCTTCTGCTCAGGCGAAGAAGGTTGCCCAGAAAGAAGATTGAACAATAGCCGAGATTTTGACAGAAAGAGAGAGAGAAGTTCTCGTTTTTAAGAAGAGAGAAGATGCTTGTTGCTGTGTTGTGTCGAACTCACATTAGAGGTGGTATTTATAGGGTTGAGAAACCCTTAACCGTTGCAAAATCCCGCACGTTTTTCCACAACTCGCACACCTATTACTCCAAAATCGCCCAACCTTTCCCGCAGCCATAACACACGTTTCCCATGTGTAAAATGTGCAAAAAGAAGTTAGAGAAAACAAAACTCGCGCACCCTTTACTCCAAAACCGCTCAGCCTTTCCCATGTGTAAATTTTGTAGCCCAAAACACCCATTTCTTAGGGATTCTCAAAACCCAATGAGAGTAGAAGCATTACAAACAATCTACTATTCATCTCATTAGTCCATATAGGACTATTCATTGAAGGCAAAATTACCTCTCTTTTATAATGCCAACACTTTTGTTAAAGGATTATTTAAGTCTGGCATAGGGTATAAGTATATGGATGATTGTGAAGTATGGGTACTACATGGATAATTATGAGGTTTAGGCTGCAATTACATGGGTAATCCAATGAACGAAATCTTAGGATTGCTCATAATTACTTGTATAATTTTAGTTAGTAATTTCCGACATATCTGTATATATACATAAAACTCACTGTCACCGGTATAATTACACCGTATTGTCCTATGGAGATGTAAATAGTCCTTTGTCAGATTAGTTATCAAAGGATGAAGAGTAGTACATGCATATAGTTGATACCACTAACATGGTGATCTTCGCAACTAATCCATGCCCTGAATGCTCATTTACTTAAGGATAAATTACAATAATTTCTCAAGAACTTTCAGCATGTTGTAGTAAATGTTAGACCCTAGTAGGGGGGGTGATTAGAGTCTTATGCTAATCTAATCCGATTTTATGCTAATTAAAACTAATAACAAGTTATCCTAGCAAGTATGAAATACAACAAGATATATGAGCTAGGATAAACAATATGAACAATGAGATATATCCTATATGATGAAATATATATGCAATGATATATAAACTAACACAAGGGGAAATATATATGCAATGATATATAAACTAACACAAGGGTAAACAATATGAACTAGATAGTGGATGATATAAATTATGAGCTATGGACAATGGCGACAAGAAATATAAACATAAGATTAAGTGCGCCAAAGCAAACTCAAGCACACGATATGATCACGGAGTTTGGACCTTCCATCCTACGTCTCCGCTCCCCACTCCAGGGAGAAATCCACTATCACAATCCGATTTGGAAGCCAGAACTTCTACACACTCGGTTTTCTAGCTAACCGAAAACTATACAACTCACACTCTTGCAAACCCACTCTACACCCTCACAAGTGTTGGACCTAGCCGTGTCTCCCTCAAGTGCTCGGTTACAACCTCTCCTTAGGTTCGTCAACCGACGACACTCTTCTTGGGACGATCCCCGACTCTCACCACACACTCCTCTCGGTGTACAAGTGTATTACAAAGTGTATCTCATAATAAACACAAATACAATAAAGGATTGTTCTCTAATATGGATGAGAACACAATGAAAGCTCACACTCAATTGTTACAACTCTCACCAACCCAACAATACTATGTATGAAAATACAATAAGCTCAAGTGGGTGTGTGTAAACAATGAGTGAAACAAAATCAACTAAACTCAAATGTAAATACTAGCTTAATAGAATTGATAATCAACAAGTAATTATGAATAAAAGCTAGAATTGAGTTTAGAAAAACTTTTCTAGATGATAAGAGAGAGAGAGAGATAGATTGAAGCTCAATGAATTGATCTCCACTTCCTCTTATGAAATTCTTCACAAAACAAACCCTTAAACAAACTTAAAACCAAACTTAAACTCTTTTAAAACTTGTTTAAAATATTTCTTGGATACCCTTAGAACTGAGGTAGAAAGCCAAGAAAAAGACCAAAAAACCACACTGCAACGGCTCTGAAAACTAGCCGTTAGAAAGCAATGATTTGTTCGGCGGTCGACCACGAGCAACAAAAAACAGAACTATGGCTCTGGACAAGCGACGGTCGACCGTGGCGGTCGACCGCGAAAGTTTCTGGACTTGCTATGGTCGACCGTCACGATTGACCGCGATCCAACAAAACATAACCTGAGTCTTGAACTCATGGCGGTCGACCACGAACTGATACTAAAGAAAAATAGGTTTGAAAACAGTTTTCTGATTTTAAAATACTATTTAAAAATATCAAATAAATTCCAAAAATTATGAAACTTTGAAAACAGTTTTCTGATTTTAAAATACTATTTAAAAATATCAAATAAATTCCAAAAATTATGAAACTTTGGGGAATGATTGTAGACATGATAATAAACATGCTACAAAGACTGGTTTCCAAAAAGGACTTCCCAAATAAAAAATATCATCATTTTACAAAATAGTCCAAAACATAAAAATGTAAACATATGAATTTTGACATTTAGGCTAAACCATGTTTTAAAACTTTGCACAATGATTATGTAGACTTAATAAAATATGTATATGATTATTGTTAAGTTCAAAAGCTAAGAATACAATATTTTCACAAATATGTGTTTGCGTCGAAAATTGATGTATTCATTGCGGTATTCATTACAACTTCAATCGTTACAATGAA
>NC_033798.1:68402786-68464285 GCF_001876935.1 Asparagus officinalis | reverse complement strand
CACTTATTTGATGGCTTGGTTCATCCTTCATCGTTCTGATATGATGTCGGTACCTAACACCACAGACCGTTCTGTTCCCCTACTACAGTTGTTTGAGAATGGCAGATGGGAGGGGCGAGGATTCCTTGAAGTCAGGAAGCAGCTACAGGTCGACAAGTGTTGGGTATTTTCCACTTGCTTCCCGTAGTTCTTCAGTCAATATGGCGAGTGTTTGACTGATGAGGAGAGGCCGAGGGGGCATCGAACTCATTTAGATATCGGCTGCTTTAACTGGCTAGTGAACATTAGGCCGGGTTATCTGAGCTTCCGGGTGAGGAATCAGTGCTTCACAGAGCCATATCTACCCTGCCGATTCGTCCACCAGTTTGGTTATGATCAGCTTTATGTCAGGAATCCGCGTCAGCAGCTTCGGACTCATGGCGGTTTGGTGGACGGTCTCCGGGCATGGCTGTGGACCGTGACGGGCTGTACTGGTGCTAAGTTCAGTCTCCCGAGTGCTGAGCGTCAGTTAAAGCTCACATTCTTAAGCTGCAGGTGGTTGTTAGCAGCTAACAAACCCGTCCCCGTGAAGCCGATTGCAGAGTTAGTAGCTGAGGAGGCTTCTCAGGCTGATTCTCGTGTGATTCGGGAAGATGCTCAGTCACAAAGGACGCGGAGCAAGACTCGTCGAATTGGCAAAGAAGGAAAAAGGACCTTCAATTCTGCTGAAGAGGCCTCAGGCGGAGATCCTGAAGATTACGAGGAATATTTCGAGCGAGGTGAGATCCTGAAGATTACGAGGAATATTTCGAGCGAGGTTAATCACCTATCTTTTCCCTCTGTCTTCCAGAGTTATTAATTAATCACCTATCTTTTCCCTCTGTCTTCCAGAGTTATTAATCTTGACAACTGTTTGATGTTTTAGGGATAGTGGCTGACAAGGAAGAAGAATTCCGTCCTTTTGCTCAGGCGAGACCTTCGATTGTTGTCCCAACTGCTAGGCGGAAGAGACTAGCCCACAAGCCGCGTGCAGATTCGCGAGCATCTGAGATGGATTTGGCTGGTGATGATCCCGCTAGCGACGGAGGTAACATCTACCCTATAGACCATCCTCTTGATCATTCAGAACTTCGGGCTCATGCTTTTCCATCTCTATATAGGAGAGCGTGGGGAAGGCGAGATGAGTCTCGATCCTGCTCCTCGTGATTTTGTATTTTCTGGTGAGTCTGACTTACCACACCAGGTAGAAAAGCCTGCAGAAGCTGACGTTAGGGAGACTATCAATGTAGGACCCGATTCAGCGAATCCAAGTACATCTACCATTGACAATATACCCTTTAGATGGCGAACAAAGGAGTTGAACGATTTAGAATTCGTGCCTCCTTTAATTGTCTCTATGCTTCTTGCTCTTTTAGATAAATTGCAGGGGGCAAACATGGACCTTGGGAGTAGAGAGGCTAACACACCCGTAGGAGGTAACTCATTTCCATTGGTCGTAGTCTCTTTATTCTTCTTTCGCATTTATATTTTCTTGTATCAGATTTTTCAACTGATGATTTCAATGAGGAAGGTTTGCTTGTGGACACTCCTATGCTCCACTTCATATATGGCTCTCCTCAGACTGATGACCAATTGCCTGAAGATATGTTTCCTGAGTCTACACTCCCCAAGAATCCTGAGGATAGTCCTTTTGAAGGTACGTGCCTCTTCTCAGGTTAATTATAGGACTAGCCATTTTTTGACTAATGCATCTATAATGTGATGAATCTGAGAATTCTGTTTTGTGTTTGACAGAAGCTTTTGTCGAGACTGATCCTGTTGAGCCGGCTGTGAGACCAACTACATCAGTTGATACATCAACAGCGGTTACACCTCCACTACCCCTAGCGACTCAAGGGGAAGGAGGTATAAATTAAGCAACTGAGAAATGTTAATTATTTCCTCATCAAGGCTTTTGACGGATTTCCCCCTTTTTGTGTAGGGCTTTCTTCTCGGCTCCATGTCCTCATGAAGGAGTTGTTATCAGACAACGATCCTGAGAAGATCGTCATCTGTATAGAAGTCCGTTCCTTCTTCTCCTTCGTGAATACTATGATTGGCAAACTCTTCCACGACGGACTTTTCCTTCACTAATTTAAGCCTTTCCTTGATCCCAGAATAAATTCAATAAGGGATGCAGGATATCCGGATCTGGCGAAGGCTATTATTGATGACCTTGATTGCCTGGAGCACGAGCTTCAGATGTTACGTGAGCTCCGGGATGCAGGCGCCTCTTCATTCATTGCTGCCAATTTGGATACTCACTTACAGACATGGCGCGATACTCGAGCTTTTGCTGAGTTCGAGATTCAGGTGCAGCGGGATCGGGTAGATCGAGTTGAGGCCAACCTTGCTGTTAGATCATCTTCACTTGACAATCTTGACATTTCTATTGCCTCTTGCGAGACCAAGATTGAACAGTTCCGAAGAGGACTTCGTGAAGAAGAGGAGACTTTGAGTATCCTTCAAATGACGAAGGTACAGGATCAGCAAGCCCACACTGCCTTATCTGAGGAGTTGAAATCTTTGAAGCAGAAGCTGGTCGAGACGGAGGAGGTTGCTGTGAAGACTTTAGCCACCACTGAAGAATCCATCAGAGCTGAATTGCAGGATGAGCTTAGGCAAGCTTATGATGAGAAGCTGTCTAAGTTTAGTCAGCAAATTTTTAGCCATGGGCTTGATGTATGATTTCATTTACTGAATATTTTGACTTTTGATCCTCTTAGTGGAAATGGTTTTATCTTTATCTTTATTGTGATTTCTCATTCTGTTTGGAATGATTGACCATAATACTCACAGGATTTTTGGCAAACCCTCAGCCTTTAACGGCTTTGATAAGACTTTACCGACTACCGTTTGAATCGGGCTAGCATGCGGATTGTCTAAATCCGTTCCGCATGTAACGTTGTGCTAAGAGAGTGAATTCTCTGAGACTTTGTGCTATGATGTCGAATACATAGGCTTTACCATTTGTTACGGGAATAGGCTACCCGGCAACACGTGTTAGGCGTTGACTTTAGGATTTTTGGCTAACCCCCAGCCTTCAACGGATTTGATTAGCCTACCGTTTGAATCGGGCTAGCATGCGGATTGTCTCAATCCGTTCCGCATGTAATGTTATGCTAAGAGAGTGAATTCTCTGAGACTCGCCGCTACGACTTCGAATACGTAGACTTCGCCATTGTTATGGGAATAGGCTACCTGGCAACGTGTATTAGACGCTGACTTATCCCTACCTAGGCTTCGGGATAAAAGTCCCTAGAATCAGGTTCTGGTGTCTTCTTGGCTGGTAAAAGACTAACCCGGTGATGCGTGTTAGGCGTCGGCATATCCTTTCTTAGGATTCAGGATGAAATTCCCCATGCGTGTAAGGCATGGATTTTAGTGTTATTAATAACAATCTGCCATAATTAATATGTGGGCGGGTGTTCTTTTTAACGGTTAAGAACTAACCGGCAGCGCAGGTTAGGCGCAGACTTATTCCTGCTTAGGTTTCAGGATAGGATACCCCAGAATCAAACTCTGGTGTCTTTTTCTACAGAGAAAGACTAAACCGGCAGCGCGTGTTAGGCGCAGACTTATCCCTGCTTAGGATTCGGGATAAACTTCCTAGGATGAATCCTAGATTGATAAATTCTTGGAAAAGGTTGGTGTGGGAAAGGAAGAATTTTATATTCTATTTCCCGGTCTTCTTTTAGGGTGAAGGCGAACCCGAATACAAGGAAGGAAGAATTTTATATTCTATTCCTTGATTCTGGAAAGGAAGAATTTTATATTCTATTCCCAGCGCAAAAGAAACTAGAAGTGGGATCTCCACTCCGAGAATCTGGAAGATCTAGATAAACTTACCTTTTATAGGATTGGTTATCTAATCTGAAGATGAGTTTCTCGTTTATCGAAGTGAAATTTCAACTTCGGTTATAACCATGAGAAGGCTTAACCAAAGAGAAAAAGAAGGGAGTTCTTTCGTTTATCGAAAGGGGACTCTGAACTGAAAGTGGACCTCTTGTTCATGGAAAGAGTCAAGAGGGGAATTTGCTGGTGGTTTGGGCCAGAAAGACACTTTTGGTGGACTCACTGTCAATTGAAATTGATCAGTGAGGGATTTTGGTGGTGAAAATGATTTTGGGTTATCCTCTAGAATATTAAGTGTAATATTCTTCAAGGAACTTCCCGGTAAATGGGTTATCCTGAATGTACTAGGGATAGTACTTTTTCAGGAACTTCCCATTTATTGGCATTAATTGCCTGGCGCCCTCTTGAGTAATCAGGCGATATGCGCCGTTTGAGTAGACTGTGTCTATCACAAACGGTCCTTCCCATTTGGGTTCAAATTTACCTTTCTTCTTGGAGTTGAGGATTATCGGTCGGCGAGCAGCGAGGACCAGATCTCCTTCCTTGAAGCTTCTCTGTCGGACTCTTTTGTTAAAAGCCCTAGATATTCTGGCTTGATAAAACTCAATGTGTTGTTGAGCTTCCAAGCGCTTTTCATCCAACCTCTCGAGTTCTTCGAGACGTTTTTGATGCTGTTCTTCTGTCGTCATCTCAGTTGCGAGAGCGATCCGAAGGGATGGGATTTGGATTTCCAATGGTAGCACAGCTTCACATCCGTATACCAACGAATATGGGGTAGCTCCTGTAGGTGTGCGTATGGTGGTACGATAAGCCCAGAGTGCTTCACCGAGTTTATCGTCCCAGTCTCGTTTATTGGTCTTCACGAGCTTTGACAGGATCTTAATGATCGTCTTGTTAAACGCCTCAGCTAATCCATTCGCAACGGGATAATAAGCTGTTGACGAAACATCTTGAATTTTGAACTTGTCACAAAACCTGACGAAGGCGTTGCTTATGAACTGTGGACCGTTGTCATGAATGATCCGTCTTGGCACGCCGTGTCGGTATATGACATGATGTTTGATGAAATTGATGACGTTGTTCGTCTTCACTTCTCTAAGCGGGATCGCTTCATCCTGCTCTGGTGGTTGGTGCATATAATTTGCATGTACTTGACAGGCATGACATTCTCGGGCGTATTTGATTGCATCATGAACCATTGTTGGCCAAAAATATCTCATTCTCCTGATGCGATCATACAGTTTGGGACCGGGCTGATGCGCACCACATTCTCCTTCGCGTGTTTCCTTAAGAACTTCTGCTTCTTTGTTCGAAAGGCATCGGAGTAACAAACCATCGTACCCTCGACGATATAATGTATGGGTCTCGGTATTATAGAAGAATCTTGGTGCTCTTCGGCGGATTGATTCCCTTTCTTTTACATCCTCTGGCAAAATACCATTTTGGACGTAGTCAATGATAGGAAAACGCCAATCTCGGGACTCAGACCCAATTTGAGTTGAATTCACCTCCTTGGCACTTATGTTTCTATCATCTTCCTCTTCAATATCCATATTGTATATGGGTATGCAGAGCTGATGCGTCCTTACTGTGACTAATAGTTCAGTTTCGGGAGGCTGCGCAAGTGATACCGCTAGTGCTGCCAGTGCATCCGCATAAGCATTCTGGAGACGAGGGATGTATTCAATAAAGAATTCTTCAAAATAATCTGCCATTTTGATGGCCTCCTGGTGGTACGGGATCAGGTCTTGGTTCCTGACTTCATACTCTCCACGGACTTGGTTGACTATCAATTGAGAATCCCCAAAAGCTTCGAGATATTCGACCCCCAGCTCCTTGGTGAAACTGAGTCCAATGAGAAGCGCATTGTACTCGGCTACGTTATTGGAACATGGACTAGTCAGTGAATAAGCCTGAGGCATCACATGCATTCCCGGGGAAACTAAGACAACTCTAACTCCGGAGGAGGCTTTAGAACATCCGGGGGTTATTGCCACATTAACTGCCCTCGAAGCACCATCGAAGTATAATTGCTATAGTTGTTGGTGCGATGTAGTGTTAACCTCGTGAGTTTCATCCAGCAAGTCATCATATACTTCTGTCGTATCCGTTGTCGGGTTTGCCGCCAAAAGATCACAAATCGCTTGTCCTTTGATCGACTTTCATAGAGGCTGGTTGCGTCATAAACACCCGTACTGGATTAACATTGGAAATGACGTAAATCGTCTGTCCAACCAAGTAATGCCGCATCTTTTGCATTACGAATACCAATGCGAGGCATTCTTTCTCAATCATCGGATATCGAGACTCGGCGCCTACCAAGGTCCGACTTAGGTAGTAGACTCCCTGTTCGTGACCGTTATCATCGTCTTGTGCTAGTAAAGCACTTATCGAGTGGTTCATCGCCTTGAGGTAAATCAAGAACGGTTTACCTGATTTCGGTGCAACGAGAACAGGAGGATTCGTCAGATATGTTTTGATATCTTCGAGTGCTTTTTGGCAGGCGTCGTCCTAAATAAATGACACACCTTTCTTGTTTAGCTTAGAGAATGGTTGGCATTTCCCAGAAAGATTTGAGATGAACCACCGGATGTAAGCTAAACGCCCTTGCAATCCTCTGAGTTCTCTTAGATTTCTAGGGGGTTGAAGTTCATGTATCGCCTTCACCTTATCAGGATCGATATGTATACCTTTAGTGGTGACGACGAATCCAAGGAATTTTCCGCTGGACATTCCAAGGAAGGATTTAGTGGGGTTCATCTTCAATTGATGACTCCGTATAAGATCGAACATCGTCTTCAAGTCCTTGATGTGATCTTCTTTGTTGTGACTTTTTACAACCAAATCATCAACGTAGTACTTGACTGTTTTCCTGAGATGTTCTTGGAAAATCTTAGTCATTGCTCGCAGGTACGTGGCGCCTGCGTTCTTTAGACCGAAAGGCATCACCGTGTAGCAAAAGATACCGATGGGCGTTCTGAACGCTGTATGCTTCTCGTCATCTGGGTGCATCTTGATTTGGTTATATCCTGAAAAGCCATCCATAAAAGACATTCTCTCAAATCCGCACGTATTGTCGATAATGACATCCGTGATTGGGAGAGGAAAGTCGTCTTTTGGACATGCCGTATTTAGGTCCCTGAAGTCAATGCAAATCCTGATATTACCGTTCTTTTTCATGACTGGAACAATATTGGCTAAGCAGTCTGGATGTTGCTCCTCTCGGATAAATCCTGATTTGATCAATTTCTTAACCTCTACCTCAATGGCTTCCATAATCTGCAGACGAAACCGTCTTTACTGTTGTTTGACAGGTTTGGCATCCGACTTGATATCGAGGCGGTGCATTGCCACATTGGGGTCGAGCCCTGGCATGTCTTCATAGTTCCAAGCGAAGACGTCAATATATTCCTTGATGAGAGCAATTAATTCCTCTTTCTCATTTGAGGGAAGACTATCGCTGATGAATATAGGCTTTGGGTTGGCCTTGTCGCTTATGTTAATTTGGACTATTTTATCTTCAGTGGGGGGTTCTCTCTGTTCAAACCTATCACCATACTGCATATTCAGGTGATGAACCCATGGGTCTTCCCATGTTGGCATTTGATCATCGTTCTCCATTGTGGACGGATCAGCTGTAGCCATGTTCGTCATTAGGGCTTTGAATACTTCCCCAAGACTTGTATCAGAATCCCATTCCGAGGAATCTGACCGGTACCCATCTTTGTATTGCTCAGATGATTGGTTATTGATTAACCAGCAATATTCATCTTCTGAAGAAGAGACATACCCTAATCCTCGTCTGAATTTATAATAATCATCCGGTTTCCCTTTTGGTACATATGCCGCTTTGGCTGGAATATGAGGACCTCGATCGAAGTATAAACCTTCTCCGAGTGTGAAATCATATCCCTGTTTTTCCATGAGCTTGCGCGCTTCCGGACTATACTTAGATAAATACAGACCAGGTTTGTCATCATTCTCATCTTCCCTTAAGAAATGATCCAGTAATGGAAAACCCTCTCCTTTACCGTAAATCACTTCTCTTTCGCTTCCTATTTTGGCAGGGATGACCAGGGTTGTTCCGAAAGAATGCTAGAGGCGCTTCTTTGCTACATAGGACGATCGAAGCGGCACATATAAATCGGGATTATCATACAATCCCTTTATTACATCATCAAGAGACAGTGAGTACTCTAAGTCGTCATTTATTTCATTATTGGCAAGTTGCCAGTTACAACTGCCATCTGACGATTGTTCATCGTCAAGATTGATTACCAAGGGTACAATATCGTTTAAAAAAAACCTCCATTGTAATCAAGTCCGGCTTCGGTATCAGCTTCTTCTCCGCTGTCCGTGCCATGGGCCGATGAATCAGTATCGGATTCGTTACCATAAAGGAGAGAATCAGTGAAATAATTCTCATACCCTTTGAATGGTTGCTTATCCGCGACCAATCAAGCGAAGCGGCATAATACTCACAGCGGAACCCGGATCCACTTGGATTCGGTTGACTTCGCTGGAGCCAATGTACCCAATGAAATATAGGGGTCGATCATGGTTCGAATTCTTCGTCTGCATATCCTCTTTGGTGAAGGTAATGCAAGAAAGGTTTTTAGCCGCTATATTGCAGTGTTGAATTAACGGTTCTGGCTCTTCAGGTACCGGCTTGATCTGAGTAAGGAACACTTCTGAATTGGCCAAGGCTTCTTGCAAGGCTTCCCTGGTTTCTTTAGACAACCGTAGCAACTCATACAGTATTATCCGTGCTGGAATGTTAGCTAGTTGAGCCATAATATCGAAGATGTGCGGAGTGTTCGAGCTTTCCGGTTTATCTCTTCCAATCGGACGATTGAAACGGGACTGCTTCGGATTCTGAACCTTCTGGTGCTTCTTTTCTTTCTGTTTATTAACCGGCTGTCGTCGAGCTTCTTCAACCGGTCTAGGAGTCATAATCACACCCAGCTCCGTGAGAGTTCTGGCTGGTCCCAGCTTAGTCACCCCCTGATCAGCTAACTGATCACTAGGTGATGGATAGTTGAAGTGATACTGATTTCCGCTTCTAGTGGCAAAGACTTCTTGTTCTTCTTCGGAGAGCGGGAAGGTAGGAGCTTCATCACCATCCTCTTCGAAGATTGCGAAGGTAGTATTGCAGGACTTGCCTTTACCCTTTCTGGTCGAGGAAGTCGCCCACTGATCGTCTTCAATAAGATCAGGATGGACCCAGAGGATTTTGCCGTTTGGGGCTGTGTGTGGCATAAGTCCTTTTTGGCGTTGCCCATGTGGGTCGTCGTTCACTATCTTCATTCCTACTTTGGTGATGCGTTCTGGTTCAAACCATGCTGTGGGCACTGATCCAAAGCTGATTGATACTGCATTTGCTCCGACATTCTTGGGCAGTTTTGGGGTTATGACGCCTACATCAATTAATGCCTGGATCTTATCCTTGAGATGGTAGCAAGACTTTGTAGGGTGATGGACCGCTCTATGGTATGCGCAATACTTCGGATCCGTCACTTTGCTAGCCCCTTCTTGATCCACGATCGACGGCAGCTGAATTTTGTTATTTTCCAACAGGTACTTAAAGATGCCGGGAACTTCGTCATTTTTGAAGGAGTACACTTTAGGAAATCTTGGCTCCGAAGATTTCTGCTTCTGAGGCCGTTGTTACCATTGCAACTGCGATTGTTGTGGTGCTCGTTGCTGCGGTTGTTGCTGAGGTTGCAATTGGAAAGTTTGATTAGCATCAACTGTATTAGCATGTGCCTTACCTTTCCCTCGTAGGACGAAATTCTGTTTTCGAGCATTCGTCGCCTGTTGGCCACTTTTCGCCTTCTTCCTTCTGAGGAATCGCTCGGCTTGCTCTCCTCGGACCTTCAAATCCTTCCATGTTTTGGACGGTGTTGTCCCCATTGCTTCCAACACGTCCAATGCAAGGTTGTTGTGGCAAGTCTGGAGAATGAACTCCTCAGAGATCGGGTCCCGACAGTTCATCACTTTGTTCCAGAACCTTTTGACGAAGGTATCAACCAATTCCCCGTCTTTTTGTTTCTCGTCAAGCAACGACCCGATGGATATCTCGGTGTTGTCGTCGAAGAAGTTAGTGAGGAATTTAGTCTCCATGTCGTCCCAGCTATTCACACTTCCTGGCTTGAGGCGGCGATACCAATCGAAGGCGGCTCCACGAAGAGTGCCAACGAAGGACCGGACCATCAGAGGCTCATTAACAGAGATAACCCCTAGGTGTGATTTGAAGTAAATCAAATACTGAGTGGGTGAACCCTTCCCATCAAACGGCGTGAAGTTAATTAGATTGAACTTCGCCGGATAGGGGATTGATTCCCATTCTCTTGGGTATGGATAAGAAATGCTCGTCTTCTTCATCTCTTGAGCGGAAATCAACGTATTGATTTTGCTCTTGAGGTTTTTAATCTTCAAACTTTCACCTGTGTTTTCGTTAGCATTCTCGTTACCACCCCCTGCATTGACGGGAGGATTATTGGCATTATGAGCTTCATTCGCACCTGTGTCCTCATCTTCCTGATTAACCTGGTTACGACGACTTGGTTCGCCTTGCTGGTTTGTCAGCGCTTGGATTTGTTGGTCATGCATTTCTCTCATATTCTGCATGGCCATCTACATTTCAAACTTGAAGCTCTCTTGTTGCTTAGCCATGGCTTCTTTGAGCATCTTGGCCACTTGTTCCGCACTTATCATAAGTGACTCGCGGGGTTGTCCCTCGCTGGATACCGTATTATCTGATGCGACCGCAGAGCAGGCATCCGATTCTTCATCTTATGAAGGTAATCTTGTCCGAATCCTACCATAAGTTGCTCGTATGATGGCTCCAGACTACAGACGTGTTACACGCCGGGGTGCTTCTGGAATCGACTCGGGATTATCCTGTGTCGATGTCCCTTTGCTGGTCATATTAGTGGTGACCCTCGGAAATTCTCCATCTTCAACTACCGTTCTTCTTTGTCGGAAACGCCTAGGCCTTGGTTTTAGCGTTTCGGTACTGAGCCTTTCGAAAACCAAAATTCTTTCGGGGACTGTCTTGATGCAGTTGCACTCAGACAATACTGCCCGAATGAGTTTGGAACAGGGGCATTGACTTTCTAATCCTCGAGGACTCCTTTTCCTGGTTTTACTCGTACTCCCAACACGATAGTATAACTCGTCGGCTTGAAGGTCGGAGTAACCTATCGTGTGTGGGCACGACTTCTCAGGTATAACGTTTCATTATCAGACGATAATGTTTCCTTCTGAGGGCGAACTGCCTTCTTTGGGCTTTCAAGAGTCACGCGCCTCGAAACATGCCTTTGTGGGCGTGAGTTCTCAGCGGGCTCCTGGACTTCAATGTGCAAATTAGTGCGCGTAGCTGCCATGAACTCCTTGTCATGTTGAAGGTGGCGGCGACTCCCAGCATGTTGAGTCGTTCGCGGCTTCTTTATCGGGCCCAAACGTTCTTGAACTGGAGCTTTGCATCCCTCATCAGGAAGTAGACCGAGGCGCTCCAAAACTGACTTCTTTCTTCGGGATGATTCTGCGGGATCTCTCGGAGTAGCTACTGGAATTACCGGTGATTTAGGTTGGTTCGCCGGAGGTTGAACTTGCGTTGAAGGCTGCAATGATTGTTCCTTAGCCTGAATCGCCGCTTCAGACTTCGGCCTCCATACTTGGCGGATTGGTGGCGGCTTCTTGGCCACTTCCTTCTGTAGTCTTCTGCGGGCTTGCTTGCGAATGCGCTCTTCACGTGTCGAACGATTCCGTTTGACACGGATCCATTCGTTCATTGGCGGCTTGGAGGAGCTACCATTCATCAGTTGTTGAGGCTGTTTGCCTCCCCTGTTCTTTAGATTCGCGTTATAGCGGATCCCATCAGTGGATTCCATTGCCTTCGCGAATTGTCGTGCCAAGCATTGATGTTGCCTTTGGCGGGCTCTCTTTGAAAGAGTCACTACTCCCTCAGTGACGGAGGAATTGGCAAGAACAGACTTGATCTGGTTGGAGGTCGGTGGAGCTTCACCCGATGCAACTTTGGCATAAATGGGGGTGAGATCTTCATTGGTATTCTGCACTTCTTCGTACCAACGGACTTTTCTCCTGGAGGAGAACTTCTTGGACTTGAGGGGGGAGGTGGATCCGGACGAGGATGACAGATACTCCTTGAACTTTTGTTGGTCGAATTCATACTCGACCTCCTCCTCGACCGGGATCGAGATCCGCGGCTGCGACGCAACGATCTCGGCAGCGAGATCGGTGGCTCCCACTGTGGTCGCCAGATTGTTCGTGGGAAAAATTATTTTCATTGATGTCATTGTTTTCTTGAGCAACAGTTTATCGGTTACAAAAGATCCGGTCTTTTTATAAGATACGGTTACAACAAAAAAAAAATCTTAAAAGATTACAACTTTCCTTTTCTGGAACAAATCACAAGATCCTGTTTTGCGGTCTCTTACTTGTGTGGGTTCTTTGCCTGCGCCGGGGTTAATCCGTGGATCACCGTGCGATCTTGATCCGATCGGACCTACACGGTATGACGGGTGTTATTTCACGAAGGAAATAACAGCCGAGGAGATTATTTCACCAAGGAAATAATAGCCCTAAGTAATCGAAATCGACCAAGCGAAATCGATACTATTCTCGGGATCAAAAACCAAGTTTTGATCCGAAGGATGACCGTGTGGATCTCAGATCTAATCTCCCTCGAACTCCCGCTTTATTTGGCGTGGATGATCGTCAAGAACCAGATCTGAAAAAGTCCGAGTCTTCAAAGCTCCAAAACTCCGAAGTTTAGCTCTCAATCCGGCAGAGTTTTCACCTCCAAAGTTCAACAAAAAATCCAACCCCTTAAACAATGAGCCTTCAAGTCTATTTATAGGCACCTCAAACCAGATCTGGGCTCAGATCTGGGCCCAGATCTGGGCTCGGCCACCTAGGTGGCTCGGCCAGCCACCTAGGTGGCTCGGCCACCGAGCCACCTAGGTAGCTCGGCCACCGAGCCACCCCTAGGTGGCTCGGTGAGCCACCGGGGTGGCTCGGCTTTGGCCGAGCCACCTAGGAGTGGCTCGGTTTTGGCCGAGCCCTCTAGGTGTTTGCTTCTTCGCTCGTTTTCCGGTTTTGCGGTTTATCCGAACTTCATTATTGATCTGGACTCTGATTTGGCAGTCCGGATTCTGATTTGACAGTAAATCCATTTTCGTGTTCGAGTTTGAGTCCGCTCCCGATCTTATTTGATGTGGTGGACTCTACGGTTGGATGACTCGTTGATTCATCGACCCGTTAGCTTGATTGGGCACGCGATTGGATGTATTCCGTTATTTGCGTGTGGTTCGTTAACCTCGTCGCCTCGTTAATCCGCTTCGTCGCGTGTCACTTGGCTTCGGTGTTGTGGTCTAACGATCATGCTTGGATATATCGCCCGATGGTTCGTTGGTTTGTCGAATCACCATGCCGAGCTGTGTTAAGGGACCTATAAGCAGTTTTATACGCCTACAGTCTAAAGCAGCTTGAGGACCCTAACCTAACACAAATCCCTAAATAAAACCCTTCTTGATAACTGACATCAACAAGGGCCAACCCCTTGTAATGTAAGTTTTTAATTTTCTATTTTATTTTCTTGTTTTAGAGTTGCATGTTTTATGAATTTATTTTCTTGTCTTTAATTTCTTATTTGGTAAATTAGATTTGTTGCTTTGTAGTGTATATTTACTTCATGTTTTTATTGTGTAGATTTATTTTCTTGCTCTTTTATGCTTTAATATTCTATTTCTTTCTTCTATTGCTAGTAGTTTAGATTTTACTTCTTGTTCTTTTGTGCTTAATAGTGTAGATTTTATTTGTTTATTTTTATTTTGTAAAATCAGTAGCTAATTCTTGTGGGAAATATGTGATTGTGTAAAACTTGTTTAATTTCTTTTATGGTTTATAGATTGCTCTCTTTATGCTTTAAATTGATCATGTTTAGGATAAACAACTAGAGAACTAATTGTTAGAAAATAATTTGATAATCTTGTTAGTCTAAGGTGTAGACCCAAAGTTCGAGACGAAGACTGGAATCAGAAAAACGAGCAGGTTAATCTGCGGTCGACCGGGTCGGTCGACCGCAAATGTGCACAGAAGCCAGAAGGGCCTGGATCAG
Source organism: Asparagus officinalis (assembly GCF_001876935.1). Taxonomy (NCBI): domain Eukaryota; kingdom Viridiplantae; phylum Streptophyta; class Magnoliopsida; order Asparagales; family Asparagaceae; genus Asparagus; species Asparagus officinalis. The sequence continues at coordinate 68,450,268 of NC_033798.1, read as the reverse complement.
GTCGCGGTCGACCGGCCCGGTCGACCGCCAAACCCTGTAGGATGCATCGGTCGACCGCGCCGGTCGACCGCCAAACTCTCTGGAGTTCGTTCGGTCGACCAGGCCGGTCGACCGGACGTAGATTTGGCAGTTTTCTGTTCCGCTTGGGATTCTGTTTCAACCAGGATTCTATATATACCCCAAACGATTTTAGGGTTTGTACTACATCAAAAAGAGAGCTTTTTGACTGCAAAGAGAGAGAGAATCTCAGAGAGATTAACCCCTTGTTTGAGAGCTTGTATTTTCTTCTTCAATTAATAAAGAGATTGTGTGGTGTGGCTCCCGTGGACTTAGGCACGTTGCCGAACCTCGTTAAATCTGTGTGTTCATCTCCCTACTGTTTTTTTGCAAGTTAGATCTTTATTTGTTATTTTATTCCTACTTTCCTACTTTCAACACAAGGTCCGGAAGGGCAAGGGTTCGATTGATTGTTTCGAAACCCCAACAACTGGTATCAGAGCTTCGTTCAGCAATTTGTGTGAAAGCCATGGCAGAGGAAAGCAAATCAAAGATTGAGAAGTTCGATGGATCGGATTTCGCTTACTGGAAGTCACAGATGGAGGATTATCTGTACCAGAAGGATTTGTATTGCCCGTTGATGGGCAAGGAAAAGGGGAAGAAGAAAGAGGAGTCAGATGGTGATTGGGAGGTACTGGATAGGAAGGCTCTAGGGCAAATCCGGTTGTCGCTCGCCGAATCAGTAGCCCATAATATTCTGAAGGAGAAGACGACGGTGGGGCTTATGGAAGCGCTCGCAAAGATGTACGAGCAACCGTTGGTAGCAAACAAGGTGCATCTAGTCAAAACTCTTTTCAACCTCAAGATGGCAGAAGGACGGTCCTTCACGATGCACCTCAGCGAGTTCAACATGATTGTTGATCAACTTATCTCCGTGGACATCACATTCGATGACGAAGTGCAGGCCCTTCTACTACTATCGCAGTTGCCGGATAGTTGGGCAGGTTGTGTGACGGCAATCAGCAATTCGGCGGGAAAAGAGAAGTTAAAGCTGAATGAGGTTGTTAGCATGATTCTATCCGATGAGGTTAGAAGGAAATCGTCCGAATCAGAAGGTTCAGGTTCAGCCCTAAGTTTCGAGCAGAGAGACAAAAGCCAGAAGAAAGGGAACCAGAACAGGAATCGGTCGAAATCAGTGAAGAAGAGGCCGAACTCGAAGGTTAGGTCTATCAAAGGAAAGTGTTTGAACTACGGCCAGGAGGGCCATATGTCTTTGGTCTGTAAAGCACCAAAGAAGGATGCGGGTGATCAGGAGGCTCATATCGTGCAGGATGCCTTGATCCTTGCTATGGACAGCGATTCTGATTCTTGGGTCATCGACTCAGGAGCTTCTTTCCACGCCACTGCTAATAGGAAACTACTTCAGAACTATGTAGTAGGGGACTTTGGTAAAGTATACTTAGGGGACAATGAACCTTGCAATATTATTGGAAAGGGCGACGTTCAGATACAGATAAAGGGCTCTAAGTGGAACTTGAAGAACGTGAGACACGTGCCGAAGCTGAAGAGGAATCTTGTTTCGGTGGGACAGCTTGGAGCAGAAGGCTACGTTTCGACATTCACCGGGGATTCTTGGAGAATCTCCAACGGTACGATGGTTGTTGCCCGAGGTAATAAAACGAGAACTCTCTACCTCACTTCACATGCGAGTGACACCCTCGTAATTGTAGCTGGCAAAGAGAGTAAAGATCTGTCGTACAACAGGCTAGGGCACATGAGCGAGAAGGGGATACAGATCTTACATTCATAGGGAAAGCTAACTGGAATCAATTCCGTAGAAGTCAGGGTTTGTGAAGACTGCATCTTTGGGAAGCAGAAGAGGGTTAGTTTTCAGAAGGGTGGAAGGTCACCTAAGGCTCAAAAGCTAGAGTTGATTCATGCAGATGTATGGGGTCCAGCCAGTGTGTCTTCTTTTGGCGGTTCGAGATATTACGTCACCTTTATCGACGATCACTCGAGGAAGGTGTGGGTTTACTTCATGAAGTACAAGTCAGAGGTGTTCGAAATCTTCAAGAAGTGGAAGGCCATGGTCGAGAACGAGACAGATCTGAAGGTGAAGTGCTTGAGATCAGATAATGGTGGAGAATACGAGCTGGAGGAGTTCAAGAGGTTCTGTGCTACGAATGAGATTCGCTTAGAGAGGACTACTCCAGGGACGCCGTAGCAGAACGGCATTGCAGAGAGGATGAACAGGACCTTGACAGAGCGTGCGTGGAGCATGCGACTACATGCAGGTCTGCCTAAGACATTTTGGGTGGATGCGGTGCATACAGCAACATACCTTATTAATCACGGGCCATCAGTTGCATTAGATTTTGGGATTCCAGAGGAGGTTTGGAGTGAAAAGAAGATAAATCTCTCACACTTGCAGGTATTTGGTTGCGTGGCTTATGTTCATATCAGTGACCATGTCAGGGACAAGCTAGAAGCTAAGTCACAGAAGTGCACATTCATTGGATATGGCATTGATGAGTTCGGGTATCGCCTTTGGGATGAGAAGAACAAGAAGATCATCAGGAGTCGGGATGTGATATTCAATGAGGAGGTGATGTACAAGGACAGAGACAATGCCAAGGATAGCCAAAGCAGTGGGAGCAGCACTACGGATACAGGTGGATCCGAGTACATGGATATAGAGAAACTTCCAGATAGGGGCGACGATGGCAGTTCTGACCGTAGAACAGAAGAGACTACAGGTGCAGAAGCTACTACCCAGGGCGTGGAGCCTAGGAGGTCATCTAGGGTACCCAAACCAAATCCCAAATATCTCTCGTCACTTGATTATCTACTCTTAACAGTTAGCGGAGAGCCGGAGTGTTATGAAGAGGCAGTGCAAGTGAGTGAATCTCAGCAGTGGGAGCATGCGATGCAGGAGGAGATGGATTCTCTACTCACTAATGAGACATGAGAGTTAGCCTAGCTACCTGCACAGAAGAAAGCCTTGCACAACAAATGGGTCTACCGGGTCAAGCAGGAGAGTGATGGAAGCAAGAGATTCAAGGCCAGATTAGTAGTGAAAGGGTTTCAACAGCGGGAAGGAGTTGACTACACGGAGATTTTTTCTCCTGTTGTGAAACTCACAACCATTAGAGTGGTGTTGAGTTTGGTAGCTGCAGAAGACCTCTTCCTTGAGCAGTTAGATGTGAAGACTGCCTTTCTTCATGGTGACTTGGATGAAGAAATCTACATGAAGCAGCCTGTTGGCTTCATTGAAGAAGGAAAGGAAGAGATTGTGTGCAAGCTCAAGAAGAGCTTATATGGTTTGAAACAGGCTCCGAGACAGTGGTATAAGAAGTTTGATAACTTCATGCAGAACAATGGCTACAGAAGATGCAATTCGGATCATTGCTGTTATTTCAAAAGGTTCGAGTCCAGCTTCATTATTTTGTTATTATATGTTGATGACATGTTGGTAGCAGGACCGTGTTTAGAAGAGATAAACAGTTTGAAGAGGCAGCTAGCAAAGGAATTTGCAATGAAGGATCTGGGTGCAGCGAAGCAGATTCTAGGGATGCGAATCAGTAGGGATGAAGCTGAAGGGACATTGAGTTTGAGCCAAGCTGAATACATTGAGAAGGTACTTCAGAGGTTCAACATGCAGAATGCTAAAGTTGTTAGCACACCCCTTGGAAGTCAGTTCAAGCTATCTGAGGAGCAATCGCCTAAGACAGATGCAGATAGAGAGCATATGAGCAGGGTGCCATATTCTTCGGCCATTGGGAGTCTCATGTACGCGATGGTTTGCACGAGGCCGGACATCGCCCATGCAGTGGGAGTTGTGAGCAGATTTGCAAGCAATCCAGGAAAGCAGCATTGGGAGGCCGTAAAGTGAATAATGCGGTACTTGAGGGGAACAACGAACAAGCCACTATGTTTTAGGAGGAAAGAATTGGTGCTGCAGGGATACGTGGATGCGGACTTCGCCGGTGATCATGATACGAGGCGAAGCACCACGGGGTATGTTTATACCTTAGCGTCGACAGCAGTGAGCTGGGTCTTATGTCTGCAGAAGATTATGACTTTGTCTACAACCGAGGCTGAGTATGTCACGGTGACTGAAGCAAGCAAGGAGATGATCTGGTTGAACGGGTGCTTGGAAGAGTTGGATCTGAAGCAAGGGAGAGGAGTTCTTTATTGTGATAGCCAGAGCGCTATACATCTTGCCAAGAATCCAATATATCATGCCAGAACGAAGCACATCGATGTCAAATACCATTTTATACGCTCGCTGATCGAGGACGGAAAGTTGCATTTAATGAAGATTTTGGGGAGTCAAAATCCGGCGGACATGTTGACGAAGACAGTCACCATTGAAAAACTAGAGTTGTGCGCAACTTCAGTTGGCCTTCACGAGTAGAAGACGAAGGTGGAGCCACACTACGAGGATCGGCGAGATCGCCGGGATTTTGTTGATTGAAGGAAGAACTTTTTCAGGGGGAAAAGATACATACGAAGAAGAGGAGAGTTCGGGGGGACTCATTGCAGGCACTTTGGTCTCCAAGTGGGAGATTGTTAGTCTAAGGTGTAGACCCAAAGTTCGAGATCGAAAAGACGAAGAAAACAGTCAGAAGACTGGGCGGTCGACCGCAGTGGCAGATCCGGTCGACCGCGTGCACTGCAGGAAACTGAGAAGTGGTCGACCGCCAAAACCCTGTAGGAGAAACTGCTCTCGGGTTTTGCATCGGTCGACCGCGCCGGTCGACTGCCAAACTCTTTGGAGTCCATTCGGTCGACCGGGCCGGTCGACCGGACGTAGATTTGGCAGTTTCCTGTTCCGCTTGGGATTCTGTTTCAACTAGGATTCTATATATACCCCAAACGATTTTAGGGTTTGTACTACATCAAAAAGAGAGCTTTTTGACTGCAAAGAGATAGAGAATCTCAGAGAGATTAACCCCTTGTTTGAGAGCTTGTATTTTCTTCTTCAATTAATAAAGAGATTGTGTGGTGTGGCTCCCGAGGACGTAGGCACGTTGCCGAACCTCGTTAAATCTGTGTGTTCATCTCCCTACTGTTTTTTTGCAAGTTAGATCTTTATTTGTGGTTTTATTCCTACTTTCCTACTTTTAACACAAGGTCCGGAAGGGTAAGGGTTCGATTGATTGTTTCGAAACCCCAACAAATCTATATTTATTTAGAGCGGTTTGATAGGTTATGCTTATTCATTTCTAGGATTATTATCTAGTCACTTATTCCTTTCATGAATGAGAATTTTTTATTGAATGATAATTTAGCAGATTATACTTTCTTTAAGCAGTTTGATAATCTATTCTTTATAAATCTAAAGTAGAATATGATAAAAATAGAGTAGTTCATAAATTCTAATTGACATTAACTAGTAAATTCAATTCAAGATTCTTAACTTTTACACTTGTTTATTCACCAATTTTTCTTGATATAAATTTTCTCCTCCTCTCTTGATTTCCCCTTCTTGATTTGTTTTGTTGATTTTTTCACTTCTTCCTCCTCCTATCTGTTCTCTTGTTTTCATTCTTTTTAGTTTCTCTTTGTTTTCTTTGTCCTCCTCTTTTTCTTCCCTCTTTTTTTTAGTGTTTTCTGTGAAAAATTTCTCTCTACATCTTCGTGCTTTCACACTTACCCCTTTTTATCCATACTTTTCTGGAACTAAATTTAGAATTTTCAAACACACACATTTATCGTGGATTTAATATCTATACTACCCTATAACTTGATAATTATAGTCTTGCAACTCGCATGTTTTTATGCTGATCACATGCTCTGTAGAATTGGTAGACGTTCAAAGAGATAAGTACCATCATTATAAGAAAATAAAATCACACCGTGGGAAGAATATTGGATGGAGTAATCTACATATCACTCCTTTTTAGAACTTCGAACTTTTCGATCATTTATAAAAATGCTTTATAGTAGTGCTGGCTATATACTAAGATCATTTACATATGTTAAATTCCATTAGACATAATTTAGGGGGTTAACTGCGGATAGATCGCTGTATTGTCAATTGTTGGAGATAGATCCCTTCTTGGGAGAATTTTTTTACCCTTTCTAACTGTCTATTGTGGTAAGAAATATTCCCTTAACAACTGGTATATCTTCAGATGACGACACTCTTTTTGGCTGCTTTTAGGTGAACATCCGCAAGCAATAAAATTTCACTCGGAGTCTTCCTGCAACAATATAACTCTTTTAGCGGGCCTATTTGCAACAATATTAGAACTAGATGGATGGTAAGTTTAATTTGGTAATAGTACATTGGATCTATCTGTAACTAACCCAATTTCAAAAGTAGACTTAAAAAAAGTAAGGTCAAGACAATCATCAAAATTTCACCAATAAAAAGGATATCAAATTTGCAGGAGTATACGTACGAGTTACTGGAATCACATGAAAACGTTGCAGTTTTGATATGAGCAGACATAAATTAGTAAAATGATATAGATGTTGTGATTTTCACATGCTCTGATGGAACAAATTAACAAGATGGATCTCATCTTTAACAAATATCTTATTTGCTCATTATACATGATGAACTACCATGTCATACTCGTTTTTCACTTAGCATACAAAGGTGAAGCCAGGTTCAAACGGCAAATACGGCACAATTATTAGTAAACACTTTTTCTGTTACGATACAACACAAATAATATTAAAAGTTTTACCTGGAGTATAGTTACAATTAATTCTTTTGAAATTGTATTTAGGATTTAGACGCAGTTGATATTTGAACATGCTATTTTCCAATCTAAGAAAATAAAAGGGTTTAGAGAGATCAAGTATTTTGTAGTTTTGAGCTAATTAGAAACGCATTTTACCTCAAATATATGTTGCTTTGCCATTGATTGCATACGCGTTGTCCACTTGATTTAACAAAATGAGTTAGCTATAAATAGAGATAATGAGATTCACTTGTGTTGATTGACTAGCTAGATGAACCTCGCCGCTAATTGCACTCTTAGATGTCATTTAATAAAATTTGGTATAGATTCAGAAGAGGCTCATTATTAATGTTGCAGCTTTGGCATCGGCAATGCATAAATTTTGGGAAAATTACTTCTAGGCCCCAAATTTGAACTTTCAATGTGCCCCAACCCCTCCTTTTTTTTAATGTGCTTTAGCCCCTTTTTTTTGAAAAAAATGTGCCCAAGGCCCCTCCATCATGATTCCAACTCATACCAGTTGTTGATTAGACATGCCGGTTCATGATTAGACATGTCAACTGGCTTAAATCCTAAATTTACCCTTCTATTTCTCATGCCAGCGGATGTTAACTCTTACAGCTAACATGTTAACTCTTACAGCTAACATGTTAACTCTTACAGCTAACATATTAACTTTAACAGTTAACATGTTAACTCTTATTAATGTGCCCACGTGAAGTTCCTCGGGACGGCGCAGACGGCAGAACAGGGGAGGGGGCAGAGGGGGACCGGAGGAGGAGGAGGGAGGTGTAGGGGGAGGTGCAGCGAGGGTGGGGAGGCTGGGGAGGGGAGGGAGGCGCGGGGGAGGGTAGCGGGGAAGGAGTGCAGGGCAGGGGGGAGTTGAGGTGGGTGGGAGAGGAAGAGGGGGAGGGAAGGGAGGTGGCATGTGGGCGAGGGAGTCGGTGTAGGTAGAGAGGTGGGGGCTGGAAAGGGGGGGGGGAGAGGAGGGAGGCGTGTGGGGTAAGGGAGGTGGGGCTGGGAAGGGCGGAGGTAAGGGGTAGGGAGGCGGACTGGGGGTTAGGCGGAAGCGGCATCGGTGAGGGGTAAGGAGGGAGAGCGGCATGAGGGCGGCGTGTGGGAGGGGAGAGAGGCGGGCGTGTGGAGGGAGGTTGGGAGGAGGAGGACGGGAGGCGCAAGATGGGGGGGGAGGCGACGGTGGGTGGGAGGGGGCGGAGGCGGCGTGGGGAGGGAGGCGACGTGGGGTAAGGGAGGGTTAGGGGTGGGGGAGGAGGCGGCCAGAGGAAGGCCCAAATGGGGATCGACAAAGGAGGAAGAGTGAGGTGAAGAGAGGGCAAAATCAGGATTTTGGACTGGAGGGGTCTGGACGTAATTTAAAAAAAAAAGGGGCTGCAGCACATTAGGGAAAGTAAGAGAAGTTACAGCACAATAGAAATTGAGTTTTGGGGGCCTTGAAGCAATTTTCCCTTATATTTTTATCTACAACTTTTAGTACATAATCCTCAAAAATAACCTTCAATACAATTACATTTTCAAAAAAATGTGCATAAATACAATCTTGGGAGCAAAAAAAGGGGGTCCATGGCAACATCGTAATCAGTGAGTATTGTGTTTGTGAGGCAAGATCAAAAGCTCGATCCGTGAGTACAATCTTGGGGGTGAGGTGTGATGCCTTGGCTGTTCTGAAAAAAGAAGAGGAGAGAGATTGTCGGTGCTCCCCTCAGAGGAGTATTTAATGATTGGGATTTGGGACGGGATAATAAAAGTTTGCGACAAAGCTACTGCAAGAATATTGCAGTATTCCGTATGCTTTAGCCATGAGGAGCGGTGATCAGAGAGGGGAATTTTTTTTTCACCCGTAACTTTTTAGGTCCCTTGGATTAGATTTGAACATTTTATTTCACTAATGGCTGAAATAGTCTCAAAATAAAATACACAGGGGAGCCAGGAGGGAGCATATGATCTAAACCTTTAAAAACAAAACTTAACATCTGCTATTCTTTCTAATGCAAGGGAGACTCAATCTATTGCCGGTCAAAACAATCCTAACATTTCAAGGAAAATCCAACTATGAATTGAAAATACCAAGATTGTAATTTCTACTAACCTAATAGCTTCCCTATAAATGTGATGGATGATATAAAAACATGGTAGATAATAAATCATATTGCCTGTTGATAATAGTATATTGTAGTGAGTTTTAGTCTCACATTGGTTGTGAGAACACACCTTACCCTCCTCTACTTGTATAAATATATGTGTACACTCAATATTCAACTCAAGGGAAATTTACCCAAGACTCTCTCTCTCTCTCTCTCTCTCTCTCTCTCTCTCTCTCTCTCTCTCTCTCTCTCTCTCTCTCTCTGTGTGTGTCACTCTATCATGATATCAGAGCTAGAGTTATTATTATTTTCCTTCCAATAAAAATTTTTAACGCTTCTGCATTCTTTTGCCAAATCTTGGCATTGCTGCTTTGCTATCGTTTAACGCTTTTTTACGTTCCTCTTCCAGATTTTTGGTCTTGCCACTTTGCGGCCTCTTAACGCGTTTCGCGTTCTCGTATTCAAGATCGTTTCTCGGTCTCAATTAACGACATCGCCGTTTCAAGCCGTCTTTCGGCCTTAAACAAACGACATTTTCGTTTCACAGTCAGTAATGGTATCACCGTTTCAATCCATCTTGACGTCTCAACATCTTAACATCGACATTAATCTGTTGTAGGTCTCCGGCGTGAGCATCAGATCTGGCCGATCTTCGAGCAACCTTGGTCGCCAGTTGCTTCTTTTTTTTCTCAGATTTGACAGTGAGTGTAACCTTCGAGGTTCAAATTTAACCTTTGGGCTCTTATATTTTAACCTTCGGGTTATTCCATTTTAACCTTCATATTTCTACATTAACCTTCAGATTTTCCTTTAAACATTCAGGTTTCGTTCAAGGATTATTATCTTGAACTTTGAATTGCTGTTATTATGACATCTTCACTGGCATCTGCTTCTCAAGATCGGTCTAAGTTCTTTTGTACCTATTGCAAGAAGGAGAGACACCATTTTGAGACATGTTTCCAGCTTCATCCTGAGTTACGCTCCTCAGGACTAGCCATAGTCAGTGATCCCCTCAGTCCTAATCCTCTAGTGCACCAGGATTACCGGTCAATGTTATGCCAGCTACCACTTTAGACCCTACCATTCAAGATATTGTAGATATTAGTCGTGAAATTGTGGCTCTTTAGCATACCACCTCTCCATCTGCTGCAAAACTCTCTGATATTCGCCGTCAAAATGAGGCACTTCAAGCTATTGCAAATATTAGCCGTTAAATTGTGGTTCTTCAGCATACCACCTCTCCATCTGCTGCACAACTTTCTAAATTTCTCCATCAAATTGATGCTCTTCAGCATAGAGCCTCTACATCTACTACACAACTCTCTAGTATGCGTCGTGTTGGTTCCTCAGCCAACCATTTGGTCTCTGGTATGAATGATCTCTGGATTTTTGATTCTGGCTATTCCTTTCATATGACTCGTAATGCCTCCCTCTTATCTTTTGTCTTCACTCCCTCTTCTCTTCCTCCTATCTACACGACTGCTGGACAATATTTTTCTATCACTCAGTATGACTCTATCACCCCACAAACCGACCTATCTGGTCGTCTAACTCTTAACCCTATCTATGTGGCTCCTCAGTTGTGTTTGAATTTAATTTTTGTTATCTCCTTATGTGTGGATGGTCTACTTGTCACATTTTCTTCTGGTACTTGCATTGTACAGGATCCACAGACGTGCAAGACTATTAGGGCCGGTCGGAGGAGACACAAACTTTATTTTCTAGAATATCTTCACCTTTCAGAGTCCATACATCCACGTTCTCTTGTTGCTTCTGTAAGTCCAAAATCCTCTATCTTACTTTCCGCAGATTTGTGGCATAGACGACTTGGTCATGTATCTCATAAAAGGCTGGAAAGTCTTATCCCGTCCAGAGTACTTGGTCCCGTATCCTCTCATTATCATATTGAGTCATGTACTGGTTGTAAATTGATTAAATTCACTGCTCTATTATTTCCAACTAGTACATCTATTTCCATTTCCTTATTTGATTTGGTCCATTCTGATATCTGGGGGCCAACTCCTCTGCCTTCTTCATCTGGCTACTTATATTATGTTAGTTTTATCAATGATTTTTCTCGTTATACATAGGTCTACCTACTTTAATTTTTTTGTTTTGACGGTGGCAAAGAGTATCTATCCTCTACTATGTGCTCTATCATGTCCTCTCATGGGATTATCTTTCAACAGTCATGTCCCTACACTCATGAGTAAAATAGTATTGCGGAATGCAAACATCGTTATATTCTCGATATCGCTCGATCCATGCTTATTTCTGACTCTGTTTCTTGTTGTTTCTGGGCTGAGGCCATTCTCACTGCTACTCATGTCATTAATATCATTCCATCTAGCTCTCTTTTCGGTGCTACTCCTCATAGTAGTGTTTATTTTCATTCTTTCTGTTATGATCTGGTCCGCGTTTTTGGTTGTCGCTGTTTCATTCTTTTGCCATCTCACGAACGTGATAAAATATCTTCTAGAGCTATTTTTTGTGTCTATTTAGGAACTAGTTCGGAACATTAAGGTTATCATTGTTATAATCCCGCATCTCGTCGAGTTCATATATCTTAACATGTTCAGTTCAAAGAGGAGTCTCCATTTTATTCTGCTTCCGATGATTTTAATTTCCTCCACACTAGTGATTGTTCTTCTCCACCAGCTACATCACCCACTTCCTTACCTCAGTTCTCCTTTTAAGATCTCCCTGAAATCTCTCCATCTCCTTCTGTTGACTCTCCCTCACCCGAGCTTTCTCTTCCACCATCTAATCCATATGCCGTAGACACGACACTCACTCCAGAAAATACTATTGACCTCTATGCACCTGCACCAACATCTCCCCCACCTGAGGTTCCTCTTGTTCTTCGTCGAGGAAAATGCCCACATGTCATGCCTGCACGGTATGCTTCGGTTACGTCCTATTCATCTATCTTTCATAATTTTCTTGCTGCCATTCATACTATAATTGAGCCAAAGTCCTTTCAAGAGGTCGTTTAATTTCCAGAGTGGTGAGAGGCTATGGTTGAGGAGTTTTAGGCCTTTCAACAAACACATACTTGAGATGTTGTTCCCTGTCCCCTGGCATCTCTTTAGTTGGCAGTAAATGGGTTTATAAGGTCAAGTATCATATTGATGGCATCATTGAACATCGGAAAGCTCGTTTAGTAGCTTGAGGTTTTACTCAGCAACAATGTATTAATTATGAGGAGACATTTGCTCCTGTTGCTCAGATGTCCACCGTTCAAACTCTTCTTACGGTCGCTACTGCTCATCGTTAGCCCTTATACCAGATGGATGTCAAAAATACTTTTCTCCATGGGTCTTTATCTAAGACAGTATATATGCAACAACCTCCGGGGTCTAATATTCCTACGGGACATATATGTCTCATTTGCTGTGCTGTTTATGGTCTCAAGCAGGCACCCCGTGCTTGCTTTTAGTGTTTTCACGATGTCATGCTCAAGACGGGCTTTATAGAAAGTCATCAAGATGCTTCTCTATTTGTTCAAACTACATTACGTGGCAGAGTTTTATTACTTATCTATGTAGATGATATGATCATTACAGGTGACGGTGTGGCTGGTACACAGTACGCAAAATCTGAGTTGCAACAACAGTTCCGCATGAAGGATCTTGGATCTTTTTGATATTTTCTTAGTCTAGAAATTTCTCAAGACCCGCAAGTTGTACTACTATCTCAACAATTTATCTCTTGGATATTCTAGATCAATCTGAGCTAACTAACGATGGAACTGTCGATACTCCACTCCAACAGAATGTCAAACTTCGCTCTACTGATGGTGAGACTTTATCTGATCCTACCTGATATCGACATCTTGTTGGTCAGTTGGTCTACCTGTGCATCTCTCGATCAAATATCTCTCATGTTGTTAGAATTGTCAGTCAATTTGTTAGTGCCCCACGTTCTGTACACCATGCTTCCTTATTACGGATTCTTCGGTATCTCCGGGGTACTAGCACTCGCTCTCTTTTGTTTTCTGTTATATCCAAGTTAGAGTTTTGTGCATATTCTGATGCTGATTGGGCTAGTGATCCCACTACCAGGAAGTCTACCATAAGTTATTGTATATTTTTCTTAGTGATTCTCTAATTTCCTGGCGGAGTAAGAAACAAGATGTTGTTGCTCTTTCCAGCACTGAGGCAGAGTATTGATTCTCTAATTTCCTGGCGGAGTAAGAAACAAGATGTTGTTGCTCTTTCCAGCACTGAGGCAGAGTATCGTGCAATGTCCACAACAGCTAAATAAGAAACAAGATGTTGTTGCTCTTTCCAGCACTGAGGCAGAGTATCGTGCAATGTCCACAACAGCTAAATAGATTATTCATATTCGTCGTCTTCTTAGTGATTTTGGTATTTCTGTTATGACTCCTACTCCCTCTATTGTGATAATAAGAGTGTCATCGAGATTGTTAATAATCTAGTATTTCATGAGAGGACCAAACATATTGAGTGAAGAGATGAGCTCAGGATTCAGGTTGTCAGGGTGGCGGTCGACCGGCCCGGTCGACCGCATTCGTGCACGAGGCTTACTGGGCTTCGGTGGTGGTGGCGGTCGACCGGCGCGGTCGACCGAAGATGGTAGCGGTCGACCGACGCGGTCGACCGCCGATCTCTCTGGATTCTTGGAGCTGTTCGAGAGTTTTCTTTGGGCTTCTATTCTAGGAGCAATTGGAGAGATTGAGAGTTGATTGTTGAGGGTTTATGAGAGATTTGTAACCCTAGTTTGTTCCTCTTGATTTCTAATAGTGAAAACTCCCCCCTCCTTGCCCCGTGGACGTAGGCATCTTGCCGAACCACGTAAAACTGGTGTTTGGTTGTTTGTGCTGTTGATTTTGGTTGGTTGTTTATCTTTCTCGGTGATTGTTTTGGTTTCTCGAGGCGTAACAATTGGTATCAGAGCTCCGGGCTACGCTTGGGCTATTTTGGAGGAGTAGATCGTTTTGGAAGTTCATCTAGGGCTTCGTTTGGTGATAAAGGTGGGATCTTTTCAGTAAAAATCTCGTATTTTTCAATTTTGGATCTATTTCTCATTTGTTTCCGCATTGGTTTGGTGGTGCTTTGAGATATATGGCTGAAAAAGATAAAAGTAGGGAGGGTTCTTCTGGTGTGAAGGCCGTCCAAAGTTTGAATATACATTCTATGAAAATAGATGTGGAAAAGTTCAACGACACAAATAATTTTGGACTTTGGCGATGCGAAGTCATGGATGCGCTAAATGCGCAAAATTTGGAAGATACATTGGAGTTGGACGGAAAACCGGCCGACATTGATGAAAAGGTTTGGAATAAAATGAATAGAACGGCGTGTGGTGTGATTAGGTCTTGCCTTACCCAAGACCTTAAATATGATGTGATGAATGAAACTTCGGCAAAGAAGATTTGGGAGGTCCTAGAGGGCAAATATTTGACGAAGAGCATCGAAAATCGTTTGCATTTGAAGAGGAGGCTTTATCGCTTCCAATTGAAGAAGGGGACATCCATTAGTGATCACATGAACCACTACACGAAGCTACTTGCAGATTTGGCGAATGTAGATGTCAAGGTTGAAGACGAGGACAAGGCATTGTTGTTATTGAGTTCCTTGCCCGACGAGGAATATGAGACCTTCGTCCTCACTCTTATTAATGGAAAGGCATCACTTTCGTATAGTGAGGTCACCGCAGCCCTTGTGAATTATCAACTTCGAAAGAAGGACAAGGAGACTTCCATCGAGCCGGTTGCTGGTGCATTGGTTGCAAGAGCTAGAAGTCCAAACCATGGAAGAAGGTCGCAGTCTAGAGTGGGGCATCCTGCAGTTGGTAGGAATCAGTGTGCCTTTTGTAGAGAGGATGGACATTGGAAAGCCGAATGCCCAAAATTGCAAGCTGTGAAGAATAAAGGGAAAGCTATTCAAGCTTCAGAGGTGAATATTGCCAAGGCTAGTGGCGATGTTTCAGATTCAGATTCAGATTCTTCGGGCTATTCGTGCCCAGCTCTTCCGTCAGTTGATGTTGCCGACTCCACCGAGTGGATGTTGGATTCTGGTGCTACTTACCACATATGCCCTAGAAGGGATTGGTTCTCCAGCTTTCAGGAGTTGGAAAGAGGGGATGCTGTTCTCATGGGTAATGATCACAGATGCCCTATTGGTGGTATTGGTACCGTTCGGATTCGGATGAGTGACGGGATGATCCGGGAGTTGGCTGATGTGAGGTTCGTTCCTCAACTGAGGAAGAACATCATTTCACTTGGGGTATTGGAGGCATCAGGCTATAGGGTGATCTTGGCGGATTCTCGCTTGAAGGTCACATCGGGGTCCATAATTGTGATGAAGGGAGTCAGGCGGAGTAACTTGTATTATCTACTTGGGAGCACGGTAGTTGATAGGGCGCTGACTACTTCTATGGCTAGACTGTGGCATTGTTTGGTGCTGGGATATATTATTGGTTATACCGTGCACAGATTGTTGGGAGCACGGTGATTGATAGAGCGCTGACGACTTCTTTGGCTAGACTGTGGCATTGTTTGGTGCTGGGATATATTGTTGGTTATACCGTGCACAGATTGTTGAGGAGTGCTATGACCTGCAGATTGAAGTCCTGTGAGCATATTGGTATGAGCAAGAAGACCGAGGTGGAGTTCAGCACTTCTATCCATCGATCGAGAGGTCTTATTGGATGTGTTCAGTCAGGCATTTGGGGGCTTTCCGAGGAGGCATCATCGGGAGGTAATCGTTATTTTGTTTCCTATGTTGGGGATTGTACTAGGCATATTTGGGTTGTAACCAAGTCCCGTTGGTATAAAGACCTAGTAGTCCGCAACAGTTGGAGGCGGTGTATGGGAAGAAAGGTTACCAGTCATACTTGTTCTAGTAGGTGTCCTTTCTTGCATTGGTGCAGGAGACAGTGGGGCGACGTGATGAGATGACGGATTCAGTGAGCCGTTCTTTTCTGGAGGAGGATCGGTATTGGTTGTCGAGCAGTGGATCTGGTATTCAGGCTTCGACAGGTTTGGGTCATCTTATGAGGTTGCCGACTGCTGCGTATAGAGTTGTTAGATCTGCTGGAGCTGTTTCAGATTTTGGTCGGCGTCGGATATTTGGCTACCCAGCACTTGGTCACATCATTGATGTGAGGTTGGATCCGATTGCGCAGTTGGGATTCAGGAGTTCATTTGGCTATCAGTTGGGAGCTTCTGAGTTTGGTCTGAGCAGGTTTGTCACTTTGGACTCTCGGCAGGTGGAGAGTATTGATCAGGTCAGAGGGATATCGCAGCGGGTGGAGGTTGATGCTACTCCACATTGGGTGAGGATTTCCTCACATACTCCAGGTCATTCTGCATTGGTTGGGATTCCAGCTGAGGTGGCACAGCGTGGGAGTCATTTATTTATGGGTGCAGATGATGAGGTAGTTGATTTGGATGCAGCTGATGGATATGTTTTGGATACGGCCATTGTTACATCTCAGGTGGAGGTATTTGGATCGCTTCAGTTTGAGGTCGTTGATGATGCTATCAGCCGCAGGTTGGATTGAGGGCCTTTGGAGGCCCATATGGTAAACTACGTGAAGGCTTGATTCCTTGGAGAGGATACGTAGGCAGTCTTTATGATGCAGCCGATTTGGTGAGCGACATCGACATTTGGGGTGAGTGTTCGCACTCCCATTTGGGTCTCAGCAAGTGAGGCATTTGGTGTAGTCGGTGTAGGCTCAGTTGTTTGGTGAGTAGACACAGTTGGTTTGGGGTTGAGTGTTCGCACTCCCGTTTGGATCCCGACGTGTTGTGATTGGAGTCCGTTGTCATGAGTCCGTTGCCATGGCGTACTGGATGCAACAGTTGAGGTATTGGTTTGATCGGTGTCGGCTCAGTTTGGTAGAATCTTCGCCGAGGTGGAGATTTGAAGAGATAAGCTCAGGATTCAGGATTGTCAGGGTGGCGGTCGACCGGCCCGGTCGACCGCATTCGTGCACGAGGCTTACTGGGCTTCGGTGGTGGTGGCGGCGCCGCTGCGGTTTTGAGTTGGGCCTGTTTTCAGACCCGCTTCGTTTTGGATTTGTATAAATACCCATTGGGTGTTTTTTAGGGTTAAGAGCAAGGACGAATTTGAGCAGATTGAGAGAGTTTTCTTTGGGCTTCTATTCTAGGAGCAATTGGAGAGATTGAGAGTTGATTGTTGAGGGTTTATGAGAGATTTGTAACCCTAGTTTGTTCCTCTTGATTTCTAATAGTGAAAACTCCCCCCTCCTTGCCCCGTGGACGTAGGCATCTTGCCGAACCACGTAAAACTGGTGTTTGGTTGTTTGTGCTGTTGATTTTGGTTGGTTGTTTATCTTTCTCGGCGATTGTTTTGGTTTCTTGAGGCGCAACATTGAGATCGACGCTCATTTTGTCCGTCAACAAGTTATCAAGGACAAGACAATTCTACTTCTTTATGTCTCATTCGCTGACGAGCTTGCAGGTTTCTTCACAAATGCCTTACCTGTTCATCGGTTCCGGTTTCTTGTACGCAAATTTATTTTGTTTGATCCAACATGAGTTTGAGGGGGGCTGTTGATAATAGTGTATTGTAGTGGGTTTTAGTCTCACATTGGTTGTGAGAACACACATCACATTCCTCTACTTGTATAAATATAAGTGTACACTTAATATTCAACTCAAGGAAAATTTACCCAGGGCTCTCTCTCTCTCTTACTTTATCACTGCCATTGATATGATAAAGAGAGGAACCCATAATATGATTTTATAATTCTATTTGAACAATACGATTAGACAGGAAACTTGATAACAAAAAAACAAGGGAATGCCCTCATTTCTTTCGAGATATTAGGAATTTTTTACTAAAAAATATGGTTGAGTTGGTTGATCATAATTCTATAACTAAGTATAAATAGATATATTCCTTGGTTAATATGTTTATTGACTTTATTCTATGGAACAGGTACATGCTAACTATAATTCATGGAAAAAAAAAAAAGTTTATATAAGACTCCAAACAGTAACCCACCGCCAGAGTTGAGAGGTTCCATTTACGACTTCCATGATTTTTGGTTCAATTTCAGGCTAAAAATTTTTAAAAAAAAAGAGTCTAGAAAGTCATACAGGAAGAAAGCAAAATGTGAAGGGTATTTCACTAATTTGCATAAGTTTATGCAGTTACTTTAAGTTAGTTTGCACTGGAATTTTTAATTGTTGTACAAATTCTTATTTATTGCGGTGATTTATATATTAAATTGCTAGCAGACACATGTCATCATTCTCCTTTTTCCTATAACTCTCAATAAAAAAGTGCTCTATAAAGATGTTTTTTCATGCTTATGGTGTTAATTACGAGCCTCCTTCTATATTGTTAGGGTTCGTAATTATCTAAGAGCATCTCCAACAACTTCCCCATTTTATTGATATTTTCACTTTTGGAGAATTTTGGGCTTTTTTTGGTCCAACAGATTCCCCATCTCATTCCCCAAAATAAAGATGTTGGAGGAAAAAAATGGGAGTCTTCCCCAAATCTGGGGCATTCTTCAAATATTTGGGGAAAGATTGGTCATGAATGCAGCACGTTCGTCAAGACGGGATGAAGAAGAAAATAAATATAAAATAAAATCTGTAATTACAAAAAAAACCATGGGGGCAGTTCCAATGCATAAGAACATCCAAAAATAGGAATGTAGAATATTTTTATTATTATAATAAATGCACGATTCTTCAAAATGGGGAAGCTGTTTGAGTTGGAGCAAAAATAATTTGGAGAATATGACTTTTGCTTCCCTATTTTGGAGAATTTTTTAGGGAAACTGTTGGAGATGCTCTAATTCTTGTTCTAACTGATTAAATGAAGAGATGGAGCTCAGGTTCAGTTTTCAGGCAAACAGGTTGGCGGTCGACCGGTGCGGTCGACCGCATTCGTGCACAGAAGCTACTGGGCATTTGGATCAGTGGCGGTCGACCGCCGCGGTCGACCGACGCCGCGATGGATCGCGGTCGACCGTACCGGTCGACCGCCGCTGCGGTTTTGAGTTGGGCCTGTTTTCAGACCCGCTTCGTTTTGGATTTGTATAATACCCTTTGGGTGTTTTTTAGGGTTAAGTGCAAGGACGAATTTGAGCAGATTGAGAGAGTTTTCTTTGGGTTTCTATTCTAGGAGCAATTGGAGAGATTGAGAGTTGATTGTTGGGGGTTTATGAAAGATTTGTAACCCTAGTTTGTTCCTCTTGATTTCTAATAGTGAAAACTCCCCCCTCCTTGCCCCGTGGACGTAGGCATCTTGCCGAACCACGTAAAACTGGTGTTTGGTTGTTTGTGCTGTTGATTTTGGTTGGTTCTTTATCTTTCTCGGCAATTGGTTTGGTTTCTCGAGGCACAACAATTGGTATCAGAGCTCGGGCTACGTTTGGGCTATTTGAAGGAGTAGATCAATTTGAAGGCTCTTCGAGGGCTTCGTTTGGAGATAAAGGTGGGATTTTTCCTATTTGTGGATCTCGTTGCCGTAGTGCGGGGTGAGATCGTTTGGAGACTCTTGTTAGGGTTTCATTTGGAGGTAAAATTCTCTCCTTTATCAGTTTGGATCTATTCTTCATTTGTTGGTGCTTTGTGATAGTTGGCCGAGATAGAAGGATTTGAGGCTGAGCTATTTGTTTATTGATACGGTGCATTGGATTATTGAGAAGTGCCCTTGACCTGCATATTGAAGTCCTTTTGAGCACGTTGGTATAAGCAAGGAGACCGAGATGGAGTTTGGCACTTCTATTTGATGATTGAGGGGTTTTCTATTTGGTGTTCATTCAGGCATTTAGGGGCCTTCCAAGGAGACATCATTGGAAGGTAAATTGGTATATTGGTTTCCTATGTTGGGGATTGACTAGGCATTTGTGGGTTGCAACCAAATCCCGTTGGTTTTGAAGTCCTAGTAGTCAACAACAGTTGAAGAAGTGTATTGGGAGTAAGGTGAAGGTACTTCATTCTGGTTGTAGAAGGAGGTACAAGAGGGACCTACTGTATTTGTGCCGAGCTCATGGCAGTTTGAGACACTTCATTGGAGAGGAAATATTAGGGCGATGAGATGAGATGACAGTTTCGATGGGTCGTTCCTTTCTGAAGGGGGATCGGTGTTTGATGTCAAGCATTGGCATTGGTGTGCGGGCTTCGACATATTTTGGTCATCTTATACATAGGTCGCTGACTGCTTCATTAGGAGTTATTAGATCTGGTGGAGCTGCTTCAGATTTTAGTTGGCGTCGGATATTTGGTTGCCCAGTATTTGCTCACATCGAGGATGTGAGATTTGATCCGATTGCGCGTTTGGTATTCGGAGGCTCATTTGATTATTTGTTGGGAGCTTCTGATTTTGTTCTGAGTAGGAATGTCACTTTTGACTCTCAGCAGGTGGAGAGTGTTGATCAGGTCGTTTGGATATCGCATCAGGTGGAGGGTGATGCTACTCCATGTTGGGTGGAGTTTACTCCACATACTTCAGATCATACTGTATCGTTTGAGATTCCAGCTGAAGTGACACAGATTGGGGATCATTTGGATTTGGATGCAAATGATATTGGTGAAGAGTTGCAGACTTTTCTATTTGTTTGAGGGCCTTTGGAGGCCATTTGGGTGAACTACGTGAAGGCTTGATTCCTTGGGCAAGAGGATACGTAGGCAGTCTTTATGATGCAGCCGATTTGGTGAGCGACATCGACATTTGGGGCGAGTGTTTGCACTCCCATTTGGGTCTCAGCAAGTGAGGCATTTGGTGTAGTCGGTGTAGGCTCAGTTGTTTGGTGAGTAGACACAGTTGGTTTGGGGTTGAGTGTTCCCACTCCCGTTTGGGTCTCGACCTGTTGTGATTGAAGTCCGTTGTCATGAGTCTGTTGCCATGGCGTACTGGATGCAACAGTTGAGGCATTGGTTTGTTTGGTGTCGGCTCAGTTTTTGGAAGAATCTTCGCCGAGGTGGAGATTTGAAGAGATGGAGCTCAGGTTCAGTTTTCAGGCAAACAGGTCGACCGGCCCGGTCGACCGCATTCGTGCACAAGGCTTCCTGTGCGTCTGGAAGGATGAGGGTTTTCTTTGGGCTTCTATTCTAGGAGCAATTGGAGAGATTGAGAGTTGATTGTTGAGGGTTTATGAGAGATTTGTAACCCTAGTTTGTTCCTCTTGATTTCTAATAGTGAAAACTCCCCCCTCCTTGCCCCGTGGACGTAGGCATCTTGCCAAACCACGTAAAACTGGTGTTTGATTGTTTGTGCTATTGTTTTTGGTTGGTTCTTTATCTTTCTCGGCAATTGGTTTGGTTTCTCGAGGCATAACATTAAATATGACTAGTTTTGGGTTAGATCATTATCTCTCATAATTGTATTTAGTAAGAGACTAGATCCTACACTCTCAGGTTCTTGTCGTAACTGAATAGAACATTAGTTAACATAGAAATTGTATATCTCTTAGTTAGAGATGAGACTTTATCCTCCCTTTTTTAGCTCTTTCTGTTATGCATAGAGCTCTGTAAAAAGCAAACTAGATCAATGCAAAACTCCACGAACTGCCCACTCTTTTGTGATTTTTTTATTTTTAATTTTATCTTTTTTTTATAGCACACTCTTTTGTGAATTATAGCTAGAGAGTTAGTAGGAGTTGATTAACCACTTTGTGGTCCGTGAAGGTCATGGATCTTTTGTCTGATGCTTGACATTGCATGTTAGTTAGAGTGGATTATCCATAAGCTGGCCCAAAATGCTTCCCCACATGGCCTCCTTCATGATCAGTATATGTTAGCTCCAGAGATGGTGTGGGTTGGTTCAATTATTCTCTCCATTTTGAACTAATTTTGGATAAGCTTTGTATATAATTTAAAAACTTGTCTAATGAATTTTGTTAGCAACTTGTCTAAATCATAACAAAGACGAATGTTGCATAACAGGATGACAACAGCTAATATCTTATGGTTTTTGAAAGATACTTTGCTTCAGCTGGTGCAAAACCAATCTATAATTGTTACAAAACATATCAAAAAACCAGAAATAGAAACTATAGCTTAGAAATTTTTTATGATGCATCTATTATTTTTAAAATAAGGTACAAATTCTATTGATGTGATTAATTGGGCTTAACACAGAAACGATTCAAAAATATTACATCCATAATAAAATAGAGTGGAAGAATATGATTTGTGTAACTAACCTCAAAAAGTTTAGAATAAAAAAACAACAGGGAGTAACTAATAGGCTTTTGTGTTAGGATTTTGTGGAGTTTATCTGTAGAATTAAATACAAATAAATAAATAACGGTACCAACAGAAATATATTACACAACAAAATACAAAGATTTAATGTGGTTCAGTAAATCATGCATACATTCATGGAGCAATCTAGAGAGAAATATTTCACTAGTACAAGTTCTGAAAACGACACCTAAACTTTAGGATTAAATCACGAGAGAAAATACAATGTTATCTTTAGCCCACTAAGAACCTAGAACCCGTCTCAATACAAATCCCTAACACCTGTAGAGAAACCAACACTGTACTCTTAACATATTGTTGTTCTATAGAAGATGATGTTTAAATCACTGCAACCGAACAATCGAACCGAACAAGCCGAAATCCCAATTATTTCTCTCCTCCCCCACCCCCTCTCAATAATAGGGCAAAATATATTTGCTCTATGTTTGTCACAGATTCGTTACCGGGTTCTTGTGAATCTTTTTTTAATAAGGAATAGTTAACGCCAGGTCCTTCAAGGCCTATTCAACTTTACGTAGGCCCTTCACATTCTTTTCTTAAAGAAACACTAGAGGCACACCCTTGGACACAATCTCAACCACACCCCCTCACCTGCTACAGTGCAGGGGGGCCTCACATGAGATTTTTTAAAAATTCCATGTGGGGCCCCCTGCACTGTAGCAGGTGAGGGGGTGTGGTTGAGATTGTGTCCAATGGTGTGCCTCTAGTGCCACTCCTTTTCTTATAAGGATTCGATATGTGGACCTGATTTTTGTGGACCCATATAACATCTTCCCCTCTAGCCTAATGAGAGGAGTATGCCAATCTATGACTCCTCATCGGGAGTCTATGCCCGAGAGTCCATGTCACCAATTGCCAACAAACTCGATCTTCTCTCTAGAAATAGTCTTCGTCAAAAAATCTGCTAGATTCTCATCAATTTGAAACTTCTATAATTTTAGCTCCTCTTTGTCAACAGCTTCTCTAAGCCAATGATATCTCACATTAATGTGTTTTGTTTTGCAGTGAAATGTATAATTTTTGCTCAAATTAAGAGCACTCTGATTGTCAATGAAAACATGATATTCATCTTGTTGCAAGCCTAACTCCAATAAAAATCTTTCAACCAAACTATCTCTTTATTGGTATATGCAATTGCAATATGCTTTGTCTACACATCTCTATATCCCGGATTGCCAAGATATAGCTCCCCTTACAAAAGTGAACAACTAACTGTTAGGTCTCATGTTATGAGCCTACATCCTCTAATCTTATTTTGATGATTACAAATAATTCCTAATATTGTTTGTCTAGTGTTTATGTGTTCTTATTAGGTATTGTAGACAAACAATATGTTGGAGGTTGGATGGACTGAGCCTTCACGATCACATCAAATGGAGGTTGGCGGAATATCGTATGAAGCCATTGTACATCAAGTCATATTCAAGATCAAGCTTTATCCGCAACCAAGTCAAGCATATTGAAGATCTATCAAGCTTGGGTAAATTAGTTTAGGGTTTATACTTTGTGTGTTAATATCTTAAGCTCAATATTAAACACACACAATTTAATGGTTTATGTGTTTTATGCATAAAAGTTTTCGCAAACAAATAAATATATAATACTTATTTGTTTTCTATGTGGATAAGTTGTTTTGGTTTAGCTATATAGATATGAAACAATATATATTCACATTTATGTGCTTCATACTATATTGAATTTGCAAAATATTATGTTTATGGATTGAAGACTTACTTACACTATTTTCATATCTTGTATAAGTCTATAAATCCATTCAAAAGTGTTTCAAAGTTTTGTTTAAGTCATTTTGGCAAAATCAAGTTTTCAACATGTTCATACTTATGTGATTTTACAAAATGATAAGATTTTACAAATGAGAAATACAAATTGAACAATTCTTTTTGTATTCATTATCATGTTTACAATCATTTCCTAAAGTTTATATTTTTCTGAATTTATTTAATACTTTTAAAAGAGGTTTGAATTTTGTTTTTACTATTCAATTCAGGCTGATAATCTATTATCAGTCGACTGGTCAGTCCACTGATGACATCGGTCGACTGATCAGTCAACTGAAGAATATGTCTGCAATCTTCAAAAGTTTCTGTTTTGTTTTGGTCGACTGACCAGTCAACTGGTGATCCATCAGTCGACTGATAAAGGTCATCAGTCGACTGATAAACTATCAATTGCATACAACGGTCAGCTCATCAGTCGACTAATAAAACCCGTTAGTCGACTGATGGCTTGTAACAGTTATTTTTTTAGTTTCCGTTTGTTTGTCTTTTTGCTGGGTTTCACTTGGGTTTTGAGCTTTGTTTCTTCATCCTATATATACTCTATACCATTTCACTTCTGAACTAAGAAGAAAAGTTTTAAAACACGTTTTAAAAGAGTTTTAGTTTGTTTTAAGTGTTTGTTTACAAAATTAGTTTTGTGAAGATTGTTTTATAAGAAGAGGAGATCAATTTCAGTTTGGGCTTTCAATCTTCCTATCCCTCTCTCTTGTGATTAGAGAAGTGTTTCTAAACTCATATCTCTAGCTTGTTTATGCTTTAATTGTTATATTCATATTTGCTAGACTTAATTGAGTTTATATTTGATTTTCTCATTGCTTGCACACACAACCATTGAGCTTAACTATTTTCACATATTGTATAATTTGCGGTTGTGGTGAGTGTAACCTTGAGAGTGAGCTTCATAGTGTTCTCACCTATTGTAGAGAACAAAATATTGTACTTGAGCTTTATTTGTGATAATCACATTGTAATGCACATTTACACCAAGAGGAGTGTGTGGTGAGGACGTAGTCGATACCAAGAGGAGTAGCGTCGGTAGTAAAGTCTACAGAGAGTAGTAAAGCCGAGCACTTGACGGAGGCAATACGTGAGGACCAACACTTGAGGTTGTAGTTTGTGTATGTACATTTTGAGAGATTTGTAGAGTTTTTGGTAAGCTAGAAAACCGAGTGTGTAGAGAAGTTCCGGCTTCCAAACCGGATGTGTCGATAGTGGAGTTCTCCCCAGGAGTGGGGAGCGGAGACGTAGGACGGAAGGTCCGAACTCCGTGATCATATTATTATGTTTGGGTTGCTCTTTGTGTCCACTATTTGTTTATATTATTTCTTGTTTATTTTCCCCTTTGCATATATATCCTTGCATATATCTATTGAATATCATCATTGTTAGGATATATTTGTCTATTAATTTTAATTAGCATTAATATCTAATAAGATTAGCAATAACCATATTCACCCCCCTCTAGGGTACTTTCACTAACATGAGATAGACTTTTTGTGATTGAGATTAGTTACCATATCCGCATCTGCAAAACCTTATAGTACTGGCTTAGAAACTCCAAAATTCAAACACAATTCAGAACTGCCTTTCAAATATTTTAAGATCCATTTTATAAATTTTCGATGTAATTTCCCTGGATTAGAAAGAATGCTACTCATAACGCCAACTGTATGAGCAATGTCTAGACGAGTGCAAACCATCACATACATCAAACTTCCAATAGTTGAGGAGAAAGGAATATTCAGGACCTGCAAGAGGAGTGCTAACTATCTTGGCACTTTTAATATTGGACATGTCAAGCAATCATTTAACACATTTCTCTTATGACAATCACAACTTCTTGGCTTTCTTATCACGAGCAATCTCCATACCAAGAATATGTTGTGCCAAATGCAAATTCTTCATACCAAAAGACTTAAATAAATCCTTCTTCAATCTGTTAATCTTCTGACTATCTTGATCAACAATCAACATGTCATCTCCTTAAAGTAAAATGATTATGAAGTTAGTATATGAAAATCTCCTAAAATATATACAAGAATCTTTAACTGTCCTCTGATAGCCATGACTCATCATGAAAGAATTAAATTTCTTGTACAACTGCCAGGGTGTAGAGTGGAGGGAGTGTAGGTCAAGAGGGGCACATGCCCTTTGGTTCAGCGTCGTTCCGACGTATAGTGCCAAGGCAATTTCTGTAGTTTTAAGTCTACATCCGTGTTGGTTTCAAAATTTTTTTTGAAGGCTTGGGTTTCTAGATTTCTAATGTGTTTTCAAAACCTTAGTCCTTGTACAGGTAACATGTGTTAATTTGATAGAGTAGTACAGTTGCTATGCGCTTGATACAAATATGCATAGTTGATACTTTTGTTTAGAGAGGCCAAAGGGCTAACTAAGGTTACAATTTTAATTCTTAAGATATAAATCTCCATGAAATAGGAAATAGTAAGGATAACTAATACTATGGAGGAATGATGATTATTCATTACTAAACTAGGTCTAATATGGACTTTGTTCTTATACTTTCTTTGTTCATGAACTGAGATTATATGCGTTTCTTGAAAGAAAAACTAGGAAAAAGTGTGTCCTGCTAATTAGTATGCATAGATGATTACCAAAGAAATTCACCATTACACTTATTTGACACTTGGATGGAGTTTCATGTCTTGCAGAAAACATTATAAGAAGAAAAATGAGGTCTATTACTTTTTTTGCAATCTCATTGATGTGTTGTGAAAATAGTGTTAAGATTGCAAGTGCACACTCAAGTTATTATATAGTAAAATGTTGATCCTACAAAGAAAGTGTGTACGAAAAATTCTAAGTTGGATTCTAGACTTGCTTGTGGACAAAGAGGAGTAAAAGTGAAAGTGATATTGGGAGCCCATTGGGAGCCCATTTGAAGCTTTCAGCTGACCTTTCACCAATGATAGTTGAAGATAGAGAATTAATGTCGAAGACTCCATATGCGAGCATAGTATAAAGTTTGATGTACGCTATGGTTTGTACGAGGCCGAATTTGTCACAGGCAGTTAGCATAGTTTGGAGATACATGCACAACTCGGGTCCGAGTCATTGGGATGTCATGAGATGGATTTTGAGGTACATTCGGGGTACTCTTAACGTTAGTTTGGTATTTGAGCGGAACACTAGCGATGGGTAGCTATGTATTAGATACGTAGATTCGGACGACGCTATAGATTTAGATAAACGCCGGTCGATGATGGGATATATGTTCACTTTAACCCGTGCGCTAGTGTTTTGGAGATGCACCTTGTAGTCTACAGTGGCTTTGTTGATGACGGGGGCAGAGTATATGGCAATTACCGAGGCTGTTAAGGAGGCGATTTGGCTTCGAGGACTTTTGGAGGATCTTGGTGTTTCACATCTATCTGTCACCATTTATTGTGATAGCATGAGTGCTATTTATTTGGAGAAGAATCAGGTCTTTTATGCGAGGACGAAGCATATCGACGTTCATTAGCACTTCGTTTAGGATGTTCTTGAAGATGGGGGATGTGGAGCTTATGAAGATTCACACAAAAGATAATCCAACGGATATGTTCACAAAGGTGGTTCCGAGCAATAAGTTTGATCATTGTAGAAACTTATTGCACATTCATGATTGTTGAGGCCTTTCGAGGCCATTTGGATGAACTACGAATGACTTGATCCCTTGGGAGAGGGGGTACGTAGGCAACCACATTGGTGCAACCAGTTTGGCGAGACAATACATTGGTGCTCATGTTGGTGTCGGTTCAGTTTTGGAAACACTTTGTCGAGGTGGAGAATTATAGAAAACATCGTTGAATTGTTCAAAATGTTGGAAAACATTAAAATTCAGCAGCCACAGGTGTAGTGCATGCCACACCCAGGTGTGACAGAAGTTGTCTGCTATAATTTATTATCAGGGGTGTAGTGTGTGTCACACCCAGGTGTGACAGAAGCTGTCTTCTACAATTCGTTGTCAGGGGTGTAGTGCGTGCTACACCCGGGTGTGGCAGACACATTTTCTAATTCCTAGCCTGTTTTGGATTGTGTTTTGTTATAAATAGAAACACGTCTTTCTAGGGTTTAGGAGAAGAGATAATCAGAGGAAATTGGTTCTTTTGAGCACTTTGAGAGGGAGATTATTGCGAGCGAGTGTGAAATTATTGCTTGGGTTATTTTGAGAGTTGTTTGAGAGATTGTAACCCATTGTTTCTCCTCTATATAGTGAAATCTCCTTATCCTCACCCCGGTGGACGTAGGCAATTTTCTGAACCACGTAAATCTCTGGGTTTGTGTGATTTTGGTTGTTATTTTATGAATTACACTCGTATTTGGTTCTTCTCTCATCGCTAGCCAACTCGTTTGGTTTGTGAGCACGCTTCCGAACGGTGCGCGACATATCTTTTGTAGTGGATTTGAAGGAAATCGTGCTATGTCTACATGCATAATACACAACGGAAGACATGTATGTAAAAAAATACTAAGTATGTAGAGAGCATGAAATATTCATATGGACCGTCTAATTAAATCTATCATGATTCTTATTGTTAAGAGAGCATACAAGGTTTGAAAGTCATACTTTTGTAGCGTGATTCGATAGTGAATCGGACAACCTTTAGCTTGCTCTCTTTGATGAAGAAAACTCCTCGTAGTGGATCTCCAACTCTTTAAGTAAACCCGAAAGCTATTAGATGCCTCTTGAGACGCGAGGCAAGATATCCACCCCGGGGTTCTTAAAATCCTACTACTTCCTCTTACTTAAAAATTTCCAGAGTTTAGTAGAAGGTATAGCTCTCTTGTTTTCTCTTATGGAAATTTAATTTTCATTAGCCTTTCATGAAGAGAGAGAGCTCATATTTATAGAGTGAAATGTGTTCATGATATGAATGACTCATCCTATGAGTCATGCAATGAATCATCAAAAATTAATGATTAATCAAGTGAGTCATGCAATGAATCATCTTATGAATCATTACATTTCAAAACCATGTGCTAATAAACCATGTGCTTAAGCCATACCATTAAGTGACTCATCTCATGACTCATTATACATGGTATGTGTATTTCATAAATGAGAATACCAAATTATTATTACTAATACAGTATTTCATAAATACGGTATATAGTATTATTCCAATCTTTAACTAATTAGTCACTATATGACCAAATAAATCAAGAGTTGACCAAAAGTCAACTGTTGAGCAAAAAGTCAACTAGTTGACTAAAAGTTAACTTTATGGGAAAAATACTGGAATTCATTTCCTAAGCACATAGCATTCCGATTTTACCGATATACATAACCGTTTATGTGTATCCGGTAAAAAAAATCATATATGTGTATCAATCATACGTATCACTCTATAAATTGTGTTTCATAGGATTCAAGTACGCGCTTGGTGTGACTCTAGGGCCCAACTCAAAAACTCGGTAGTGGATCATATCCATAAGTACAACAGAGGTGCTAGCTGCACATGAAGACTATCCGGGTATGAGTTGTGATAAAGGTCCGCAAGATGCTTATCCAATTTTATCAGGACCACTCAGTGATAATGCCGTACAGTCCGATCTCTTCGTCAAACCATGTCAAACTATTGAGCTTAGGGTATGAAAAACCGTCAAACCCTAATTGCTCAATTAGTGTTTGTTGATATTAAACTCATCCTATAAGATCAAACTGACACTCAGTTTATCTTATTTACCTCGTCCAAGGATTTCTAGGTTATAGTTATATCAAACAATCTTATGACATTAACCCTCTATACTGGGAGAGACGAATCCCATATTGGCATCTCAATATCTACTTATGCCTCGGGATGTACCCAACAAGAACCGTTATGCACAACTCGATGAGAACTGTGGTTAGGTAAAAGTCTAAGTACACCTATACTGACATGTAAGATATTGCACTCATGCCTCAGGTCAAGAGACTACTATGTACTATATCACTTGAGAACTTCTATTTGACAATTAAGTATAATTACCAACTAGATGTTCTCAGTGAATCGTTCAGTCAACTCATTCATCAATGAGTCACCTGTATACTATATCTTGATATTTCACATCAATGATCCAAGAGATGGATCATCATCCTACCAAAGGAGAAATAGAGTATACACTAGTCTACCCAAAGTGATGATGTCCCATTTCAACACTTCATTGACTAGAAACATTTTAGAATATACGTTAACGACAAATCAGATCTCTTCATTACGATCATATCTGAAATGTCTGATAGTCTGGTATCATTCTAAGGACTTTATCTGTATGAAAATACCAAATAAATCTAACCAAAATAGCATACTATTATTTTGAACAAGGATGTTATATTCATATAGGTCCTGTTATAATATACAATTATTACCTACAGGGCACCTATATCTAACAAACTCCCACTTGCACTAAGGCCAATCATTATAGTATCTAATACCCAATAGCTCAATAAGTTTTTCAAATTGTGTACGAGCAATTGCCTTTGTGAATGGATCTGCTACATTATCTTTTATTTCTACTCTTTCAATCTTGATCTCTTGGCGATCAACTATCTTCCTGATCAAGTGATACTTCCTCAGAATGTGTCTGGACTTATGGTGAGATCGGGGTTCCTTTGTCAGAGATATTGCAGTATTATTATCACAGTATAAAGGTACTGGATCTTTAATGGTGGGAACAACTTCCAGCTCTGAAAGGAACTTCCTCATCCAGACAGTTTCTTTGGCTGCATCATTTGCTGCAATGTATTCGGCTTCCATAGTAGAGTCTGCTACTGTGTCCTGTTTGGAACTTTTCTAACTGACAGCCCCTCTATTGATGGTAAAAACATATCCTGAAACAGATTTACTATCATCGATATCGCTCTGAAAGCTTGAGTCAGAAAAATCCTCTATTTGGAGGTCACTTTTACCGTATATAAAAAATAACTCTTTAGTCCTTTTCAGGTACTTAAGTATATTTTTGACTGCTTTCCAGTGCTCTTCTCCATGATTAGATTGGTATCTACTTACCATACTGAGTGAATAAGCGATATCCAGTCTAGTACATAACATAACATACATGATCGATCCTACTGTCGAGGCATAAGGAATTAGACTCATGCGTTTCCTCTCTTCATTAGTCCGGGGAGACATCTTTTTAGAGAGCGAGATTCTAGGAGATGCAGGTACAAAACCTTTCTTGGAATTTTTCATGCTAAACCGCTTTAGCACTTTGCCAATGTATCTAGATTGGGATAATCCTAATATCCTTTTAGATCTATCTCTATAGATTTGAATACCCAGTATACAGGATGCTTCACCCAAATCTTTCATGGAAAATCTTTTTGATAGCCAAATTTTAACCGCTTGTAATGACGGCATGTCATTACCGATTAAGAGTATATCGTCTACATACAAAATAAGAAACGATACTACACTCCTAATTATCCTTTTATACACATGGTTCATCTAGATTTTTGATGAAACCAAACTCTTTGATAGCATCATCAAAACAGATGTTCCATCTCCGCGATGCTTGCTTCAGTCCATAAATGGCTTTAAGCAACTTACATGCTTTTCCACTGCTCCCACTGACTACAAATCCCTCTGGTTGAGACATATATATGTACTCTTCTAAATCACCATTTAGAAATGCAGTTTTGATATCCATTTGCCAGATCTCGTAGTCATAGTGAGCAGCTATAGCAAGTAGGATCCGAATAGACTTTAGCATAGCCGCTAGAGAAAAGGTTTCATCGTAGTCCAAACCAGGTCTTTGACGAAAACCTTTAGTTACCAGTCTAGCTTTAAAAGTCTCTACTATCCCATCTACACCCATCTTTTTCATAAACAACCATTTGCAACCTATGGGTATCATCCCTTTAGGAGCATTGTCTAAGATCCATACTTTATTGGTGTACATAGAGTCTATTTCGGATTTTATTGCATCATGCCAAGCAACAGAGTCCCTACTCTGAGAGGCTTGCTGATAACTCAATGGTTCGTCATCATCTATGACGTGATCTAACATGCTACCTTCAATGAGAAAATCATATTGTCTCTTTGGTGCATGAGATTGCCTTGGATATCTGCGGAGTGGTTGAGGTTCTTCTGGTACAACTAAAATTTCTGTTTCTACTAAATTATCAGTATTGATTTGTATCTCTGAAATTTCTTCCAGTTCTAGCATGCTCCCACTAATTTCTTTTTCAAGAAATTCCTTCTCCAAGTAGGTAGCATACCGAGAAATAATTATCTTTTGTTCATCGATGTGGTAGAATTTATATCCCTGGGAATTCCTTAGATATCCTACAAATTTACACAATACTGACCGTGCCTCTAACTTTTTGGGATCTTGCTTTTTTACATAAGCATGACATCCCCAAATCTTAATATAATTAAGATGTGGTTTCATCCCATACCATATCTCATATGGAGGTTTAGGCACTGCTTTAGTTGGAACCTTATTCAGTAAGTGTGCTGCTGTATCCAACGCATACCCCCAGAATAAAAAAGGTAACTCAGCGTTACTCATCATGGAACGTACCATATCTAATGGGGTATGATTCCTCTTTTCTGACACGCCGTTAAGCTGTGATGTAAAAGGTGGAGTATCCTGAGAGAGAATCCCATTCTCTTTTAAAAACCCTAAGAATTCTGAGCTCAAGTATTCACCTCCTCGATCCGATCGAAGAATTTTAACTTTCTTGCTCGTTTGGTTCTCTACTTCATTTTTATACTCGATAAATTTCTCAAATGCTTCAGACTTGTGTTTCATCAAAAACACATGTCCAAATCTTAAAAAATCATCAGTAAAAGTAATAAAGTAGGAGTGGCCACCTCTGGCCATTGTAGACGTAGGACCACATACATCACTATGTATCAGTCCTAAGAGTTCTTTAACTCTTGCTCCAGTTCCCGTAAAAGGAGTCTTGGTCATTTTTCCTTTAAGACAGGACTTGCAAGTATCATAAGACTCAAAGTCAAATGGATCTAAATATCCATGTTTATGTAGCTTGCCAAGTCTTTCTTTATTAATATGACCAAGTCTACAATGCCATAAGAAAGCGTCGTTCATAACTGAGTGCTTTCTTTTATTAGTATGATGAGTATTCAGAATTGTGTTTTGATTAAGAATATAAATTCCATTACACAATGTTCCATAAGCAATCAACTTTTGATTAAATATGATATTCATAACATTGTTCTCCAACTTCCATAAGCAATCAACTTTTGATTAAATATGATATTCATAACATTGTTCTCCAACTTGAATATATATATCCATCTTTATCTAATAAAGATAGATATTATATTACACATCATAGTTGGTACAAAAGATATGGATATTATATTGCACATCATAGTTGGTACGAAATAGTAGCTTTTCAAAATCAAAATGTTTCTATTTGGCAAAACTAGATAAAAATCCCTTACTGTAAGTGCTGCAACTATTACACCATTACCAACTTGTAGGGTCATCTCTCCAGCTCTAAGTTTCCTATAACTTCTCAACCCCTGTAACAAATTACAGATGTGAGATCCTGATCCGGTATCTAATACCCAAGATGTAGGATTTATAGAAAAACAATTCTGAGTAACAAACACATCTGAAGATGAAGCAACATCTTGCTTCTTCTTGATGAGTGAGGCTAAGAATTCTGGATATATACTCTTAATATTTCTCAACCAGTCCATGTAATTAGGATCGGTTAACTTGTTCTGTTCTGATATGATTTTTAAGCCAGACATAATGGCCTGAAAGAGAGAGCAAAAATTATTTTAGCAGATGTTCAATACATAAAATAGATTTGGTTCATTTTTATCTAAGTTATGCCTCCCACTATTTTTTGAGTCCCTCAAAACCTTATAAGAGGTGATCGGAAAACAACCCCTTGTTGTCAAGTGGGATCAAGATCCAATTATCATTGAATGTATCAACCTTAACGAAAGCCAACAAATTGATACACTCAATAATTGGTAGACAACTTTTATCTTTTACACTCTTGTAATTCTTGATATGATTTTACCCCTAGTCTTTTATGACCTTGACGATAGCCAACAAATCATAAAAGCTAGTCAAGTTTGGACCCATCATTTCTTGACTGGCTTAAATTTAACTTATGCAAACTCTTGACGAAAGCCAACAAAGTTACATAACCAATTTAAGCTATCCTTGTATCTTATATACAGATGAATACTACTTAGCCATAGAATAGTATTACCTTGGCGATATCCAACAAACAAAGTATTTATAAGCTTAGTAGTATTCAACTGAAATGATGGAGGGCTACGGACGATTTCATAAATCTTTTACCGTAATCAAACTTGATATAGTTTAAAAATGCTCTATATTTATACTTGCAATAATTAAACTAGCCAGGTAAGTACAAGATTGGTGGGAGGGTTCCGAGATATTCATCGGGAATATTCATCAGACCTTAATTAAGTAACCACCGCTCTTTAAGACTATAGCGCGAAAGATTGGGCATCACCCCTAATCTTAAGTTGGGCATCACCCCATGAGCTATATCTCATAATTACTTTCCTAGACACTAGTTAAAAATTTGTTCTAAATACATCTCTTTTAACTGCTTTAGGCTTATTTATCTTTCACACTAACTCTATGTTAATGTCGGTCTCACCACTCTATGGTCAATAAACTCTTATTGCCATGTCTCACAAAGTTTAAAATGAGTTTTTATAATAAAAAACTATTTCTCTAGTGATATATATATATAAACTTTGCATAATATAGCACCCAATTGTATTGACATCTACAATTGGGGCACAACCAACATATCAACATATGTAATGTAAAGCTTATATAGAATGGTAGTGGACAACTAAAGAAAATAAAATGCAACTACACTAATTACATTTTAGCAAGCCATATGCAACTCCTTGCAGTGCTTGATCCCTTGCAAACTCTGTATTATTACAATCATATAAACATAGAACATGCAAGCCCCATTTATAATATAAAAATCATCTCGTAGGAAGGGTAATAATATTGCATTAAATGTAAAACAAAAGCTATAAATGAAATAACTAAACTAAGCAACCATAACCCCCCATACCCGAACAAGGGCCTATACCCGTAGGCGTAGCCCATGATCGGTGAGCAAGTGCCTAAACTCGTAGGCGTAACCCATGCTCGGGGATGGAAGAGGTCGTAAATAATTATTACATTTCTAACTTTATTACATCAATAAAAACATGCAAGAGAATAGTTGTCCACTACCATCCATAAACATAACATCCACGCAAGATGATAAATTATATAACTTAATCAACATTAAGAAATATGCATCTATCTAGTTATGCAACATATTGGAAACTAGATAGCATAAGGATTATCCATACTCAAATATGACTAACAAGCTTCTAACATACAACTACACTAGTTGTAATTAATTATTTTACAATTTATACAAGTGTTGTTTTACTCCTAAAAACTTATGAACCAAAAATCATATTTTTGAATCAACAACTTGTATAACTTATTACAAAATAACTTGAATTAATTAACTAGTTTCATCTAAACTAGAAATTAGAAGCAAGAATAAGGTCCTCCATGAGTTAGATGTACATGTTAAGATTCAATTAGATGGAACCATGGCTCTGATACCATGAAAGAAATCGTGCTATATCTACATGCATAATACACAGCGGAAGACATATATGTAAAAAATTACTAAGCATGTAGAGAGGATGAAATATTCATATGGACTGTCTAATTAAATCTAACATGATTCTTATTGTTAAGAGAGCATACAAGGTTTGAAAGTCATATTTTTGTAGCGTGATTCGATAGTGAATCGAACAACCTTTATCTTGCTCTCTTTGATGCAGATAACTCTTCGTAGTGGATCTCCAACTCTTTAAGTAAACCCGAAAGCTATTGGATGCTTTTTGAGACGCGAGGCAAGATATCTACCCCGGGTTTCTTAAAATCCTACTACTTCCTCTTACTCAAAGATTGCTAGAGTTTAGTAAGATGTATAACTCTCTTGTTTTCTCTTATGGAAATTTAATTTACATTAGCCTTTCATGAAGAGAGAGAGCTCATATTTATAGAGTGAAATGTGTTCATGACATGAATGACTCATCCTATGAGTCATGCAACGAATCATCAAAAATTAATGATTAATCAAGTGAGTCATGCAATGAATCATGCAATGAATCATCTTATGAATCATTACATTTCAAAACCATGTGCTAATAAACCATGTACTCAAACCATACCACTAAGTAACTCATCTCATGACTCATTATACATGGTATGTGTATTTCATAAATGAGAATACCAAATTATTATTACTAATATAGTATTTCATAAATACGGTATATAGTATTATTCCAATCTTTAACTAATTAGTCACTATATGACCAAATAAATCAAGAGTTGACCAAAAGTCAACTGTTGACCAAAAAGTCAACTAGTTGACTAAAAGTTAACTTTATGGGAAAAATACTAGAATTCATTTCCTAAGCACATAACATTTCGATTTTACCGATATACATAACCGTTTATGTGTATCCGGTAAAAAAATCATATATGCGTATCAATCATACGCATCACTTTATAAATTGTATTCCATAGGATTCAAGTACGCGCTTGGTGTAACTCTAGGGCCCAACTCAAAAACTCGGTAGTGGATCATATCCACAAGTACAACAGAGGTGCTAGCTGCACATAAAGACTATCCGGGTATGAGTTGTGATAAAGGTCCGCAAGATGCTTATCCAATTTTATCAGGACCACTCAGTGATAATGCCGTACAGTCCGATCTCTTCGTCAAACCATGTCAAACTATTGAGCTTAGGGTATGGAAAACTGTCAAACCCTAATTGCTCAATTAGTGTTTGTTGATATTAAACTCATAACCTATAAGATCAAACTGACACTCAGTTTATCTTATTTATCTCAGCCAAGGATTTCTAGGTTATAGTTATATCAAACAATCTTATAACATTAACCCTCTATACTGTGAGAGACGAATCCCATATTGGCATCTCAATATCTACTTATGCCTCGGGATGTACCCAACAAGAACCGTTATGCACAACTCGATGAGAACTGTGGTTAGGTAAAAGTCTAAGTACACCTATACTGACATGTAAGATATTGCACTCATGCCTCAGGTCAAGAGACTACTATGTACCATATCACTTGAGAACTTCTATTTGACAATTAAGTATAATTACCAACTAGATGTTCTCAGTGAGTCGTTCAGTCAACTCAGTCATCAATGAGTCACCTGTATATTATATCTTAATGTCTCACATCAATGATCCAAGAGATGGATCATCATCCTACCAAATGAGAAATAGAGTATACACTAGTCTACCCAAAATGATGATGTCTCATTTCAACACTTCATTGACTAGGAACATTTTAGAATATACGTTAACGACAAATCAGATCTCTTTATTACGATCATATCCAAAATGTATGATAGTTTGGTATCATTCTAAGGACTTTATCTGTATGAAAATACCAGATAAATCTAACCAAAATAGCATACTTTTATTTTGAACAAGGATGTTATATTCATATTGGTCCTATTATAATATACAATTATTACCTGCAGGGCACCTATATCTAACAGGATTATCTTTGTGCGTACTAAAACATCAGGATCAATAAGTGTTTGTTAGAATAATTTGCAATAAGAAAATAAAAGAATTGAATTTGATTTTATTCCCTCTAACTATTTAGAAAAAGAATGTTTACAACTCTCTCAAACTTAGTTACAATTTGAATTTCCTGATTACAAAAGAGAAGAAGATCGACGGAGATCCTCCCCTTTGTTTAAGTCTGGGTTCTTCGCGGTAGCGATGAGATGCCTCCCTCGAATGCTCGCGTCGAGTTTTCTTCTTGTTGACGATCCAAACGTCTTGAACTCATGGAACACGGTTGAATCCTCTTGATTGATATTGAGGATAACTTGCATGGCAAGTTTGGAACTCTGAACGAGTTGATAACTCAGAGCGAGTTTAAACTCTTGAAAAAGAGTTGATTTTTACCAAAAATTGGTTAATAGCCAAGGATGAAAGCTCCCTGTTGTTGAACGTCACCGAAGGATGAACATCGATCTTCCCCTTTGCGATTTTATGCCAGAAGCCGCTCAATGGTCTCCGATCTTGATCTGCCCAAAAAGATCCTCCCGAACTCTTCTGAGTTATGAGGTATTTGTAGGGGATTAAAGGGTGTAACCACCCACTTAATTTGCTCCTAAGTGGGGTTGTAATCCCCTCAAATTGTGGGAAACGGTTTTGGAACCGTTCAGCTCGTTTTTGAATGAGTCAAACATCAAAAATGGTGTTTTGGTCCCGAACTCTGCGTTTCAGACTTAAAATGCAGAGTTGGGCTTGTTTTAGGCTGAAAACGCCGTGTTCGCACAGCGTTGTAAATCCGAAACACAGAGTTGGGACGCAGAGATGAACTCTGCATTTTGAGTCCAAGAACTCTGCGTTTTCAACTAGAACACTGGGGATGACCTCTGTGTTTTAACTCTGGAATGCGGGCATGAGCTCTGCATTTTGAATCTGGGACGCAGAGGTGAGCTCTGCGTCTAGATTTGAAGAGACCGTGAATTTATTGTCTCTTTTGCTAGAGCGTTGCAAAGACCGTCGTCTTGTAACCTTCGTCTTGGTTCCTTGAAAATATGATAGTTGTCAGATTGTAACTCCTGATGTTGATTGTGAAGCCATCAAATTGTAGCTTCCATTATCGGTGTTTGATGGGGATAAGCTATTTGCAGTACTTTTTGGACAACCTACAAAATCCCCTCCAAAGTTTTCAAAAGTTCATGGTTGACTGGGATGAATTTTCGGAATACTTTGGATCTCAACTCTGATCTTGGAAATATTGATTCCTTGTCATAAAGGAGTTGTTCTCTGCACCCGCTTCGCAAGCATCTTAGTTGAAGGGACTTGCCACATAGGACCCGTGTGAGGATGAACTTCAAAGAGAAACTATAGCGATGGTACCAACCACTCATGAGCAGAAGCTCTCAAACGTCATGTCACGGCTCACATCCATTTAGCTGATAGGCCCAAAAATATTCATAGGATTTTTGACAAATTCTCAGCCATCAACGAATTTGATAAGCATTTACCGACTACCGTTTGAGTGGGCTAGCATGTGGATTGTCAAAATTCGTTCCACATGTAACGTTGTGCTAAAAGAATGAACTCTCTTAGACTTAGCGCTATGATTTTGAATGCATAGACTTTATCGTTTTTACGGGAAAAGACTAACCGGCAATGCGTGTTAGGCGTAGGCTTATATCGAATTTGGGATTGAGACAAAGTTACCCCAGAAATGGATTCTGGTATCCTTGTCACGGTAAAAGACTAACCAGCAATGCATGTTAGGCGCAAATTTATCTCTGTTTAGGATTCAAGATAAAGTTCCCAAGACGTGGATTCTGGTGTCTTTTTCATAGCAAAAGACTAACCGGCAACGCGTGTAAGGCATAGGCTTTGTCGTTGTTTTTTCCTGTGTTATGTTTTCACTTGAAACACTGAAAGAAAGTTAAAAGTGCCAAATGTGTAGTATTAACTTGGCATGAATTTTTACTTAAAATGAAATTCAGTGATTTTTTTTCATTATCATTAGGATAATTTCAGAAAATTTTTAATCCGCTAGGGATTTTATAATGAAAACTTGCTAAGGGATTAACAAGTTCATTGGGGGGGGGAGGGTTTGACTATTAGAAGTGTGATGTTAACCTAATAGTATTTTATAGGTCTATTCCTTTATTGAAGAGAGTCGATAAATTGATTTGGTCGTTAGATGTGTAATGTTAACTTGATAGGTTTGTGGACCTATCACTCTATTTAAGAGAGTGTAATGTTAACTTGAAAGGTTTGTGGACCTATCACTCTATTGAAGAGAGTCGATAAGTTGATTTGGTCGTCAGAGGTGTGATATTAATGTGACGGGAAAAATATTATGATCGAAGTAACTTTGATAACTTATCATCCTATTAAAAGAGGATTGATAAGTTAATTGGTTGTCCAATGTATGATGTTAACGTAACATGAAAAATATTACGATCGGAACAACTTTGAGGACTTATCATCCTATTGAAGAGGACTGATAAGTTGAATGGTCGTCAGAGGTGTGTTGTTAACTTGACGGGATTGTGGACCTATCGTTCTATTGAAGAGAGTTGATAAGTTGATTGGTAGAGATATAGGATTAACTTGATAAGAATTTGTTACAATCGGAGCAACTTTGTGGACTTATCATCCTATTGAAGAGGATTAATAAGTTGATTGTCAGAGGTGTGATATTAACGTGATAGAAGTTTGTTGTGATCGGAGCAACTTTGAGAAGTTATCATCCTATTAAAGAGGACTGATAAGTTAATTGGTCGTCAGAGGTATGATGTTAACTTGACAGGATTATAGACATGTCATCCTATTGAAGATGATCGAGAAGAAGATTCGTTAGTGGATTCCAGGTAACCAACCTCCAGTCTTGATTAAGACTTAGCAGGGGAAAATTTTTGCAGTTGACAGAGATATTCTATTAAACATGACAACTCAGAAAATTTATTACTCATAATCCAGTGGACTACAAATAAACTAACCCCCAGTCTTGAACAAGTATAGGGGAAAAAGAGACAGACAGGACACTATCCGTCAAGTCGTTCAGTGATATTGGAGTATAACGACTATGAAGAGTTTGTAATACGTCACACAACAGGCTGTTATCTGAAGAGTTTGGCTATCAGAGGTAACTGTGATAATTTTGTGAACCCTCCATCCTATTGTAGAGGATTGGCTTTAGTGGCCATAGTATCTTCCCCTTCTGACTGAGAAGATTGGGGTTGGTCCCATTGCTCAGGTTGATTCTGCCTACTTTGTTCTTCGGCTCTGATTCTAGTAATAATTTTTTGAGCCTGTTCGCCTTGAGAGATTAGTTGTCTCCAGAAACGATATTCTACAACCCTCATTTGTGCTAGAAGGTTGGTCTACAAGTTGTGTCGATAGGTCTCCACTAGGGTAGATTGTGTCATACCTGACGAACATCGGAGAACCATGCTTCGGAACCTCTTGACAAAGGCTTTGACGGACTCCCTCTTCTTCTGCTTAGTGGCGAGAAGGGTATGGATGGAGACTTCTGTATCATCTTCAAAGAATCTTGACAGGAAGAGTTGTAGACGGTAAAAATTACCTTTACAGATAGGGCCTGAATTCCGCCTACTTATTTAACTCGCATGCACGAGTCAAATCTACTCAAAAGTTGAGTTCTCTAGCATGAGTTAAGACTATGCGGTCGATGAACTCGCCTGCACGTCTAGACAACCCGCCAGGTAACCTAAAACTCACCGGCACACTTGACTCGCGTGCACGAGTCAAGTCTACTTATGAGGTAGACCCGCCTATATGGCCAGGCAATCGACGAACTCGCTAGACTCACCTAGGTTCTGGGCAGCCGCAGTATCACGTACAGGGATGGGCCTTCCCATTTCCCGCAACGTGAAGGGAAGGAGTACAACACTCCAAGCCTATCAGGTAGCCGCTCATAGTACAAGTGACCAGTCAAATCCACGTAGTCGTCAAACTCTCCTGCATGCCAGACTCGCTTGCACGAGTCAAGCTCATCCAAATCACCGGGATTCGCCTGCGGGTTCAAGCAACCAACCAGGCGATCAATAAGCTCGCCAGACACGCCAGAGTATTGTGCGGCCGTAGTATCATGTACAGTGATGGGTCTTCCCATTTCCTACAAGAAAGAGTACAGTACTCCAAACCCATCAAGTAACCGCTCACAGTACTGACTGTTGGACCCTAGAGGGGGGGTGATTAGGGTCTTATGCTAATCTAATCCGATTAAATGCCAATTAAAATTAATTAATACGTTATCCTAGCAAGTATAAAATACAACAAGATATGTGAGCTAGGATAAACAATATGAACAAGGGATATATCCTAGCAATGAGATATACTATGAGTTATATGCAAGGATATAAAACTAAGGGTGATATAAACATAAATAAGATAAACAAGATAGTGGATAATATGAACTAAGAGTAAATGACAATGGCGATATAAGATATGAGCATGAATATAAATGAACGCCAAAGCACACTCAAACACACTATATGATCACGGAGTTCGGACCTTCCGTCCTACGTCTCCGCTCCCCACTCCCGGGGAGAAATCCACTATCAACCGGGTTTTCTAACGTTCACCCGAATAACGTTTACACGTCACAATATCGGTTTTCAACGCTCACTGATCAACGTCACTCCTCACACTCGGTTTCTAGCTCACCGAAAACCTCACTACACACTCGGTTTCTAGCTCACCGAAAACCTTACAACACTCACAATGTAACAAATATAAATTTGTTCTCTACAATAGATGAGAACACAATGAAAGCACAACTCAAAGTTACAATCTCTCACCACCCAACTATACTATGTATGTAAATACTAAAAGCTCAATGTGGGTGTGTGTAACAATGAGTAAAATGAAATCTAACTCAAATAGCAAACTAGCAATAATTAATATATGATAAATCAATAATGAAATTGCTAGGGAAAAGAGTTAGAAAACTTCTCTATAAACACAAAGAGATGATGAGAAGATTTTGAGGATGAAATCCTCAACTGGTGATGCAAACTCCTCTTTGTTACAGCAAACCCCAAAAACAAACTAAACAAACTCAAATCCTTGTTTAAAACTTTCTTAAACTTGTTTTTAAAACTCTCTTAATCAATCTGAAAAGACATCAGTAATGGGGTATATATACCCACTAGAAATCTCAGCAAAAACCCCCAAAACAAATGACAAAACAGCCCCCAGAGAAATAGCTCAGAAATAGCCGTTAGAAGTCCAACGGTCATATAGTCGGTCGACCGAAAATCCCGTCGGTCGACCGATGAGAGAAAAAACACGAAGAAAACTTTCTGGACTAACGTCGGTCGACCGGAAATTCTGTCGGTCGACCGATTTGAGCTCTCGGTCGACCGGACCGGTCGACCGACGACTCTCTGGAAAAATACTGACGAATGGTCAATGGACCGGTCGACTGTACCGGTCGACCGAAAACTGACATTCCAGAAAAAATCGGTTTTAGAGCTGATTTTAAAACACTGTTTAAAAATATCAAATAAATTCCAAAAAATGTAAAACTTTGGGAAATGATTGTAGACATGATAATAAACATGCTACAACGACTGGTTTCAAAAAAGGACTTCCCAAATGAAAAATATCATCATTTTACAAACTAGTCCAAAACATGAAAATATGAGATACTTGAATTTTGATGTTTTGACATAAACCAACTTTTGAAACTTTGTGAAATGTTTTTGTAGACTTAGTAAAACATGTATAAACTGATATTGAAGTCTATAAACTAAGAATACAATATTTTCACAAAATTGCATATTCTATGCAATGTTTTCAAAAACATAATAGAAAATATGAAATATAGAATTTCATATATATAACCATAAAAACTCAAAACATATGTATGTATATATATAACTATATATATGCATAGAAACCAAAACTTATACATATATATATGACTATATATATATATACCGACATTCCGCCAACCTCCTTTGGATATCATCGTTGAAGCGCAATTCCATCCATCCTCCAACAACGTTGTTTGTCTACAAAACATAGGAATGCACAAACACTAGACAAACAACATTAGTAATAAATTGTTTGTTAAACATCATCAAAACAAGAAGGCCAACACTGACGACCAGCCAAGTCCACACAGATCCCAAACTCACCTGCATACTTAATTCGTCTGCATACTTAATTCGCCTACACGAATCAAGTTTGTCCAGACATACTTGACTCGCCTGCACGAGTCAAGAGCGGAATTCGCTCGCATGTTCAAGAAACCAGGCAGGTGACTAACAAACTCGCCAACTCGCCAGAGTACCCGACAGCTGTACTATCGTGTACATGGATGGGTCTTCCCATTCCTCACGACGTGAGGGGAAGGAGTACAGTGCTCCGAGCCCATCAAGTAGCCGTTCATAGTACAAATGAGAAACATGGCATCTCTCAACAGTAGATGGTCACAACCCATGATTCAGGAAGTGACCACGCCATCTCTCCTCTATTTAAGAGCCTCTCCTGGCTATAGGAAAGGGGTTAAAGGTTCGTTCATTGATAGAATCAGCGAACCAGACCATCAGCTTTCAGCTCCCGAGTGAGTGAAGGATCTGCTCTTTGCAACATTTCTGCAATATAGCATCTTCCTTGAGTTCTTGGCCTCGATCGCCATTGAACTCGGAGACTCGAACTCGATTAACACGAGCTTCTACTGTGCACTAAAGCTCTCCAGCAACCTCGATCGAATTGTCCAAGGAAAGCGGACTCAGTGCGAGAACTTAGCGAGGCATCCTATCGTTACCAAAGTCCCCACGTTAAACAAGGAGGGTATTCCCTCCACTTTTGTTATAATTTTGATTCATTAGTTTGTAATAATCTATTCTTATCAATACAAACAAAATCCCTGTTTTAGGAAATCAAAATTTACACCTACAGAAGATGGCGACCACAGTGGGAGAAACTGTTTTCTTAACCGAAATGGTGGTGACGCAGTTCAACGAGATTGCTATTGGGACAACCATAGAGTCCCTCGAAATCGAGTTCGACCAAACTAAATATGAAGAGTATTTGTCTTACTCCTCCTCCGTTGGCGATGCGTCCCGCAAACGCTACAGAGTCGTGCGTAGAAGCCGACCTCAAGCAGTTGAGGCCTCCACGCCTGAGGGCTCTACCCGAGTCATGGAAAGGGAACCTATTCCCCCCAAATCAACCAAGGCCGAGCCGAAGGCCAAAAAC
Organism: Asparagus officinalis; assembly: GCF_001876935.1. Classification (NCBI taxonomy): domain Eukaryota; kingdom Viridiplantae; phylum Streptophyta; class Magnoliopsida; order Asparagales; family Asparagaceae; genus Asparagus; species Asparagus officinalis. Next base: position 68,405,652 of record NC_033798.1, on the reverse strand, counting down.
ACGGGGCGAAAGACCACCAAGTGGGTTGTCAAACGACCCTCGTAGGCCTCAGCTCGGGAAGAGAGGGTGGTTCACCTTGGCGCAGACCACGCCGTCACAGTCTGCACAGACTCCCCTCTCTCTAGAAGAGCCCGCCAGCGGCGACGACAAGCCCTCACCTGGCAAGAGGCCTAAACCTTCGCCTCATATGACGGCCAAAATTATTATTCAGGTTTGAAAAGTGTAAGACAGAGAAGCAGCCCGCCCAACACTGGTAGGCTCGCCAAATCAGGTGAACCCTCGCGTTCAGGCGGACTTCACTCTGATCATAATATCCCCCGTTTCGACGGGTCCAGTATTTCTGACAAGCTTGGCCACTCAGGCGAACCAGTCAAAATGAGCAAGCCTGCCCACTCGAGTTGACTTTGTTTCTCAGGTCACATCCCTAATGCAAACAAACTGCCCAGATCAGGCGAGCCTGCCCGAATAGGCGAGCCCTCAGAATTAGGCAAGCCTCATCGAGTCCACTTGACGGGTGACCGTTGCGAACGAACGAGCCTTAACAACAAAGGCAAAACAGTAGACGAAACCTCCCAAACTCGCCTGCATAAACAAAGGGTCGAAGCTCGCCTGCATGCAGGAACTCGCCCAAGCACGATGACTCGCCTGTCAAGGCGAACTGCCTAACTCCAACACTTAACCATTCCACTCAGCGTACGCAAGAGAGTTCATCCAAACCGCTCTCTTGCGATTGCTTGGTTGACCCCTCTGGTGTCGGGAGTTGTCGCTAACCATCCGCAGAAGATCTCTAGGGTTACCTAACTCGCAAACGCACCATACATGAGGCGAATCCTCAATGTCACTATGAAAGGCTTATCCAAATGGTACTCGCTAACTGCCAGTGTATAAGAATGATGAAACCTTTGGTGTTCGAAAGGCTTGCTCAACGACCTTCCTAACCGAGATCTTCTCGTCGAAGGCGTAGCCACTAAAGAAGGCGTGCCGTCGATGATTTAGAACTCTCGTCTGCTACGGTTAACGTGACGGGGAAGGGTAAAAATATACTTCCAGATTCTCTAGACTTGGATTCCTTCCTGGGGCCCAGTCACCCGCTGGTTCAACGTGAGCGTGACGGTATATTCCTGCACACCCGTAGTCGTACAGGAGTAAATATCCCGCTCGATTATGCTCTCCTAGCGCCCCCTTCTGGTGGTGAAGAGGAAGTTTGCTCAGCGACGGCCACATCCTAGACATCACACTCGAGTCACGGTGAGTCAGCGAGGGTGCACATGTCTGAAACCTCAAGTGATAAGACGATCACCCAAAAGTTTGAAGAACATCAGGTCGCCATCGAGTCCATAAGAGACATGTTGGAGTAACTTCTGAACAAAAAGAAGAAAAATAAGAAGGCCACGCGTACCCCGCGGAAGCTGGTGGGAGGTAAGGAATGGGAACCTACTCCTAATCAGACGACCGAACAGGAGGATAATGTCGAACTCCTGTCGGATCACTCCTCAAAGTCGTCGACAGGAACATCGCGCACCGGGGGTACTACCCGGGATAATAGATTCGATGAGTTCCAAAGCCAACTCAATGCCTTGAAGCTCTAACAAAACATGAATAAACTGGGGGTGGTCAGACCATACCTTATCGAGTGGGACACAATCCCCTACCCGGCAAAGTTCAAACCCATTAGTTTGGTACAGTTTGATGGCAAGGGCTCACCCTCGCAGTACATCTATTACTTTATGGCTCAAACCAGATTCCTCACTTGGAACGATACCATCCTCACCCGGCTGTTCATCGGCACCCTCAAAGGGGTAGCGTTCGAGTGGTTCCGTAAGTTAGAACCTGGCTCCATCATAGCATGGGCCGATGCAGAAAGGCTCTTCTTGGCTCGCTTCTTCGACAACGACATCGAGGTATCGATGGCCACCCTCCTTGCTAAAAAGCAAAGGAAGTCAGAGTCAGTTAACGACTTTGTGAAGAGGTTCAGGAACCGATCAGTTCATTGCCGAGACCAAGTCTTCGAAGACACGTTTATTGAGATGTGTCGCAATAACCTCTCGATCCATATTCTGTCTAAGGTAGGTTAGCACGGTGGAAACCTAAACCTGGAAGGAACTCTTTTGACAAGGCGAGCAGGTTGAGAATATGATCAAAAGACTCGAGACTAAGGAGCCTCACCCCAGAAAGGGAGCTACAGAGCCGAACGCGCCTAGGGATCCCCCTCAATCGAGAGGAAAGGAGATCATGGCTGTTGACTCCACTCCGGCCCCTAAACCAACCCAAAAGCTCAAGCCCAGGCCATTTGAACAACGTCCCCTAAGGTAATACGACTTTAGGGAGGACCAAGTGGTGGCAACCCTCGATACTCTTATCAAGAGCAATAGGATTAAGCTACCGGAAGTCACAAAGGCTAAGGAGGTGAACAAAAACAGTGATCCGAGCTACTGTGCGTACCACAGGTTCCTCGGTCACCCTACCTCCAAATGTTATATCCTCAAGGATAAGCTTCAGGAACTCTACGATGCGGGGGTCCTAAAGAAGGAGAAGGTACAGAAATAGGTGACCACAAATATGATCACTCTAAGTTTCGGAAAAGATCTCCCGGAGGTTCGGGCGCTAGCATGAGTGGCTCCTATCCCCAAGGTGATCCTCAAGATTACTAACAACGATCCTCACAAGCAACGAGGAAAAGGTTTAGTGTCCCAGATTTTGCCATCAGGTTAAGTAATATGGGTCCACCCAAACCTCCTCAGCGATGAGAAATGGGCTTCAAGGCCTTCGAGGAGGACCAAAGGTAAACCTTGTAACGCTGTCTCTGCTATCCCAGATGAAGGCAAAACGGCAGTAGCCGCCCTCACCGATTCTGACAAGGACGCTG
>NC_033798.1:68389798-68402776 GCF_001876935.1 Asparagus officinalis | reverse complement strand
CGGCAGGACCCTCCACGTGGCCACCCGCAATAGCCCCTCCGAATCCCGATGCGATGAGCTTGAGTAGGCAACCTTTCCATTTCAACGTACTCGCGTAGTTGAAAAACACCCCGGCCAGAATCACCATGTACGAACTCTTGTGTCTGTCTAGACCTACACGGGAGGCTCTACAAGAGGCATTGGCCGATTCAGAGGTCTTCGCCACACACTTCTCATCCTCAAGCGAAGAAGACGCGGGAAAGAAGTGCTTACAGTGCTATCAGGCCTCCGAACGGCAGGTCCCCTGCATCATGTTCACCCCTGAGGACATGCTAATCAAAAGCACTTCTCACGTTCGACCCTTGTACTTCACGGGGTACATCGGTTCCTCCGAAGTGGACCGAATCCAAGTCGACCTAGGATCCGCGTTGAGCATTGTCCCCCTGAAACTTATGCAGCACCTGGGGGTCCCCCAGAAGCGTCTTTCCATGACAACTACAACCATCTTTGGCTTTAATGCCACTGGGACGAGGCCGCTTAGCAAGATCTGCCTAAAGTGCCGTATAGGCGACATGAAGATAGAGGTCACCTGCTACGTCATTGACGCCGAGCCTTCCTACAACATACTGTTGGGACAACCATGGATCCATAACAACCGCATTGTCCCATCCACATTGCACCAATGCCTAAAATAAATGGATGACTACGATCGGGTGAAAACAGTAGTTGCTGACAAACAACCCTTCAAAGGAGTCGAGAACTACTTTACGGATTCCTTGCTTTACCAAGACTCTGACGAACCACCGGTCAAGGAGCTCGAAAGTGGCAACGAAGCAGATAGTGAACTCGAATACGGTGACAGCCTTGTCCTGAATGATTTTGAATCGATTGTAATCGGCTACGAAAGCCATAATGTAACCGATGTTGTCCAGGCAGACGAGATTATCTTGAATGAGAAGTTCAACTTTGCTTACTTGTCATCTTGCCCGACATCCGAGGAAGACTTGCCTGACGATTCGATGTCGGGGCTGTACAATGACTCTTCCCAACACTTTCCTGTCTACTCGGCGTGTGTTACAAAGGGACAAATGATTGAGTCTTCGCAGGCTGTATTCGTTGTGCCTGCCGGGAGAGTTATCAAAGGGATATCATCTTCAGTAGGATAGACTATCCCTTTCGCACATTATGGGACGAATCCAAAGAAGAAGAACCCGCACCCCAGTTTTCATAATACAGTCAAACAGCAAAGCGCATGATGAGGGACTTGGGTTACGACTTCGCTCGTCAAGAAGGCCTGAACTATGGCCGAGGATGGAAGACGGTCATCCGACCCGCCTATGTGCCTAAAGGCAAACCCTCGAATTACTTCACCAAGACTCAAAGAGGCTTGGGCTACATTTCTTCCTCATCGGAGTTGTTCTGTAATTGCGGCGAGGACTCTGACGATCCCCACTCGGATGATCGATCATCAACATCCTCGGCATGGGACTCAGACGTTAGCATGGGCGACTTGTTCAGATACCTCACGATAAATGTAGCTACGACTGATCCCACCGAAATGGGAGAGGATGACCAGGACCCACTTTATGATGAAACGTGAGACCGCCATGTTAATGCTCAATGGAGCAGTTGCTTCGAGCAACGTGAACCGCCCATTGAGAACGAAATCCTCCAAGTAAATATGGGCGATGAGGCTAACCCCAAGCCCATATTTATCAGTGGTAGCTTACCTCCCCAAGAGAAGGAAGACCTCATTTCCCTTATACAGGAATACATTGATGTCTTCGCATGGAATTATGAGGACATGCCAGGCCTTGATCCTCGAATCGCCATGCATCACCTCAACATCGGCTCAGACGCCAAACCCATAAAGCAACATCAGAGACAGTTTCGTCCACAAATCATGGAGACGATCAAGGCCGAAGTGAAGAAGCTGATCGAATCTGGCTTCATTAGAGAGGAACAGCACCCCGATTGGGTAGCCAACATTGTTCTAGTCCTAAAGAAGAATGGTAAGATCCGCATCTGCATTGACTTCAGAAACCTCAATGCCGCTTACCCAAAAACCGAGTTTCCCTTACCCATCATGTATGTCATCATTGATAACACGTGTGAGTTTGAGAGAATGTCCTTTATGGATGGATTCTCAGGGTATAATCAGATCAAGATGCACCCTGACGATGAAAAGCATATTTCATTCAGAACTCTAATTGGGGTATACTGCTACACGGTCATGCCTTTCAGACTCAAAAACATCGATGCAACTTATCAACGTGCCATGAGCATAATTTTTTGAGACTATCTGCGAAAGACAGTCGAGTGCTATGTGGACGATCTGGTCGTAAAAAGCCGCAACAAAGACGACCATCTCCAAGACCTGAGAGTAATGTTCGAACTCATGAGAACTCAAGATGAACCCAACGAAATCATTCTTAGGGATGTCCAATGGTAAATTCCTTGGATTCGTAGTCACGACAAAAAGGATCGTATCGATCCAAATAAGGTGAGAGCTATCCAAGAGCTCTAGCCACCCCGGAATCTCAAAGAATTAAGGGGCCTTCAGGGGCGATTGGCTTATATCCAGAGGTTCATCTTAAACCTTTCGGGCAAATGCCAACCCTTCGCCAAATTGATGAAGAAAGGTGTCTCCTTTGTGTGGGACGAGCCGTTCCAGCGGGCCTTCGAAGAGATCAAAGCTTATCTCTCGAGCCCACCCGTCCTGGCAGCTCCGATCTCGGGAAAGTCATTCCTCATCTATATACGAGCCATGGAGCATTCTCTAGGCACCCTCCTGGCACAAAATGACGATGCTGGTCACGAGCAAGGCATCTACTACCTGAGTAGAACTCTACAAGACGCTGAGCGATGATACCCCATGGTCGAAAAGGAGTGCCTAGCCTTGGTATTCACTATTCAAAAGATGCGACACTACCTAGTTGGCCAGACTATCCATTTTATTTCCTGGATAAACCCCATCTGAGTCTTCATGACGCAGCCAGGGGCGTTAAATTGGTGCCTGGCCAGGTGGGCACTCCTGTTGTCCTAGTACGACATCCACTTCATGCCGCAGAAATCAGTCAAATGACAGGCCATCTGCGATCTCATGGCCAGCCATCCACTGGGAGTGAAAAGTAACTTGTTTGATGACTTGCCAGATAAACCCTCCAAAGTCAACACAACCTCCCTAGCAGAGGTTTGGCAGATGTTCTTCGATGGTGCATCTCACGTCGGCATGCACGGATCTATCATGGTAGGAGTAGGGGTGATCTTCATTTCCCAACATAACCATGTGTTAACCCGAGCCTTTTCTCTGACTAAGCCATGCACCAACAACGTGACTGAGTACAACACGCTGCTCATTAGGCTCGAACTAGCTAAGGAGTTAGAGATAAAGCATCTCGAAGCCTACGGTGATGCTCAGCTCATTGTCAAATAGATGACGGGAGAATACGAAGTTAGGAATGACAATTTGATCCCCCTTCATAAAACAGCTATCAAACTAGTTAAGTCCTTCGTAAACTTCTACATCGAGCATGTGCTTCGCTCCAAGAATACGCACACAGATGCTCTGGCGTCCTTAGCAGCTAACCTGGCCCTACCGTTAGGGACAGATCAGCGCGTCATAGTCGCGAGCCGACAACTCTTCCAGGCAGAAGAAGTTCTGGAAGTGAACACTATACACTAGGTTTCAGATCAACCCGACCCGAAAGATTGGCATCTCCCGATCATCGATTACGTCTTGTACGGCATGCTGCCTGAAGACGTCAGAGAGTGAGAGTCTGTTCGTCGGCGCACCTTAAGATTCTACTACGACTCGACCACGAAAGCGTTGTATCGTAGATCGTATGATGGTTTGCTGCTATGATGTCTTTCAAAGACGGAAGCACAAGAAGCTTTGCGCGAAGCCCACGATGGTACCTGTGGGGCTCACCAGCCCAGACCCAAGCTTTAGGATCGTCTGTGGAGGATAGACTACTTTTGGCCCGGGATGGTCGGCGACGCAGTTGCTTACGCCAAATGTTACCATACGTGCTAAATCCACGCCAATTACATGCATCGATCTCCTGAATACCTTCACTCAACGACAGCGTCATGGCCATTTGAAGCATGGCGGATGGATATCATCGGGCCTATATCCCCACCATCAGTAAGGGGTCACCGTTTCATCCTAGCAATCACCGACTATTTCTCCAAATGGGCCGAAACCGTCCCCTTAAGAGAAGTAAAAACCAACGATGTGATTAAATTCATCAAGCATAACATCATATATCGATACGGCATACCCCGACGTATCATTCACAACAACAAAACGCAATTCGTTAGTCATGCATTCACCCGGTTCTGTGACAAGTTCAGAATCCCGAACCTTTCCTCTACAGCTTATAACCCTTTAGCGAATGGTTTAGCCAAAGCCTTCAACAAAACAATCGTCAAAATCCTGACCTAGCTGACCTCCACTAGCAAACGTGATTGGAATGAGAAGCTTGGTGAAAGCTTATGGGCGTATCACATGACGGTCCGCACGCCGACCGGCACCACGCCTTACTCATTGATATATCACTGTGAGGCCGTATTACCATTAGAGATTCGAATTTCATCTCTCCGTATCGCTCTAGCGACAGGGTTGACGACTGAGGATAACCACCAACAGCGTCTCACGGAACTCAAAGCGCTAGATGAAAGGCGGCTTGAAGCCCAGTAGCACATTGAGTTCTACCAAGCCCGAATGGCCAAGGCTTTCGACCAGAAAGTTAAGCGCCGATTCTTCAAGGAGGGAGAATTGACCCTCGCTGTTTGATGGCCGATGATTCTCAACTCTAAAAAGAAGGGCAACTTTCAGCCCAAATGGGAAGGACCATTCGTAGTAGAGACGGTCTATTCGAATGGAGCTTATCGTCTTATCAAATCAAATGGAGATAAGATCATGATGCCTATCAACGAAAAATTCCTGAAGAAGTACTACCCTTAGTCCTTCATTACACTCCCACTGGTGCATGAGTCTAAACTATCCCCAAATACTCCCACTGGTGCATGAGTCTAAACTGCCCCTTTTCCTCCAACTGGTACACGAGGCTAAACTATTTCTAACTTGTGTACCCCGTCATATACATGAGTGTGAGACACCGCTTACGGGGAATCCCTAAAAGATACTACGTATAGTATTCTTAGGGATAACCCGAAACCCCCTATTCGGTCAAACCTTTCTACAGTTAGGACCAAAACAAACTATCAAGTTAACCCCCACCTCTGATAGTCATTCCTCCGTCAGTCTCATTCAACTGGATGATGGATCTCTTAAATCCCGTCATGTTAACTATTACCTCTGGAAAAATTAACTTACCAATCCTCTCCAATAGGATGGTGAGCCCATAGAGTTGCTCACATCGCAACAAATAATCCCGTCACGTTAACTATTACCTCTGGCAAAATCAACTAACCAATCCTCTCTAATAAGATGGTGAGCCCACAGAGTTGCTCACATAGCAACAAATAATCCCGTCATGTTAACTGTCACCTCTGGAAAAATCAACTTATCGATCCTTTCCCATAGGATGATAGGTCCCCATAGTTGCTCCAATCGCAACAAAATTCTATCAGGTTAATGATCACCTCCGATAGCCGGCCTCATCACTCCCACGAGTGACGCTGCCCGAGTAGTAACTTACCATGCGACGTGTTGCTACCCCAGTCAGTCGTCACACTCATACGTCCCTGAATGACCTGACCTATTCTGAATGTTCTAATATTCTCTTAGAACAATCGACAGGTAGCAGCCCACCATGCGACGGCTCCTACAACAATCAATCGTCACACTCATACGTCCCTGAATGATTCGATTACCCTGATATCATCATCCTCATAAATGACGTTGTTCATTAGGAGCGGCTTACCAGGCGACATGCTCCAATCGACCCCCGAACCGTAACTCGCCAAATGGCGAGTCATTGTTGGGACCCTGATTTGGTCACATGCACAAGCAACCGCTCTGTTTGGGTTAGATTGTTAACCTTCAACATCTAAAACTCGCCTTAACTACAATGCGAGAGTCGAAATTAACCTAACCCCGTGCCTCGAACGGCCAAGGGCAGAGGAGGATCTTAGCAATTAAGTTTAAGATAAACTCCTTGAAGGCTCGCCACACTACAAAAAACAGTGTAGCCAGCTCGAATCAAGCGACGAACAGTAAAGGCGAGTCAAACACAATAACCGTCGAGGATTTGCTAAAAGTCCTAAGCATAAATCAACGCAGAAGAGTAAGGAAAAGCGACACGTGTAAAATCAAAGTCAGTCAAAGACATAATACTATTCCAAGCTGAGTTTAAAAAAACATCATGTTTCGGACGAAGATGCAACGAGCATCAGCAAAATTACATCAGTGCATAAAAAAAAGAAGAAGAACATTCTAAATCAACTTCAACAGGCTGAAGGCGGCGATCCTAGCCTTGATGTCCGCAAGTTCTGCCGCGTGCCTGGCTCGGACCTTCTCCTCCTATTGCTGCTGAAGCTTGGCGAGAGCAGCCTCACCATCCTCCTCTTCCTGACGAAGGATCTGAAGCGCCTTTACCTCCTCCTCAGCGACGTGACAGACCCGCACTTTCTCACGCTCGAGGTTCTTCAGGTTTTTCTCTCCCTCGAAGGACCCGGCGTCCAGGAAGAAAGCGGCATCAAGATAGACATCCATCTTAGCCATCAAAGCATGATGTTGCTTGCGTAGGTGTCTAAGCTGAGCCTCCTTCTCCAGGATGCGCCTTGCCAAAGCCTCGCGTTCAAATAGGGCACTCATCACGAGAGGTGTCGGATCGTCTTTAGGGTCGGCATGAACCAGCCCCTCTAAGCGGTACATCAACCCCTCCAAACGATGGAGCTCTCGCTCATATCACTTGGCGAGCTGAGGGCTGCCCACACGTCGGACCTCCTCGAGACGTTCAATAACAAAGGGGAGCATGTCATAGTACCTCCCAACGTCTTGGCTAATGGCAGTGGCCGTCCTATGCAAGTCGTCCTCCAACTTTTAGAGGATGTCGAGCGTCGGAGCGAGATTCATAGCGGTTGGCCCCTGGATTGGGTTGATAGTAGTAGTCGACATGACATTAGTGCTAACAACAGCAGAGGAAGAGGCGACCCCTTTGCCTTTAGAAATGTGCGAATTGATCTTAGGAGCCATGTTCAGGATGTGGACTGCTCTGCAAGAATTTTCTTCAGGCAAACACTTATGAGCGTGAGAACACCATCAAGAGAAAAGCGAAGACATTATGTAGAGGAGAATTCGACGGATGAGATCCGTGGGTTCAAATGGATCGAGCAGCTCAGATCCCCCATACCACTTCGAATTCGATGCCTTTGAAGGCCGTAGCCTCTGGGATTCCGAATCAATGGTTCAGATCAAACGCGGAAGGCAGAGCGTTCTGTCACTTCGCACTTAATGAGGATTAACGCGCCCACATTGTCCTAGCTGGCAAGCACTTGGGTCCTTAGGTGGACGTGTGGCACAGACTCACCTATGCTTGAGTTTTGCTTGCTGCATAAACTCGCCTTTGTTTGAGTTTCGCCAATGGCACAAACTCATCTATGCTTGAGTTTCGCCTGCAGCACAAACTCACCTATGCTTGAGCTTCGCTTGCAGCACAAACTCGCCTGTGTTTGAGTTTTGCCTGTGGCACAGACTCACCTATGCTTGAGTTTCGCTTGTAGGAATCGGGAAGGCGTCGTATAGCCAGTGCCACCTGCAAGACCAATGACTGCACCTTTTGGGAGGGCCTCATCAGAAAAAGTGGCTGCAATGCAAAGCCGAAGAATTAGAACAGAATCCACTCTTGGAGTCAGAAACTTTCTCGAGTTCCCCAAACAGGCGAATCTCGCCCGACGAAACCAATTTTTCCTGGCAAGTGTTGAATTCACCTAACAAAAGGCAAATCTGCTTGACAAAAGCAGAATTCGTCTTTACCCGATTCCGCCTGTCAAAGCAGAATTCGTTTTCACCCGATGAAAGTTGATTTCGCCTGTCAAAGCAGAATTCGCCTTCACCCGATGAAAGCTGATTTCGCCTATCGAAGGAGAATTCGCCTTCACCTAATGAAAGCTGATTTCGACTATCAAAGCAGAAGTCACCTTCACCTGATGAAACCTGAATCCGCCTAAAAATGGCTAGTTTCACCCAAATCGGAAAAATTGCCAAAAATGGCAAAATCCACTGACGAAGACGAGCAGTGCTCATCTTCCCGACCCAGCATCGATCGTCAATGCGAAGTCGTTAAACAACCCACTAGACTTACCCAAGTGTGTCCCAGGAGCACGGGCGGCCGTACCGGTGGCGATGCTACCGGGATAGCGACCGGGACCCTTTCCCTTCGCAATGCATTTCTTAGCTTTCGGCGCCATATTGAAAAGTCGGAGACGAAGCTGGAGTTCTTTCTCTCTAAATATTTCGAGCAAGGAGAAATCCCTGAGCACAGTAGTCCTTAAGGGAAGGAGACAAAGCCTATTTAAAGGCGAGATGCTTGCGGTTGAGAGACGTGGCCACGATCGAAATCAACGGCCCAGATTGCTCTCAACAGTTCAATTTTCGACAGTAACAGAGGAACCGTCGAAACAAGAAACGGGTCGGTCAAGTCGAAACCCAGAACCCGAACTAAAATTCATGATTGAGTCTAACGGCCGGATTCAAAAAGTATGGCCACAATTCGTCATCAAGCGAGATGCACGGAAGCGACATCGCTTTGTCAAATCGCATTTAATGCGACCTGAGGAGCCCACACAGCCTTAGATGGAAGGCACAAAGCTTCGCCTACGAACGCGTGGCTCGCCTTCTACCGATTCGAACTTTGCTTGGGAGGACAAATTTCGCCTACGAACACGTGGTTCACCCTCCACCATTTCAAATTTCGCCTGTGAAAATGAAACTCGCCTGCGAACAACAAGTTCGCTTCGCCAGTGAGAACGAGTGTCGCCTTAACCGCTCGTCTGTTTGGCCTCGTTCACCTGTGAAGGAAAATCTCGATTGGTCTAGCTCATCCGAAGTGTCGAGCTGTCAACTCGCACGAATGGAGCGGTCTCACCTACACAGTCAGACCTACCAAGCGATACAACCTATTGACATCCTCCGGGCGCACCCGTAGGTAACGGTCGTTTTAGTTTAAGTCGTTACGATACAACCAAACTACGACCTGACGGTTATAATTAACTCAAACCCACGCCTCAAACACCTAAGGTTAGAGGAGAAGTCTTAGCTTTAAGCCTAAGAGAAACTACTTGACAACTCATCGTACTGAGGGGAATAGTACGACTAGCCCGATTCAAAGGATAATCGGTAAAGGCTTATAAAACCCGTTGAGGGCTGGGGATTTGCCAAAAATCCCAAAGGTCGATCACCAAGGGGGAAACATGCACATGAGATATAGAAAAGGCATAATTCCATTCATAGTTAACTTAAAAGTTATGATGATACATTCAAAACAAAGTCATGATAAAACAAGAAGAGCCTCAAAATATCGACCCACTCTGTCGAACCTACGCCAGCTGAATAAAGGAGGTGAGTTCAGCTTTAACGATAGCTATCTTCCTTGCCCGATCCACTTGGACCTGATCCTCCGCCTCCCTTCGGATCTTAGTCTTGAAAGACGCAACAGCGACAAAGTCTTCTTGACGGAGCATCTGAAGGTTCTGCATCTCCCTTTCAACTACTCCATGGATGTTCGCACTTTTGAGTTGCAAGCCTTTCAGAGCCGTCTCTTCCTCCATAAGCTAGGCCTTCATTCGAGCGATAGTGGAGACGAAGGCATCAATCTCTACCTGCAACAGATGTTGTAGGGTAAGTAGACCCGTGACAAAAGCCCCTTTGTCCGATAGGTCCCTCTCCCGAATCTCCCGCTCCCGTGTCCCTCTGATCTGAGCCTGAGACACGAGTCGCTCCACGTCTGGTTCCAAATCAGCTCGCAGCAGGACTTCCAAGCGTGTCAGACGTGACTCGAAACCGAGAAGAATGACCAGACAACGCAAACCCTCTTGAGCCTCGCCCAAACACCTGAGATCGGCGATGTAGTTCATGAGGAAAGGTTTAAAGTCTGCATAGGTCCCCCAACCAAGACTAGTGATAGAGACCACTTACTTCATGGCATTCTGCAGTTGCCTGAGGACACCCTGTGCAGATCTGGAGCTCGGAGAGATAGATTCCCGGTCAACTAAAACTATGGCAATGGGTTGGATCAAAGGGATAACCCCTTCGCCAGGAAGAGGAGACTGAGAGGACCGCTGGGGGGAAGCGTAGGTGCATTCTTCCTCCTCCTCGTCCAAAAGGATGATGGGTTCAGGTTGGACAGCCTCCCTCTTCCCCTTCGAAGCATATGTTTTGCTCTCAACAGTTCAATTTTCGACAGTAACAGAGGAACCGTCGAAACAAGAAACGGGTCGGTCAAGTCGAAACCCAGAACCCGAACTAAAATTCATGATTGAGTCTAACGGCCGGATTCAAAAAGTATGGCCACAATTCGTCATCAAGCGAGATGCACGGAAGCGACATCGCTTTGTCAAATCGCATTTAATGCGACCTGAGGAGCCCACACAGCCTTAGATGGAAGGCACAAAGCTTCGCCTACGAACGCGTGGCTCGCCTTCTACCGATTCGAACTTTGCTTGGGAGGACAAATTTCGCCTACGAACACGTGGCTCACCCTCCACCATTTCAAATTTCGCCTGTGAAAATGAAACTCGCCTGCGAACAACAAGTTCGCTTCGCCAGTGAGAACGAGTGTCGCCTTAACCGCTCGTCTGTTTGGCCTCGTTCACCTGTGAAGGAAAATCTCGATTGGTCTAGCTCATCCGAAGTGTCGAGCTGTCAACTCGCACGAATGGAGCGGTCTCACCTACACAGTCAGACCTACCAAGCGATACAACCTATTGACATCCTCCGGGCGCACCCGTAGGTAACGGTCGTTTTAGTTTAAGTCGTTACGATACAACCAAACTACGACCTGACGGTTATAATTAACTCAAACCCACGCCTCAAACACCTAAGGTTAGAGGAGAAGTCTTAGCTTTAAGCCTAAGAGAAACTACTTGACAACTCATCGTACTGAGGGGAATAGTACGACTAGCCCGATTCAAAGGATAATCGGTAAAGGCTTATAAAACCCGTTGAGGGCTGGGGATTTGCCAAAAATCCCAAAGGTCGATCACCAAGGGGGAAACATGCACATGAGATATAGAAAAGGCATAATTCCATTCATAGTTAACTTAAAAGTTATGATGATACATTCAAAACAAAGTCATGATAAAACAAGAAGAGCCTCAAAATATCGACCCACTCTGTCGAACCTACGCCAGCTGAATAAAGGAGGTGAGTTCAGCTTTAACGATAGCTATCTTCCTTGCCCGATCCACTTGGACCTGATCCTCCGCCTCCCTTCGGATCTTAGTCTTGAAAGACGCAACAGCGACAAAGTCTTCTTGACGGAGCATCTGAAGGTTCTGCATCTCCCTTTCAACTACTCCATGGATGTTCGCACTTTTGAGTTGCAAGCCTTTCAGAGCCGTCTCTTCCTCCATAAGCTAGGCCTTCATTCGAGCGATAGTGGAGACGAAGGCATCAATCTCTACCTGCAACAGATGTTGTAGGGTAAGTAGACCCGTGACAAAAGCCCCTTTGTCCGATAGGTCCCTCTCCCGAATCTCCCGCTCCCGTGTCCCTCTGATCTGAGCCTGAGACACGAGTCGCTCCACGTCTGGTTCCAAATCAGCTCGCAGCAGGACTTCCAAGCGTGTCAGACGTGACTCGAAACCGAGAAGAATGACCAGACAACGCAAACCCTCTTGAGCCTCGCCCAAACACCTGAGATCGGCGATGTAGTTCATGAGGAAAGGTTTAAAGTCTGCATAGGTCCCCCAACCAAGACTAGTGATAGAGACCACTTACTTCATGGCATTCTGCAGTTGCCTGAGGACACCCTGTGCAGATCTGGAGCTCGGAGAGATAGATTCCCGGTCAACTAAAACTATGGCAATGGGTTGGATCAAAGGGATAACCCCTTCGCCAGGAAGAGGAGACTGAGAGGACCGCTGGGGGGAAGCGTAGGTGCATTCTTCCTCCTCCTCGTCCAAAAGGATGATGGGTTCAGGTTGGACAGCCTCCCTCTTCCCCTTCGAAGCATATGTTTTCTAAGAAGCCATTTCAAATCTAGGAAGCCTGAGTTTTCTCTAAGAAGATTTGAGAGAGAGAACTTACGAGTGTAGTGATCCTCCTGCAAAGGAGATGAATCAACACTATATACATAAGATCTCGACCGTCATGATTCGCTGACCACTTGAAGACAACAGTCTTGATTCAACGGTTCCAATCGAACGGGCACGAACAAAGCAAGACATTTGGGATACCACACGGGATGGCCAGGATCGAGCAATTCACGCGCGATCTCTTTTCAGATCAACGGTTGAAATCAAAAGCATCATCGAACCCGTATCTTAAAGCGAGCGTGCGAAGATGAGGCATCTTCTTAATTGACAAGCGTGGGAATTTCCCCCACGAACACGCGGCTCATCCTCATGAGCCCGAGTTTTGTCAGAGGGGTCCTAATTCGAACGACGCCAGTCTCGCCTGTGTACGCTTACACAGCTTGAGTTCGCCCAAAAGACTCGACCCAACCGAGGCAACCAAATTCGCCTTAACTCATAAAAGTAACTATAGATCTCATTATTCAAAGTATCCCAGCCCACATGCGAGTCAGTTTAGGTCTGAAAACTTTGAAGGGGGTCTTGTAGATGGTAAAAATTACCTTTATAGTTAGGGCCTGAATTCCGCCTACTTATTTAACTCGCATACACGAGTCAAATCTACTCAAAAGTTGAGTTCGCCAGCATGAGTCAAGACCACGTGGTCGATGAACTCGCCTGCACGTCTAGACAACCCGCCAGGCGACCTAAAACTCACTGGCACACTCGACTCGCTTGCACGAGTCAAGTCTACTCATGAGGTAGACCCGCCTGTATGGCCAGGCAATCGACGAACTG
>NC_033798.1:68339677-68389788 GCF_001876935.1 Asparagus officinalis | reverse complement strand
GAACTGCCAGACTCACCTGGGTTCTGGGCAGCCGCAATATCACGTATAGGGATGGGCCTTCCCATTTCCTGCAATGTGAGAGGAAGGAGTACATCACTCCAAGCCTATCAGGTAGCGATTCACAGAATGAGTGACCAGTCAAATCCACACAGTCGTCAAACTCGCCTGCATGCCAGACTCGCTTGTACGAGTCAAGCTGATCCAAATCACTGGGATTTGCCTACGGTTCAAGCAACCAGCCGGGTGATCAATAAGCTCGCCAGACATGCCAGAGTATTATGCGGCTGTAGTATCACATACATTGATGGGTCTTCCCATTTCTCGCAACGTTGTAGGCGTCTAAAATTGCCTACAGGCCCTCACACGCAGCTCGAGGCACAGAGAAGATGATGAATCTCACTATCTGAGTCACAGAAGTTTAATTGACATTGATAAGTGCATGAAGTGGGTCAACGAACCAGAGAAGCAACGAAACTTCGGAATAACGAAAACACGAACTGATCGGGAGCTCTACGTCACTTGTGAAAGACGAAACACCCCCATGTCTCATCCACTCCATAGATGATTCAATCATGGAAGCTTGTAGATCTTCTCGACGGCTTTCTGATGCATCTTGAATCACATGATTCCGAGTTCGGATGACGAAGATACGGCTGAAACAGACAAGATGCGCAAAACTACGTTCTAGGCCCCGGCGAGACACCTAGAGGTGTCTCGGCCTTGGTCGAGACACCCACAGGTGTCTTGGCCAGGCCGAGACACCTCTTGGTGTCTCGTCCAGGCCGAGACACCCAACGGTGTCTCAACTTGGCCGAGACACCACATGGTGTCTCAGACAAGTCGAGACACCCCTGACCCCTCTTGGTGTCTCGGCTTGGCTGAGACACCCACGATTGTCTCGGCCAGGCCGAGACACCCACGGGTGTCCGCAGATCCGAAAATTAGATTTTGGCAGTTTAAAACCTTTTTCCGACCGTTAACCGCCTGGATTTGTTTCAACTGATCTGATATCATCCATGAACGTGGTTAAGTGGTTACAACTAAAGATAAGAACAAATCGATCGTTCTTATCCAAAAACAGGAGTCCCTAAGCCTATAAATACAGTGTCAGGGTCTTTATTTTTTCAGATATGGAATTCACGAGCGTCGGCGAAGCCCTGCTGAATTGAAGACTGAAGGAGCATAACTTTCAAAGAGGAGGAGGAGACTTCAGCGAATTCTTCAGCATAAAGAAGGAGAGTTTGATAGATTTGCAGCCCGGTTCTTTTCCTTGAGATTTTGGTGATCTCGAGAAGAGTGATTATCTCGCTGTTGCCGAGATAATCACTTTGGCTTCTTGATTCCTTCACGAATCGACAAAGCTCCGGATCTGATCTGATCGCTTCGTGGTCCACGGATATCAACATCCCCATCAAAGGCCAAGATCCCACGCAAGCAGCGGGTGATAAACACCCGTTACGCTTTTTGACGAGAGTTGTACTTTTTTTATTTTCATTGTGTAAAGGTCTTATTAAAAGACTAACTTTTGTTTTCATTGTAACGATTGAAGTTGTAATGAACACAACAATGAAATCCTCAACTTTCTCCCCAAACAAGCTGGCGACCACAGTGGGATCCAACAGTCTCATCACCGAGGCTGTCGTGCCGCAGCCGATGATCAAGATCATCGTGGCTGAAGAGGTCGAATACGAGTTCGACCAATAGAAGTTTGAGGAGTACGTCTCCTCCTCCTCCTCCAGATTCGTCTCTCCTCGCAAGTGTAGGATGGTCTCATTCGCTCGAAAGATCCGCTGGTTTTCAGATCTGAAGACTCAAGAAGGCGAATTCCCTGCTACCATTGCTGCAGCCGTACCTCACAACAATCCGCCGGCGTCCAATGAGACCAGATTTGCATATCTGAACTCCTCCGTGATCAAGGAGTTAACTGCTGAAGGCGTGCCAACTCTATCAAGGAGAGCACGTCAAAGGCAATGCCAACGCCTCAAGTACCAATCCGCCAAGGCTTTGGATCAGGTGGACGGACTCCATTTCCAAGCGGATCTGGAGTTCAAAAAGTGCCAAGTGGCTAAGCCATCTCCACAGCAAGCTTTGCGAACCTCCTCCCAACCACCTACTAACGAATGGGTTCATGTTAAGTGGAACCGTTCCACTCTTGAGAAGCGCATTCGGAAGCGTCGTGCACTTCTTGCGCATACGCAAATCCTTGTGCAAAAAGCATAAGAAATGCAAAAGGAAGAGGCAGTTAAGAGATCACCGAGATCCAAACAAATTTGGATGCCAAAGGCCAAATCAACACCTAAGGCCAAATCAAGCAACGTTGCTCCCCAGCCTTCGTCAACTTCGGATCCTGCTCCTATTGCTCCCACACCTTCGGTGAAGCCCAACGACAGCATGGATCTCTCCAAATTTGGAATTCCGTTGAAGGATCGCCTGGGTCCTTTACACGAAGATCAAGGCAAAATGCCTGTTAAGGAACGCTTGGGACCGTTGAAGGAACCCCGACCAACCATCCGGACTGGGGGTCGTACGTGACCTCCTAACAAGTTAATTCCCGTAGTTACCCGCGAAGGGGTGCCTGCACAAAACCAGGAGCCCGTTAAAATTTCACCCTCACACGGGTGTGATTCCAAACGTGTGACTCCTTCTAAAGCCAATAAAGCACTACCTATTCAGAAGAAGACGGGCTAAACAAACAATAGCGTTCCACTTGAGGAATCAAACCAACAGCCGATAGGTTACTTTGACCGTAACGTCGATGAGTTGTACTATCAGGTTGGGGGTACTAATAAATCTCGAAAGAGAAGTACCTGGGAAGCGGACTTTCACTGTCCGTGTACCAAACTTATCAGGGCAGTATTATCAGCGTGTAGCTACCCCAAGACCGCTCCACAGAGGGTCTCGGTATTTGAAAAGATCTCCACCAGAACGTCTAAGTCTAAGCCAAGGCGTTTCTATAGAAAAATATCAATTGCGTAAGATGACGAACTCCCGGAGGTCACCATCAATATGGTTGATAAAGGGAAGTCAACACGAAGTTTTAGTCCCCGTCATTTTTCGGACGTATCCTAACATATAACTCGGTTGCACGCGGGAACTACTACGCGTAGGGACTATCAGAGGATGAATAGCGGATTATCCTCAGATGATGAAGCATCAGATGTGAACTCTTCCATCGCTTCTGACAATACGGTGTCTAGCATAGGACGATCTTGTGAGGCGTTCATGATCAACACCGAACAAATGACCAAAATTATCGAGGACGCTTTGGCTAGGCAAAAAGAGAACTTTAAGTTAGAATTGGAAATTACCATGATACGGATGAAGGAAGAGCATGACCAACAAATTCGGGCTCTGTCCAATCAATTCGGTGAATCCAGCCATCACAACCTTGCTAACCAAACAGGTAGCGATTCAGATGTGGATGAACGTATCAATGCTGAGAACCCTCCTGTTGACCAAAACGCTGAGGGTGGCCCGCTGAAGACAACAATATTGGGGGTGGCCGCATTATTCCTCTCGGAAATTGTCCAAAATAGGATATAGACGAGGACGAAAAGATGAAGAATCTTAAGAGCAAAATCAACGCTCTGATGTCTGCTCGAGAGGTGAAGAAGACCAGGATTCCGTGTCCTTACCTAAGAGAGTGGGATTCAATCCCGTATCCGGCAAAGTTCAACCTGATCAACTTCACGCCGTTTGACGGGAAGGGCTCGCCCACTCAACATTTGATCTATTTCAAATCCCACTTGGATATGATTTCTGGCAATAAAGCCTTGATGGTTCGGTCATTCGTTGGCACCCTCCGCGGGCCCGCTTTCGATTGGTACCATTGTCTCAAGCCTGGAAACATCAACAACTGGGATGATATGGAGAGCTCATTCCTCGGCAACTTCTTTGATGACGATGCTGAGATATCCATCAGGACACTCTTCGAGGATAAACAGGAGGATGGGGAAACGGTCGACGACTTCGTCAAGCGCATCCGGAATAAGGCGATGAACTGCCAAGATTCGATCACAGAGGACTTCATCCTCTAAACATGCCACAGCAACCTCTCTTTGGACGTGTTAGAAGTTATGGGAGTAGCACCATCCAACACCTGGAAAGAGTTGAAAGTGTGCGGAGAGCAGGCCGAACGCTTCCTCCGAAAGAAGAAGGCCGAGAGGAGCCAACCGACGGCTAATCCTCCGAACTCGAACTTCGCCTCCCATGGTAAAGGCAAGGCACCTACAGTAGTTGTTGACGTTAATCATACGTCACAACAACAACCCCGAAGATAGCAAAAGACTTCGGATCTAAGAGTCCAAAAAGAGTACTCCTTCAAGGACGAAGATGTTCCAGCCATTTTTGAATCCCTCCTTGAGAACAACAAGATCAAGCTACCACCTATCGCAAATCAGGAGGAAGCTGATAATACTATGGATCTAAAGTACTGTGCGTACTATAGGAGGACCATTCATCCCACCAAGGCTTGCTTCGCTCTTAAGAATAGCATCCAAGCCTTGGTTGAAGCAGGCGTCATAACACTCAATTAAGTCAAATGAACACTCCGACAAGTATAAGAGTATAAACTGCTTCTTCCAACACTCCGAAGAGTATATGATTATACATTGCTTCTCAATCCTCCAACCGGTATATGAGGTTAAACTGCTCCCTGGTACTCCAATAGGTATATGAGTCTAAACTGTTTCCTACCTTCGACAGGATGTTCCTAGAGAATTTTATACATAATATTCTTAAGGATAACCCGGTCATCCAACTGAGTTTAATATTAGACCCAGTTTTGTAAAAAACTGGGGGTGGGTAATTCATATAACCGGAAGTTCCCGAAAGAATTCTACATAGTGTATTTTTTAGGGATAACCTGGTCACTACAAGAAGGTGATGAATAAGAAACTCCCACACAAACTCCTGCTACATCTGTGCACTCAACATTCTCATTGTTAGAGTCCGGACAAAGTGTTCAGAATTTTAATCTCCTGATCATTGACAACTATCAAACCCCTCCGTGTTATGTATTTGCCACTTAACACCAGGAACCCCCTTTGAGTGATTTGTACGAATCAACACTCCTACTGTAATTTGTACTCCCACTCTTACTATTCACTTGGTCAAACCTTCCTATAGTTAGGGCCACAACCAAAATCCCCTATCGATTCCTCTAATGAACGAGAGGTCCACGAATCGATCGATCAAATCTTCCTATAATTAGGACCATCTCAAACCTCCCACTCGGTCAAACCTTTCTACAGTTAGGGCCAAAACCAAAATCCCCTCTCGATTCCTTTCATGAATGAGAGGTCCACTTCCAAATCAAGTGATCAAACCTTCCTACAGTTAGGGTCACCTCAAACTCCCGCTTGGTCAAACCTTCCTACAGTTAGGACCATAATCACAATTCACTCTCGATAAATGAGAAATTTACCTTTAGTTCGGTAATAAAACCTTCCGACAGTTAGGATTATCCGAATCTTTTCTATTCTTGGAGTGGAGATCTCACTCTTAGTTTCACTCTTCAGATTCTCAAGGTGGAAATCCCACTTCGAGTCTTATTTGCAATTGGAAATAGAATATAAAATTCTTCTTTTCCAGTATCGGGTTTGTCTTTGCCCCAAGAGAAGACACCACCTTTTTTAACTCTCATAATCCGTGCTTAACACGCGCGGCGAATTTTAGCCAGAAGCTTAAGTAGGGATAAGTCAGCATCCAACACGCGTTGTCGGTTAGTCTTTAACCATAAAAAGGATAAAAGTCCACATATTCGATATTGTGGCAGGTTGTTATTAATAACACCATAATTCGTGCCTCACATGTACGGAGAATTTTATCCCGAATCCTAAGTAGGGATAAGTCAACGCCTAACACGCGTTGCCGATTTAGTCTTTTACCGATTGAAGAAGACACCAGAATACCAATCTGGGGTATTATATCCGGAAGCCTAAGTAGGGATAAGTCAGTGTCTAACACGCGTTGCCGATTAGTTCTTGACCGTAAAAAGGACAAAAGCCCACATATTCGGCATTGTGGCAGGTTGTTATTAACAACACCATAATTCATGCCTCACACGTACAAGGAATTTTATCTCAAATCCTAAGTAGGGATAAGTCAACGCCTAACACGCGTTGCCGGTTTAGTCTTTTACTGATTAAAGAAGACACCAGAATACCAATCTGGGGCATTTTATCCTAAAACCTAAGTAGGGATAAGTCGGTGTCTAACACGTGTTGCCGGTTAGTTCTTAACTGTAAAAAAGAACAAAAGCCCATATATTTGACATTATGGCAGGTTGTTATTAATAACACCGTAATTCGTACCTTACACGTGCGGGGAATTTTATCCCGAATCCTAAGTAGGGATAAGCCAATGCCTAACACGCGTTGCTGGTTTAGTCTTTTACCGATTGAAGAAGATACTAGAATCCAAATCTGGGGAATTTTATCCTGAAGCCTAAGTAGGGATAAGTCAGCGCCTAACACGCATTGCCGGTTAGTCCTTAACCGTAAAAAAGGACAAAAGCCCACATATTCGACATTATGGCAGGTTGTTATTAATAACACCATAATCCATGCCTTACACGCACGTGAAACTTTATCTCGACTCCTAAATAGAGATAAGTCTACGCCTGACACGCATTGCCGATTTAGTCTTTTGCCGAGTGAAAAAGACACCAGAATCCGAGTCTGGGGACTTTTATCCTGAATCCTAAGAAGGGATAAGTCAACACCTAACACGCGTTGCTGGGTAGTCTATTCCCATGAGAAAGACGAAGTCTACGTATTCAATATCGTAGCACTAAAAGAGTTAACTCTTTTAGCACAACGTTATATGCGGAACGGACTTAAACAATCCGCATGCAAGCCCGATTCAAACGTTAACTCTTTTAGCACAACGTTATATGCGGAACGGACTTAAACAATCCGCATGCAAGCCCGATTCAAACGGTAATCGATAAAAGCACATCAAATTTGTTGATGGCTGAGGATTTGCCAAAAATCCTGAGTCTGCATCTGATACATACGGCCGGGTAGTCTATTCCTGTGAGAAAGACGAAGTCTATATATTCAATATCGTAGCACTAAAAGAGTTAACTCTTTTGGCACAACGTCACATGCGGCTAGCCCGACTCAAACGGTAGTCGGTAAAGGCTCATCAAACCCATTGATGGCTGAGGGTTTGCCAAAAATCTTATGAATGTGAGAGTTATTGACGCATCAGCCCCATTAGTTGGTCTCGTGACTCGAGCATCCAACAACTTCGGGATAAGATCCATATCTGCAGACGAATCAGCTTTAACAGTTGGTCCTGCAGCCTTAACTATTAGAACCGCCATGCTCGAATACCTTAAGAGCTTAAACTGTGTATACTCCAGCAAACATACGAGTATAAACTGTGTCAATGCCGGGCGATCTGAAACCCTAGGTTAACGCCGGTCAACGCATAACCCTAGGTCAACACCAGTCAACGTGTTACATTAAAAAGTCAACGTCGGGCGATCCGAAAGCCTAGGTCAATGCGTAACCCTAGGGCAACGTCAGTCAACGCGTTGCAATAAAAAGTCAACGCCAGACGATCCAAAACCCTAGGTCAACACCGGTCAATGCATAACCCTAGGTCAACGCCAGTTAACGCGTTACAATGAAAGGTCAACGTGTAACCCTAGGTTAACGCCACTCAATGCGTTGCGACGAAAAGTCAACGATCGGGCGATCCGAAACCTAGGTCAATACCGATCAACACGTAACCCTAGGTCAACGCAGGTCAACGCGTTGTGACGAAAAGTCAACGCCGGGCGATCCGAAACAACACCGTTCAACACGTAGCCTTAAGCTAATATATTGTGGTAGAGGTAGTCAGTTCAAAGTCAACTCGACAGCATGAGCGAAAATCAACTCACCAGTTTTGATTCAATACTTCGACGACGGCCAGACAATAAACGCAGCGCCGGAAAAACTTCAGCTATTCGTCAAAATAGTGAATAGACTAAAAATCAAAGGAGTCAAGAATCAAAGCTAACTATAGGTCATTTTATATCGACTGAAGGTTAGACCGATCACATCCAAAGTATTCCAGCCTCCTCTATAAAAGAATGAGGCTGAAACACTTTGGAGGGGGTAATCCAAAGTATTCCAGCCTCCTCTATAAAAGAATGAGGCTGAAACACTTTGGAGGGGGTATCTGTAGGCATCTAAAATTACCTACGGGCTCTCTATAAAAGAATGAGGCTGAAACACTTTGGAGGGGGTATCTGTAGGCATCTAAAATTACCTACGGGCTCTCACACGTAGCTTGAGGCACAGAGAAGATGATGAACATCACTATCCGAGTCACAGAATCTTAATCGACATTAACAAGTGCATGACGTGAGTCAACGAACCATGCGAAGCAACGGAACTTCGAAATAACGGAAACACGAATTGATCGGGAGCTCTGTGTCACTTACGAAAGACGAAACACACTCCGTGTCCCATCCACTCTACATATGATTCAATCATGGGAGCTTGTAGATCTTCTTGACGGCTTTCTGATGCATCTTGAATCGTATGATTTCGAGTTCGTACAACGAAGATACGGCTAAAACGGACAAGATGCGCAGAACTAAGTTCCGGGCCCTGGCGAGACATCCAAAGGTGTCTCGGCCTTGGCCGAGACACCCACGGGTGTCCGTAGACCCGAAAATAGGATTTTGGTAGTATAAAGCCGTTTTTCGATCGTTAACCACCTAAATTTATTTCAACTGATCTGATATCATCCATGAACATGGTTAAGTGGTTACAACTGAAGATAAGATCAAATTGATCGTTCTTATCCGAAAACAGGAGTCCCTAAGCCTATAAATACAGCCCCAGGGCCTTCATTTTTTTAGATCTGGAATTCACGAGCGTCGGTGAAGCCCTGCTGAATTGAAGACCGAAGGAGCACGAATTTCAGAGAGGAGGAGGAGACTTTAGCGAATTCTTCGGCATAAAGAAGAAGAGTTCGATAAATTTGCAGCCTGGTTCTTTTCCTTGAGATCGCCCTGTTGTGGTGATCTCGAGAAGAGTGATTATCTCGCCGTTGCTGAGATAATTACTTCGGCTTCTTGATTCCTTCACGAATCGACAAAGCTTCGGTCTGATCTGATCGCTTGGTGGTCTACGGATATCAACATCCCCGTCATAGGCTAAGATCTCACGCAAGCAGCGGGCGATAAACACCCATTGTGCTGTTTGACGAGAATTGTACTTTTTTTATTTTTATTGTGTAAAGGTCTTATAAAAATACTAACTTTTGTTTTCATTGTAATGACTAAAGTTGTAATGAATACAGTAATGAAATCATTAACTTTCTCCCCAAACAAACATAACCGCTCGCAGTACTGACGACCAGCCAAGTCCACACAGACACCAAACTCGCCTGCATACTTAATTCAGCTGCACGAATCAAGTTTGTTCAGACATACTAGACTCGCCTGCATGAGTCAAGAGAGGAATTTGCTCGCATGTTCAAGAAACCAGCCAGGCGACTAACAAACTTTCCAACTCACCAGAGTACCCGGCAGCTGTACTATCATGTACAAGGATGGGTCTTCTCATTCCTCACGACGTGAGGGGAAGGAGTACAGCGTTCTGAGCCCATCAAGCAGCCGCTCATAGTACAAATGAGAAGCATGGCATCTCTCAACAGTAGATGGTCACATCCAATGATTCAGGGAGCGACCACGCCGTCTCTCCTCTATTTAAGAGCCTCTCCTGGCTATAGGAAAGGGGTTAAAGGTTCGTTCATTGAGAGTTTATTGATAGAATTAGCGAACCAGACCATCAGTTTTCGGCTCCCGAGTGAGCGAAGGATCTGCTCTTTGCAACATTTCTGCACTGTAGCATCTTCCTTGAGTTCTCGGCCTCGATGGCCATTGAACTCAGAGACTCGAACTCGATTAACACAAGCTTCTACTATGCACTGAAGCTCTCCAGTAACCTCGATTGAATCGTCCAAGGGAAGCGGACTCGGTGCGAGAACT
Source organism: Asparagus officinalis (assembly GCF_001876935.1). NCBI lineage: Eukaryota > Viridiplantae > Streptophyta > Magnoliopsida > Asparagales > Asparagaceae > Asparagus > Asparagus officinalis. The sequence continues at coordinate 68,379,791 of NC_033798.1, read as the reverse complement.
GAGCGAGGCATCCTATCGCTACAGAAGTACCCACGTTAAACAAGGAGGGCATTCCCTCCGCTTCTGTTATAATTTTGATTCATTAGTTTGTAATAATCTATTCTTATCAATACAAACGAAATCCCCATTTTGGGAAATCAAAATTTATACCTACAAGGGTCTCTCTAGATCCGCCCACTTTTGGACACATCCGACAGGCAGTTTCCTGAACCATTAAAAGGCAACTCCCTTGAGGGTGCCAATGATCAATCGAGCCAGTACGATGCCGTTTGATATCATATCCTACTCTGTGACTTTAAATAATAGATATGTTGATTCGATGATCATGTGCCATCAAAAGTTTGAAGCGTCGGGACCTCAAACTTTAGATAATAAGGGGCTGCATCCTATTTGGCAGGATAAGGCCTATCAACTCACTTGTCTTGGAGCTCGCTTTTATTAGCAATGACATTGAGTCGGGCTTCTGTAAGGACCATGAATTTTGATACTAGTTAAAATAATTTTTTAGTATTTTAAATTATTTAATTATGATTTTTAAAAGAGTATTTATATTTTCTTGAATTTCTAGAAATTTATATGATTTAAAGTCTAAGTTTTATATTTATTTAAATGATCTAAATATTTATAAATTTATTTAGTGTAGTAAAAAATTTTAGAATTTATCTGTTGCGTTATCGATACTGTTACATGTCATTTTGAATAATATGTTGTATTATTTTTATTATTATGTATATTTTCATATAATACGTTGTATTATTAATTACGTATTATTTATAAAATTAGTTGTATTATTTCTACTGTTACATATTATCTGTCGTATTAGTACAACTGGTACGTTTTACTGTGTATATAATTATCCCATAATTATATGATTTTAAATGTAAATAAATATATTTTTATTATTAATTATTTCCGTTTAATTGTACAATATATGTATATTTCAATTATTTCGTATCAACTATTGTAATAGCACAACATGTACATTTTTATTTATAGATAATTATTATGTAATTAGTTTAATTTTTAAAATACGGTAATTATTTTATTTTAATTGTTTTATCCCTAACCCTAACCCTAACTAATATTATATATATGTATATATATTCCGTAACCATACCCATCCCTGTACACGACTACAGCCGCCACCCCCTCTTCTTTTCTCTCTCCTCCCAACTCCTTCTTTCCTACTCGTCCCTCTCTTCTCTCTCCCTCAACCGAACCCATCTTCTCCCTCATCTCGAACGCCAACTCGCCACTTCTCTCTGGCCATGAACCTTCTCCCTTCTCTCCAAGCTTCCTCTACCACTTTAACCCCGCGGCACCCTCAAAATTCGAGCTCCCGCTCCCCTCACCCTCGTGACCACACCGTCTGACACCAAACTCGCGCAATGAGACCCCGATCGCTCGCCGCAGCTGAAGCCCCTCTCCCCGCCCGCTCTTCCCTCTCCTCCGCGGTTAGACTGGTCCTCGCCTAACACACCCACTGCCAGCCCAACGTGCACCTGCACAGCTCTGCTTCCTCGCATTTCCTCTCCCGACAGCCACCCTTCTCCTCTCGCTCAATACCCAGAACAACATTGCTCCAGATTCTGCGCCTCTTTATCCACTTTATCATTCTGCACCCACTAAAGAAACATTTCGCTTCTGCACAGTCTAACCTGACGCGGCTAGTCTCTCTCTCTGAGTTATCACACTCTTTCACAACCAGCTCTAGATCTCCACGATCCAGACGCAAGGTCTTGGTGGATTTCCGCTACCTCCGCTATAGTCGTACTTCCCCGCGCCGCCGACGTCGATTTGTTCGATGCGTCGAGGCAAGATCTCACTTCTCTTTGACTGGTTTTTACAATTTTTGTTATACTGTTAATTAAGTATATGTAAGATTCCGACTCTCGATTTAATTTTGCATCAATTATTATATTATCGTAAATTAATTTTGAGTAAAATCCCCGCTCCGTTATTTTATTGCATACAAAATTTAGATATGTTAATAATTTTCTACGTGGGTTTGATGAATAATATTGAATGGATAGTAATTATATGATAAATAGTATTTTCAGGACAAATATAATAAATTAAAGAATTTATTTTGGGTACCAGAATTATTTTAGATTAATTATAATATTTTTAGAATTTATGTTGTGGAAGAAAAATATTTTAGAATGATAAATGTTTTTAAAGAAGTTATTTTGGAAAAAATATTATTTTTGTATTATGACCGTGAGATTGATAGTTGTATAACACGACATTTCATGTACATTATCGACATGTTGACACTCTTATTTATACTCACTCATGTCATATATGCACACCCGATTCATCGCTAGCTTATATAGTCATGTTCATCATATGATTTGCATAAAATTAGTTGTATTGATTTATTATTTCTTGTTTTGTTGATAACCGTTAGTGGTTCATGTCCTTAGTTGCCTAGCGTGTCGTGTACAAGACCTAGATACATGTGTATTGTTGACTTAGAAAATAAGGAGAGTTGGGATGGGAATTCTTGGTTCAGGTGATCGGATGTGACTGTTGATTATTTCCAGGCTCGCACCAGCGATATTCCTATGTAGCGTTGGGGTGGGTCTGAGGTGCAGTGATATTGTGATTGTTGATTATTTCCAGGCTCGCACCAACGATATTCCTGTGTAGCCCTAGGGTGGGTCTGAGGTGAAGTGATATTATGATTGTTGATTATTTCCAGGCTCGCACCAGCGATATTCCTGTGTAGCGCTGGGGTGGGTCTGAGGGGAGTAGTGAAACGTTGCGCGTAGATGATTTGTGAACAATCGTTTATTCGAGAATATGAGTTTCGACTATATGTGAGAGGTAGACCAGTGACCTGTTATAGGATGGTTAGCTACATGACCTTGTTATTTGAATGTTTATGGGTTCTTGTGAGATGTGGACCGGTTATATTTCTTTTCATACCTAGATCAGGATTAATATTTAATTATCTACAATTTGAGACATATGGTATATACATGAGGGTTTCCTTGTTTGAATTATTTCGCTCGACGTACTTCGTCTCGATTTGTAGATTTTTAAGTATTAATTCCATCTAGTTGTATATCCTTGTTACTCGGATGATTATGGATTCTTCTGATCGTTATACTCTAGTGATGGATTGCATCTAGCTTATTAGTATTCCAGTTGCATGTTTCTATTTATTATTATTGTTATTGCATTGGTCATTCGACTGTTCCTATTCTCTCTGTGGGATCTTGTCGCGTGCCATGCACGCTGACGTACACCTGTTTTCTCTAGTGTACGTCAAATTTAGGAGATAGACTGCCTCAGCTCAGAATCATACAAGAACGAGAGGATTCGTAGTAGGAGTGCCTTGCAGATGGAGTAGAAGATCAAGCTGAAGCGTAGTAGTTTTCTTCTGTAGTAGTTATGGAACATTAGAACTCTTTATCATGTTTTTCCTTAGTTGATAATGGATTTTCATATTTTTAGTTGTACTTTCTTTTATTATGAACTATGTATTTTTATTCCTAGTTGGACCGTTTTGTAATAAGGGTATGTTTGACCCATATTTTTATGTCTGGGATGATTTACCATGGATGATATGTTTATTTCTTATTTTGGATTGTCTTTATATTCTTTTTATTATGATCGAGGACCTGTGATTGAGATTTATGCAGTTGATGCTTAGCGTGTTGGATTGAGAAGAAAAGAAAAAGAAAAAAAGGACAATGTACATTTCTTCTCAATCTAATACGTCGCGGGCTTGTTCACGTTCCGATTCCCCTTGTATTTTGGGAAGTAGGGCGTGACAGGTTTTAGTGGTGACCCATGCAGGTCACGGTCCCGAGTTTCTTGCTCAGCATTCTTATTCATTCTTTGTTTCCCCTTTGATATGGATGATCCTCCTTTTCAGGAGGATTCTGGCCGAGGTTGTAACTCAGCTTTTTGGAAATTAGCACTATTTGTAATGATCTAAGTTAATTGATGGTTTCCTACTATGCTCGGAGCATGGCCTCCTGCTCAGCAACCCTCTTTGAATGATCTTCAGAATTTACTGCCATGTGGGCAAAGCTCTCATGCCCAACGAAAGAGCTTGACGATTGGGACTCCGCAATGGCTGAGTTTTCATCCTCGGAATTGGTTCCTCTGGCTAATCTTCGATAGTTATTCGGAGGAATGGCTCTCGTCCGAGTCCGAGTGTGTCGGTAGACTCCTTCATACTCGTTAGAGATTTCTCTGACGGTCGTTGAACGACTTGTCTCAGAGTCATCGGGACTAGGACCTGAGGCTTTCCCTTTGCCGATCATATTGATAGTGACTCCAGGATACTCGGTCTCTGGAGACTTCTTCTTGTGCGAATGTGGTCGTTGGTTGGGCAAGGCAATGTTCGTTAATTGGTCAAACACCAACGATTTGGCCGCATATGAGCAGCATTGACATCCCGAGAGCACCGTAGGAATTAGTCGTTCACATTAGAATGAACGAATAACTTGTTGCATCGGTCTTTCTCTCGATATGAACACTCTCAAATCTGTTGTAAAGACTCGAGAAGAATTACTCACTGATCGTAAGGTTTGAATTGGAAATCCCAGTCCATGATTGGACAGGACTAGCTCTTCGTGAACATGAATCTGGTTGAGATGCCTTGAATCCATGAACTTATTATATTCACCCCTCAATCTAGTCATGCTATGCGGAGTATTCAGGAGTCTCACTGCTCGGTCAACAAGCCAGGGATCCAAGGGGCGGTGCGCCCCTAGCTGGGGGGTCCGGGGGGGTGGTAGATTACCCCCGGCGGGATTCGGGGTAGCGCCCCGAAGCTTCACGGTATACACCAGGTTCTGTATTAGATTTTATTACCTGAACGCCTACCTAAACTCCAGGTTTTGCTGGTGAAATGTAGTCCCGAGGTCTGTGTTTTGCTAATGGAACGTAGTCTTGAGATCTGTGTTTTAGTTCTGGAACGCACTCCTGAGAGTTGCGTTTTGGTTCTGGAACGCACTCCTGAGAGTTGCGTTCAGTTTGTGGAACGCACCCCTGAAGGCTACGTTTTGATTGTACAACGTGTCACTGAGGGCTGCGTTTGGCATAAGCTGAGCTCACTCCTTTAGAGGAGGGGCTGTTCGAGCAATCTTGGCTAAAGGAGAGAGCTTCCTTCGGCATAGGAGCAACAATTGGAGCTTTAGTTTCCTTGAAGACTTTGCGGATCTTGCGCATAGCCTTGGGGCTAAGGGATCCGAAGGAGAGTAACTCCTCATACTTAGCTTGATCGACGGATCTTGCGCATAGCCTTGGGGCTAAGGGATCCGAAGGAGAGTAACTCCTCATACTTAGCTTGATCGAACTCGATGATCAGAGTTTCAATGGCTAAGGGATCCGAAGGAGAGTAACTCCTCATACTTAGCTTGATCGAACTCGATGATCAGAGTTTCAATAGTCGTTCCAGCGAGCTTGATATCAGATTGTGCCACCACTTCCTCATTGGTGAAAAAGCTAGTCCCAGTAGAGTCGCCATCTTTTGTTTGTTGGAAAAATTTACAATAAGAAAATGAAAGAATTGAATTTGATTTTATTCCCTCTAACTATTTTGAAAAAGAATGTTCACAACTCTCTTAAACTTAGTTACAATTTGAATTTCCTGATTATAAAAGAGAAGAAGATCGACGGAGATCCTCCCCTTTGTTTAAGTTTAGGTTCTTCACGGTAGCGATGAGATGCCTCCCTCGAATGCTCGCGTCGAGTTTGCTTCTTGTTGACGATCCGAACGTCATGAACTCGTGGAACATGGTTGAATCCTCTTGATTGATGTTGAGGATAAGGATAACTTGCGTGGCAAGTTTGGAACTCTGAACTAGTTGATAACTCAGAGTAAGTTTAAACTCTTAAAAAAGAGTTGATTTGAACCAAAATTCGGTTAATAGCCAAGGATGAAAGATCCCTGTTGTTGAACGTCACTGAAGGATGAACGCCGATCTTCCCCTTTGCGATTTTATGCCAGAAGCCGCTCAATGGTCTCTGATCTTGATCTGCCCAAAAAAGATCCTCCCAAACTCTTCTGAGTTTTGAGGTATTTATAGGGGATTAAAGGGTGTAACCGCCCCCTTAATTCGCTCCTAAGTAGGGTTGTAATCCCCTCAAATCGTTGGAAATAGTTTTGGAATCGTTTAGCTCGTGTTTCAATGAGTCATAAGTCGAAAATGGCGTTCTGGACCGAACTCTGCGTTTTAGACTTGAAACGCAGAGTTGGGCCTGTTTTAGGCTGAAAACACCATATTCGTATAGCGTTATAAATCCGAAACGTAGAGTTGGGACGCAGAGATGAACTTTGCATTTTGAGTCTAAGAACTCTGCATTTTCAACTGGAACACTAGGGATGACCTCTGTGTTTTGACTCTAGAACGCGAGCATGAGCTCTGCATTTTTAATCTAGGACGCAGAGGTGAGCTCTGTGTCTGGATTTGAAGAGACCGTGAATTGATAGTCTCTTTTGCTAGAGCGTTGCAAAGACCGTTATCTTGTAACCTTCGTCTTGGCTCCTTGAAAATATGAGAGTCGTCAGATTGTAACTCCCGATGTTGATTGTGAAGTCGTCAAATTGTAGCTTCCATTATCAGTGTTTAATGGGGATTTGTAGTAATTTTTAGACAGCCTACAATAAGTTTCATAGAATATGTGAATTCATAAGTGTACAAATCCTCTACAATGTTGTGAATTCATGATATCCTTTTGAATTGTGAATTCATGAATCTTCATTTTGTTTTTCTCTCTTTTGAGTTTAATTTCATAGTAAGGAGTGACACATTTACTTTTTATTTTTATTGCTATGGAAACCGTGGTTTCATGTATGTGTAGAAAATGAGTGAGACAAACAAAGCAATTCGTGATGGTTAGGAATATGTATACATTACGGGATTAATAAGTTTTGCCAGGATCCGCAAAAAGGTAATTTTATTGGTCTTACTTTATTATTTTTTATGAACTATAAGATTGTGTCTGTTCTTTTTGTTTGTTATACCACAGATATAGATATTTTTATTTATCATGTCTTTACGATATGTTGTTGCGACTGATAGGTCTAATCCTTCAAGATGGACTATCAAAGTAGGTTTCAATAAAGCATTGAATGCCCTCATATCTTTAGCATCATCTTTGATGGCCTCGATTTATCAGAGTCTCGATTTATCCTTATTTCAAGGTAATTCTTTCTCAAGATTTTAGATGTTTCATATATCACTTTGAGATGGTCTTGACACATTGTTCATTTAGGATTGTATTGTTGCAGTAGATGTGACTCATAAACTATGCATGGTGTATACCATAGATCAGACACCCTATTACAATAAACATGGTTTCCTTTCTCAAAATATCTTAGCAGTTTGCACATTTGATTTCAGATTTATTTATGTGCTAGTTGGGTAGAAGGGCTCTGCTAATAATATAAGAGATTTGAAGGACGCAATGAGTAGACCTCAATGACTTCCACTTCCCAGAGTAATAATCTTCACCCATCATCCTAGGACGTTAATACAATTAAAGAAATACTTTTAGTTTCTTAAATTTTTTTCTCATTTAAAATCCTTGTTTATAGACAAATTTCATCTAGTTGATTGCGGCTACCCAAATAGGCTATAATTTCTTGCTCCATACCAACTTTAGAGATAACGCCTATCAGAGTTTGGGCCTGCTTGCAATCGACAACGACCATGAAATTTATAAGAGATTTTCAGCCACAGGTATGCATCTCTTAGAAATTGTGTTGACTGCGTATTTGGAGTTTTTAGGTTTAGATTCATTATTTTCAAGAGCCAACATCCAAACTTTCCTTATGTGACACAAACAAACGTTATAGTTGCATGTGTGGGGATGCATAACTTCTTAAGGTTGGATAATACAAATGATGACTTTAGCATTTCTAACCATCAAGAAGAAGCTCCACGCAATATTGTCGATATTAATGATGATTCCGATGAAGAAGATGAATTACGGACTTAATACACACAATGGGTCGCGGCGGAGCTTGGAGAAATTTTATGGCGAAGGCCATGTGGACTGATTGAAGTCGAGACGCTCTAGGAATTTAGTTTTTTATTAGTTGTAAAACACTTTGTTATTTGTAATGATCAAATACGCTTTATTACTTTATATTTCATAATTATCTCAAGACTAATCCATCTTATATTTTTTTTGATATACAATTATCATCAAAATTAATAATTTTAAAAATATAATATAGATAGTATGTCTTGGTATCATCAAATAAATTATACATGCTTCTTGATATCTTGAAATTTACTGCACTATTTAACCAGGAAATCCTATTGTTCAAAAGATTATTCACCATTAATTATCCTACTAAATTATCCGACTTTAAAAAAATTATATATCCATCATTATCCTACCAAATTATCCTAGTTCAAAAAATTATCCAACAATATCCCACCAAATCATCCTACGTAATTGTCCTACTTCACGAATTATCTACCATCATTCTACCAAATTATCCCACGCTGTTTAAAGTTTACCCCACTTCCACAAATATCCCAAGTCTCCTAGAAAAGTTCCTGTTGACTAACCCCCCAACAGGATTTTGTGAACCCGTCCTTTTATTAAGGGATAATTAACATGCACCCGGTCCGTCAAAGCCTATTCAATTAGCTTCACACAGGCTTTCACACCCTTCTCCCATTAGGATTCGATATGTGGACCTGATCTAGTGGGCCCTGATATTGGCCTGGACCCACATAACCTTCTGTTTATTCAATACGCAAGTTCATCTGATCTTTGAAAATCTAAGACTACTTTCATAGTATATTATGCATTGGGTTAAGTTTAGTAAAGTATATTAGGTATTATTTAGACTTAACTAATGAAACAGCCAATATAGATACAAGTGTGTCGCTACGTTTGAAACTAACTTGATGTTTTTCACAGGATACATGTGCATTTATATCTGAGAGGTAGATGAGTAAACATTAATGCTGAGATTGTCTCAAAATCGCATTTATAGTTCAACAGGTATTCTGACAAGTAAATATCAACGCTAGGATTTGTGTCTCGAATCTCATTCATAGTTGCAAGCCTGTTTGTGTTTCCTAAATCCAGATGCAGTGCATTTATATATGTATCGTATATAGAGAGCGAAAATGTACAGTTGCTTGAGGGTTTCTAGTCTAGGATCTAAAAGAAAAGAGTTCTGTAAATAGAAGGACTATTCTCAAGGATTCATGGGTATTTGCGAGGTTGAGCGATAATATAAATTCGTACTCTTCTCAGTTTTATTTGGAGGGATTTTTTTTTTCTTTTCAAAGTTGCAAATTTTATGGTCGTCTAGTCTTCTTTGTTTTTTTCGTTGCCAATTAAAAAATAAATCTCAGTTTTGATTTCATGTCATATAAGTCAAGACATGAGTGATGAAGAAAAGCGATGTGATCAATGATAGAGCTCTTGTGTTCATAAGGCACCAGGACAGCTGTTAGGTGAATTGATTAGGCATTTTGGATTTAGTCTCTTTAATGATGCAGATGGTATATATGTCAATTAGCACGGAACAAATATATACGGGGAAGAATTATACTTAAACTATGTAATAGAATCTGATTGAAATCCTGTAACAAGGACACGTTTGCTGTGAGGAGGGACATCTGTTAACAGTAATTTTTTTAGTGCTAGTATTTACATTGATTCGGCTTATATCAATACAATAGCATCACTAAGACTTGATATAAATGTAATGTACCCAGAGTCAACACAGCAGCACCAAGAAAATTTTAATGTTATCTTATATATCTAATTATAGAACATGATAGTTATACTATAGTTTAAAAATACATTTAACTAAAGTAAGAAAACACTAGAAAAAATTGCCATACATACGCTTTAATTGATTAGTTAATTTAATTTGATAAAAGAATATAGTAAACTATAGTAAAATAATAGTTATACTATAGCAAAAAAGTCATGTCTGCTGCAATTGGTATCATAATTTCAAGGGATATAATTTATGTATAAATGTATGTGTATGAGATGAATAATTTGAAAGGTTACGATTTATGTATCTGTATATGTACTTTATGGATGTATATTTATGTATTTTTAATAATATTTTAAAAAGAAAACATTTTAAAATTCAAGAAATTTTTATATTAGTACAAGGTATATAATATTATTCAATTAATATCTTCACGTTAGAAACGGCGAGCTCAGTCTACGGGCCCAGAAAGGAAACATGGAAGGCCAGCGACACGTACGTTTCGGGTACAATACAATGGATTCACGGCAAACGTATCTCAATTAATTAAAACCCTCTATCATTGCACGCAGGCTGTCAAATCCTGCTACTATCCCTTGGCCCATGGTGTCCCCCTTCAGCTTTGGGTCATAACACAACCAACCCCCAGCTCAAATTTGACTTTGGGGCGGCTCACGTACCCTCCCAACTTCAAACTTTTCCCTCCAGCCAATATTAATAATAATAATAAATAATTAGATGCTTTTGAAAGAAAAAGAAAAAAAATCCTCAATCATAGGTGAGAAATTACTTGTAAATGATAAATAGATAAATTAGAGATTTTTTTTTCTGACAAGGATATTTTACTTATTTGCTAAGTATGGATAGAGAAGGTTTCGTGAGATACCCCAAAGTTTCAGGAGTTTGTAAGATATAAAAGAAGATTAGATATAAACATAGTCTTGTTTAATTTTTGATCTAGGCGGAAGATTAACGCAAATCCTAATATTCATTTTAGGCCAATTCCCTAGTTCTTTTTTTATTGACGGGAGAATTTTGGTTAGGGGATTCCTATACTAGAACGAGAGCCCGAGTTCAAGCCCTCAAATCATAAGAAAGACTTAATCTTTTCAAGAAAACTATGGGGAATTGAAGCCCATCTCAAATTCATCCCGATACCAACAAATCTGATATTCAAACTTGAGACTATTGAGTAGAGTCTAGAGTGCAACTATCCAACCATCTTGGCAAATCCTAATGAATAAAAATCATATTCATGATCAGTTCCTGAAGAATTATTTTTGGCAATGGGGAAAACTTAGTTAGGGAACTCCTACGACTAAGGAAAAATTATGAATTTAACAAAAGTTAAATGCTCTAAGTTTCGTATAAAACTTTTGACAGTAATGAGACTTGAGAAAGATAATTATTTTTGTGGTTTGGTTATTTTGATAGAATCTATTAAAATTTGTTATTTTATTAATCTTAAAATTTATATACATTTATTGCAGTAGTCTAATAACACGTAATTTAGAAATTATATTTATAAACTTGGAGAAGCCCATCAACTCTGTTGCTAAATCTCGCACGTATTAAGTTGGGGGGTCTTATTGCTAAAACTTTAAGATTTATATGATTAATCATACTTTTTGATGTATCTAAATATGATATTTTTTTTGATATGGTTCCTGATTAGAAATTATCTTTTTATTAAGAAAGTTTAAGTCTATTAGAATTATCTTTTATTAGGAAAGTTTGAATCCATTAGAAATTGGTTTTTATTAGGAAAGTTTAAGTCCATTAGGAATTGTTTTTAGGGAAAATTGCTTCTAGACCCCAAAATTCAGCTTTCAATGTGCCCCAGCCCCACAACTTTTAACAATGTGCTGCAACCCCTTTTTTTAAAAAAAAATTGTGTCCAGGCTCCTCTCCCCAAGTTCCAATGCAACCTCTTCAAAAATCCCGATTTTACCCTTCCCCTACACCCCCTCCTCCTTCGTTCCCCCTGCTCGCCGGCCCCGCCTCCCTCCCACTCCGCCTCCCCCCTCGGCTCCACGCCAGACGGCGGGCGCTTCAAGCAGCCGCCCGCCGATCCCTCCCCGGCTCTGACCTCGCCTGCCATCCCCCGCCTCCCTCCCCCTGGCTGCAGCTTCCCCCTACACCCTCCCTCCTCTCCTCTGGTCCCGTCCTCTGCCCCCTCCCCGCTCTGTCTTGGCATGTCCGAGGTAACTTCGCGTGGCCGACGGCGATCATGGTTATCATGTTAACTCTTACGGTTAACATGTTAACTATTAATAGTTAACATGTTAACAGTAAGAGTTAACATGTTAACCGTAAGAGTTAACATGTTAAAAGTAAGAGTTAACATGTTAACCGTAAGAGTTAACATCCGCTGGCATGAGAAAGAGGAGGGTAAATTTGGGATTTAAGCCAGCTGGCATGTCTAATCATGAGCTGGCATATCTAATCATCTGCTAGCATGAGCTGGAATCATGATGGAGGGGCCTGGACACAATTTTTTCAAAACAAGGGGCTGCAACATATTTAAAAAAAATATGGGGGGCTGGGGCATATTAAAAGTTGGATTTTTGGGCCTAGAAGCAATTTTTCCTTGTTTTTATTAGGAAAGTTTTATTAGAAAAGTTTTCATTGTAGTGGAAATTTTCTTGAGGCTGTATGTATCGCCAGCTCTAGCTAGGGGTTTTCATCTTTTAGTTTTGGAGAAAAATATTGTAGAAGATATTATTCTTAAAGTTATTGAATTTATCGATCAAATTTTTGAGATTTGATCTTGGATTTCTTGTGCTATTAGGTTGCTTTGTTGATGATCTAAAAGAGGTTTCACACGCGTTTGTTTGATTGGTATGGAATTGAATTAGAGCTATTACCAATTTCGTGGTGTTTTCCTTAAGAGGGATTTGATTGTCTGCAATGGTGTAAGCCTTGTTAATTTCAGATTTCTAATCAATCGCAAATCAGAAGAGGATTGAAACGCTGAAAAAGGAATTCAAAAGTTTAAAGCAAGATTTTGAATAGAATAGGAAGGAGATGAAGTAATTATAGCTAGTGGTCAAGTAATTGAAGTTAACATTGAATAAATTATCAATGACAATGAAAATAAAGGCGTTGGAAAACGGCGATGGGGGATTCATGGGGACAGAAAGGGCTATGATACGGTAGCAAACCATGATCAGGATGAGCACAAGATGGTGGCGGGTGGCAAACAACCACTGGCAATGGGCGTTATGCCGCTAATTGAGGGTGTGACAGGATCAGGGGTTTGATGGTGATAGGAAAGTAACAATGCTTGGTGGTGGGATGATTAAAAGGTTGACAACATCCACTGGATAATGGATCGTGGACCACCCTGATTTGATCGCGAGCGGGATGCATGCCATGATACAGAGTGCAAACTTGTAGAGAAGAGATTTGATAGGGGAGGCTCTCGTCATGGACAGTGCAGCGGTTATGATGATGATGATCTTGGTGCCTTTGATGAGGATCGAGACTAGGATTTTGACCGAAGGTGGCCACAACATGGTAGAGACAGGTCTCAGCATCGAGGGGGTTTCCGTGATGGTTATGGTTATGGTTGAGATGAATATGATAAGAGGTGATTATCGTACAATCGGAGCACACACGAGCCGAAGATTGTTTTTCGCACTTTGATGGGGGTGAACTGCATGGGTGATTGGAGAAAGTAAGTCAAAATTTTAGGGCATTTGAGATTGATCTTGATTGGTGGGTGACGATTATCAATTATATCACTTGGACAAGCGAGCTAATAACTGGTGTCGGTGGTTAAGTCTTAGTGTGAGAGGGAACATAGGAGATTGAGTTGGACTGAGTTCGTGGAGGATTTTCTGTGATAGTGGGGCTCTTCTATCATAGGTAGTTGGTTAAGCTGAGGCAGGAAGGGAAGGTTATTGATTACATCGATAAGTTTTGGAGATTGCAAGTGCTAGTGAGGTATTAGTCAGAGAAGGCACTTTTTGGGTATTTTGTGGAGGGTTCGAAGCCCTAGATTGCTACAGAAGTGAAGCTTAAGCAGCCTCAGAGATTATCAGGGATGATGAGGATAGCTAATGTTATTGAGGAGGCTAGATCTAGCAGTTGGAGGGCTAATAGGGAGGTTAGCAGTAGGAAACACTTAGATATTGAGACCAACAAGGGAGGCAAGACTTTGGGCATATACATGGGTTCAGGTGATAGTACAATAAAAAGGGAGATGAAGAAGATTTCGCGAGGAGAGGTACAAGACAGGGTAAAGAATGGGTTATGCTTTAAATGTTGGGACAAGTAGAGCAAAGGGCACTGATTAGGACTGGAGCAGCCTACATGATTGTGAAGTTCAATGCGGAGAGTGATGACACCAATCCTGCAGATTCTGATAGCGAGATTGATTGGGCTAATGATCATTGTGAGGTACTGGAGGGAGCAGAGTTGTCATTGAAGGCCATGAAAGGAGTTGCTAGACCACCTAGACTGCGGATGATGGCATGGATTGAGAAGGATGATGCTTCATTGTTAGTTGATCCTAGTTCATTGCATAATTTCATTAATGCAAGAGTTGCTAGAGAGGTAGGTTTGACAGTGAATATTTTAAAGTCTTTTGAGGTGAGGATAGCAAATGTGGAGAAGATATAGTATTATGAGATTGTTAGAGATGTTAGCATGAACGTTCAAAGAGTTTAGATTTCTGCTAATCTTCATATGTTAGCACTTGTTTGTATGGTTGTTGTTTTCGTTAGTTCTCTTGTTTTGATGATGATTTACAAACACCATTATTGGTGCTATTTACTTATTGAGTTATATTGTGTAGATTACAATTTATCAAGCAAGTTAGTGCCAATGTTGGAGGATTGGATGGAATATGAGCTACAACAATGATATCCAAGGAGGTGGAGGCAAATTGATGAAGAAAAGCTTTCAAGAGCACAATATAAAAGAGAAGCTTCATCAATATGAGCAAATATCAAGACCAAAGAATTGTTGTCATATATGTGAGATATTTGCATCTTTTCTTTCTCTCTAGTGCTTAATGTAGACAAGTTATTGAGTTGATGACATTTTAAGCACATTGGGTTTATACACACACTTTCACAAAAACATTGTTTTTGAACTATTTTAAAAAATGAGTAGTTTTTCACAATTGGGAAATGATCCTTCAAAAATTCTTTTTGTAACATGTTCAAAATCATGTTTATAAATATTTCCCAAAGTTTTATATTTTTTGGAATTTATCTGTTATTTTTAAATGCACTCAAAAACTCAATTTCATACATGTACAGTGTCTGTGCAGGTTTATGAGTCGACTCATGCCTGTGATGAGTCGATTGATAAACTGTGCTAGAAAGAGCAGAAACATCTGCTAAGTCGACTCATGATCCTTCAAGTTGACTCATGCAGGATGCAGTAGACCATCAGCCTTATTAGTGTCGGACGAGGTACTTTCGAGACCTTCAAACCCTTTTAACAAATTGCCTAAAAAACATCAAGTGTTTGGACAACACCCACTGGATCGAGCGTTGTACAGAGCGTATCTATTTCCTGGAGATGGACTTGAAAGCTCTGAAGGACCTTGAGTATGCTGACCTTGGGGCAGAGACGGAATAGGCTTTTGCTAGCATTCAAACTGCAAAGGCACATCGATAGGAAGCCCTTCAGAAGAACTTATCTAAGAAAGAGGAGCATGTTGCAGCTCTGCAGGAGCAGCACAATCAAATACAAGTTAAGGTAACCGATTTCGTCACTGTAATCCGCATAACTCAAGAAGCAATCACTCAACTAGAAGCGGAGTTGGCTCAGAAGAAGGCTTAGTTGGCTTGGGAAGAAGCGGCTGTGAAAGGGCTCCATCTCAGGAGTGCAAAAATTTTCACTAATTACTGCAAAGAGTTGCAAGTTCTTGAGGAGATCCAAAAGGAAATTATTGCTGCGATGCCTGACAATGCTGAACCTAGAAGAGAAACTGCAGCAACAGTGAAAGCCGCTCATGGAAAGAGGCTTGCAGACGTTAAGTCTCGGCTTGCATCGATTAAGCTGATGGGCCTTGAGACTTAACAATGTGTCGTTCTTTTAATAAGAACAAATCAATAATTTTGTATCACTTCTTAATATTTTTAATAAAAAGTGATATCATTTTAATTTTCCATTGTTTCTTTTAGGTGTTATGTTTTGTCTTGAAACAATGAAAATGATTAAAAATGCCAGAGTGTAATGTTAACTTAGCATAGATTCTTACTTAGAGTAAGATTCAGAAATTTTCTTTATTGCCACTAGGATAATTCTAAAATATTTTAATTGTCATAAGTGTAATGTTAACTCGACGATGTACTAGCTGGGGATAATTTTGACAATTTGTTACTCTTGCTTCAATAAATTCTGAGTAACCAACCCCAGTCTAAGTGAGTTCAATCTCTCTTTTTAGACTTACCTGGGGATTAGAAAAAGGGATCTCATGATCTATGAGTAATACTTCTTGAGAATTTACCATTAATCGACATCATGAGCCTGTCACCTTTTTGATTAATGAGACAGTAAGCTCCATTCGAGTAAACCGACTCTACTACGAAGGGTCCTTTCTATTTGGGATTGAATTTCCCATTGGTCTTATGCGTCATTACCATGGGTCATCTAACTGCTAAAACAAGATCGCCTTTCTTAGAGATCCTTTGTTTGACCTTTTTGTTGTAGGCTTTTGAGATTCGAGCTTGGTATAACTCGATCTGTTGTTGGGCTTCGAGCCGCTTATCATCTAACGCTTCTAGCTCTTGAAGACGTAGTCGATGTTGTTCTTCATCAGTCATCCCGGTTGCAAGAGCAACTCTTAGGGATGGGATTTGAATTTCCAATGGCAATATGGCTTCGCATCCATACATCAAGGAGAAAGGAGTAGCTTTCGTCGGGGTTCCCACCGTTGTGTGGTAGACCTATAGACATTCGTAAAGTTTTTTATCTCAGTCGACTTTTGGAAACGAACTTTTTGAGAAGCTTTGCAATGGTTTTGTTGAAGGCTTCTGCAAGACCATTAGTTGGTGGGTAATATGCCATTGATACGACACTTTGGATTCTGAACTTATCGCAGAATCTCTGAAAACCGTGGCTGACTAATTGTGTTCCATTATCATGGACTATTCGTCTCGGTATGCCAAAACGATAAATGATGTGATGTTTGATGAATTTGATCATGTTTGAAACCTTGACTTCAAAGGAATTGCTTCTGTCCATTTGGAGAAGTAATCGGTTACTACCAAGATCAACCGATATCCTTTGGATATTGGCAGGGAGATGTGTCCAATGATATCCATTCCCCACATCTCGAATGGCCAAGATGGAGATGTTGGGTGCAAATTCTCTGGTGCTTGATGAATGAAATCACCATTGATTTGGCATACATGATATTGTTTAGCATAATCAACTGCATCTACAAACGTTTTTGGCCAATAATAGCCAAACCTTTAGAGTCAATCCCCTAACTTAACTCCGGATTGATGAGCTCCACACATTCCATCGTGAGCTTCTTTGAGAGCTTCTTGCGCCTCTTTCTAGAAAGGTAGCGAAGAAAAACTCCATCATGCGATTTTTGATACAAAGTTTGAGAAGTCGCATTGTAATAGAATCGAAGGGCCTTCCGTTTGATGGCGGCCGCTTCTTGAGCCTCGATCCAATACGATCGTCTCTAGGACTTCGTGAAGTCGAACTATCTCCCGAATGAAGATCTTCGTATAAGTCTCGGTGGTGTAGGTAGTCCTCACTGGTATGAAATGTGCTGACTTCATCAATCGATCAACTATCATCCAAACGGAATCGTTCCCCTTCTTCGACTTCGGTAACCCTACTATGAAATCCATAGAGATATCTTTTCACTTCCACTCCGGAATAGGTAAAGGCTATGGGTTCCTACGGGTCTCTGGTGTTCTGCCTACACCTGCTGGCAGGTAAAGCTTCTAGCAACATATTCTGCTATTTCCTTATGCATACTACTCCACCAAAATTGTCTCTTCAGGTCCTTGTATATTTTTGTTGTGCCTGGATGCACTATGTACCTGGTACGGTGTGCTTCATCTAAGAATTCTTTCTTCAGCTCTGCATTAGACGGCTAACTAATCGGCCCTTCATCCGAAGGCCTCCATCTGTCCCAATGGTCTAATCAGCTTTAGGCTCCTTGGCAATCTCCTCCTTCTGCGTTTGAATCTAATAATCTTCTAGTTAAGCTCTGACTACCTTATCACACCAAGATGGCTGTACTAACATAGCTCCCAAAAATATGTTAGTCCTACCAATCTCTGGCCTCAAATCAAACTGACTAAGAGTATGAAGATCTCGATACAACGAGCACCTCAAAGTCACAATCTAACGTCGACGCTTCCTGCTCAAAGCGTCTGCTATGACGTTCGCCTTCCCCGGATGGTACTAAATCGTGAACTCGTAATCCTTAATAAACTCAACCCATCGCCGTTGCCTCTGATTGTGTTCCTTCAGAGAAAATAGATACTTCAGACTTTGGTGGTCTGTGAATAACTCGAACTGCACCCCATACATGTAATGTCTCTATGTCTTCAATGCGAAGACCACTACTGCCAACTCTAAATCGTGTGTGGGATAGTTCTGCTCATGTGTCCTTAACTGCCGTGAGATATATGGCACTACCCTCTGAGTCTGCATCAAAATGCCTCCTAGACCCGTTAATGATGTATCTGTGTAGACAACGAATGTCCTGCTCGGAGTAGTCAACAGCAGCGCTGTAGCCAACTTGGCCTTTAATGTCTCAAAGGCCTCCTAGCACTCCGTGCCCCAATTAAATTATACACCCTTCTTCGTAAGGCGTGTAAGTAGCATTACAATCTTTGAGAATTCCTAAATGAACTTCCAGTAATAACCGGCCAAGCCCAAGAAACTACGAATCTTTGTAACTGTAGTCAGCTGCTCCCAATCAAGTACTACTAAAATCTTAGGAGGATCTACTACAATGCCCTCTCTCCTAATGATATGGCCAAGAAATATAACCTCAGATAGCCAAAATTCACACTTGCTGAACTTGGCGTATAACTGGTGATCTCGTAGAGTCTGCAAAGCCAGACGAAGATGTTGCTCATGCTCTGCCTCCGATCTCGAATAAATAAGAATATCATCAATAAACACTATCAAAAACTGGTCCAAGTGTGGATAGAAAACCCGGTTCATCAGATCCATGAATACCACGGGTGTATTGGTTAGCCCAAATGGCATGACGAGAAACTCGAAGGACCCATAACGAGTTAGAAAGGCGGTCTTAGGAATATCCATCTCCAGAACCAGCAACTAATGATAACCAAAATGGAGGTTAATCTTCGAGAAGTGTTACGCTTCCTGCAGCTGGTCGAACAAGTCATCAATCCTCGGTAGCGGATACCTATTCTGAATAGTGACCTTATTCAACTCACAATAATCGATGCACAATCACATACTACCCTCCTTTTTCTTCACGAAAAGGACTGATGCTCTCCATGGAGAATGACTCCGTCGAATAAAACCCTGGGATAATAACTCATCTAACTGGGTCTATAGCTCCCGCATCTCAGCCGGCGCCATACGATAAGGTGCTCGGGAAATCGGTGCCGTACCGGGCTGCAACTCAATACAAAACTCAATCTCTCTCACTGGAGGTAATCCTGGTATGTCCTGAAAGACATCCGAATACTCGGAGACTACTCATGTCTCGCTCAAATTGGTACCCCTATCTCGCAACAACACCTCCTCGACATATGCTAAAAAAAAACTCCGCAAACCGGTTGCCCTGAGAGGTCGCTACGATCAACTTCGACACATCTGATGCCCGCAAGCTAATTGTTTTAGTGAAATAGTCGATACTAACATGGTATGACGAAAGCCAGTCCATACTGAGAATGACGTTGAAATCCAACATTCGCAAAATAATCAAGTGTATAATAAACTCAGACTCATCTAAATTGATAACACATCTCCTGCAAACACTCTCTAATAGGGACACCTCCCCGAGAGGAGTAGAAACTAATAATGGATCATCTAAAGGATGTACAACTAACTGAAGCCTACCCATGAAAGTATGAGATATAAAAGAATGCGAGGCTCCTGAATCAAACAAGATTTGAGCTAGAATAGAATTCACAAGAAAGATACCTTCTACTATCGCTCCACTCGCACAATGATCACGTGGTACGATGGCATAGACCCTACCGGTGGCTGGTGTCTGATGTGCTACTGACGATGAAACATGTGGGTCCATCTGACCTTGAGGAATGCTTTGAACAGTGTGAACCTAGCTTGTTGGTCCCTCAATCCTCAAAACAGTAGGTGGTGCCTCAATCCTCTTGTGCTACTGGCCGTAACCGCGGTCTTGCTGCTGCTGCTAAACCAGACCATGATTCTGCTACTGACCGTGACCTTGACCTTGCTGCTGACCTCCTCTAGGTGCACTATGGCATTCTGATGCCTTGTGTCCAACCCTCTGACAGTTATGACACATCCTCTGAAATCGACGTTGTTGCTGCGCCCTCTGGTCCTGATGTGGTCCTCTCTGACCCTGCTACTGATGTTGAAAACTTTTACCCCTCTGCTGGGGTCCTCCAAATCTGGCGAAAGGTCTCTTACCCTTGCCCTGATCACTTTGCTGTTCGGATTTTGTACTATTCTCTCTAGCCTTCTGGAACATCGCCGTCTCGGTCTCCTGAGAGATGGCTGCATCCGCTACCTCTCTGACTGAACAGAATCTCCTAGATACTAGGTAGCGACGAAGACTAGGTCAAAGTCCCATAAGAAACATCTGCGCCTGGCGCTCTTTCGACTACCACATACCCGTAAAATGAAGTAGGCTCATGAATCTGCTCTCATACTCCGTCACAGACATGTCCCCCTACTCTAACTTGGTCAACTCTAGCTCCTTCCCGGCCCATGCCACGGAAGAGATATACTGCTCATTAAAGAAATATACGAAATCCTCCCAAGTAAGAACCATCCTATGCTCTAGGGTGAACTAGAATCGATACCATCCTCCGACATCGCCTTTGAGGCTATAAGCTACTAGCCTCTGCTACTGTACTGTATACATGTATCCTAGGAAACACTATTCTAGCTCCACGACTCGACACGGGAATGATCCTAAGGATACTAGAACTAGAGCTCTGATACTAACTTTGACGCCCCTGTTTTCACACATGGTTGCAGTTCAAGGTGAACCCAAAGATGTCAAACCTGCCATGCACCCACACTGTATAACAACAAGTTTCACCAATCATAGTAATATCCTCTAGTGTATTCAAATATAAAGTGCAGGTACAAACATGCAAAAGAAGGAAAATAACTACAACTGGCATGATATAAGAAAGAATATCTCATATATAAATCATGTCTCAATGAACAAGTCTGGAACACATCTGTCATCATGGAATATATGAATGTATCGCGACATAGATCAACTAAGAATGTACCAAGGCTTATAGCCTCTACAAAGTGAGAAAATTAAAGAAACTCTAATAACTGAAAATAAGGTCTGTCTACTGTAGAGTCTCATCTACTAGCTCATATGACGGCGATTATGCCTGAACCCCGTCATCATGCGACTCTCCGATGCTATGAACCGCCTGAAAAGAAGAATAAAATAAAAAAGAAAAAAACAACAAGAAAAGTGTCAGCATGCTTAAGCAAGATCACCTACACCCGCCCCCAGGGGAAGGGCTACAACTAGATGTGGAGGCTCTATCTATTAGCATAGTCTACCTAGAAATCCTTTTTCCCCTGTAACAAAGAAATAATAATACTCAAACTGACTAGAAAGAAAACATGAAAGCTATATATATATATATATATATATATATCGTGTACTAGCAAG
This sequence comes from Asparagus officinalis, assembly GCF_001876935.1. Taxonomy (NCBI): domain Eukaryota; kingdom Viridiplantae; phylum Streptophyta; class Magnoliopsida; order Asparagales; family Asparagaceae; genus Asparagus; species Asparagus officinalis. Next base: position 68,358,246 of record NC_033798.1, on the reverse strand, counting down.
TGAGTATCTCAGGTGTAAAACTACTCAAAAAATGAGTTATACCATATTTAACATCCGCCAAACACATTAGGCTGTCAAGTCATATAAGTTATCTTTTCTGATTCTTCTCAACTAATAACACCCTCGTGCATGACAACTATTAACCATTTAAAACTTTGCGCATAACTATGTAGAAACGAAACCATAGGTTATGTGCACACTCGAGCGGATACAACAATATAGGTACACCGACCTCTGCGCACACTCGTGCGGATACCAAAACATAGGTTCACTAACCTCTGCGCACACTCTAGTGTGGATACCATAATATAGGTTCACAAACCTCTACGCACGCTCTAGTGCGGATACCATAATATAGGTTCACAAACCTCTATTTACACTCTAGTGCGGATACCATAATATTGGTTCACAAACCTCTACGCACACTCTAGTGCGGATACCATATGACAGGAAAATGTAATCAGATTAACACTAAATAAAATCCCTCTCTAGGGTATTCCCACATGTAATACAATACTATTCATCAATAATTATGTCTATAACATGCAACTCAAGCATGTGCTCACAATTCAAAACAAAACAATACATAATACAAAAAATCCGCCTTAGTAGTCGACTACTAAATTTGATATTAGACTACACTGAGTCCACCAGACTTTGAATACTCGACTCAGAAATTAGTAGTTGACTAATAAGAACATTTGTCGACTACTCTGTATTGACTCAGTCTCTGTTAAGTCAATTCGGACTTTAGTAGTCGCCTACTTCGCATAGTAGTTGACTACTAAGTCGAAACCTGCACAGAATCATGCGCAAACAACACATTTGCAAATATCACGTGATTTTTATACTTCAACACATTATAAAACTGGTAAATACGAAATAAAAGAATCATCACCATGACTATTTAACCCTTGATTTAACCAACTTAGTTTAATCCCATTATTTAAACAAATATTTGACATAAACCCTAATTGTCGGTTAGGTCAACATGAAACATGCTTGCATATTAGACTAGAACTGATATAATTTTGTTTAATCGTGATTTTAGAACCAAACATCCCAGATCTAGGGCCTAATTTATCTTGATCTACATGTAATCCCCTTTATATCACAAATTTAGGGTTTTAAGTATGATTAACACATAGATAAATAGATATGAACAATGATTTACATAACCTAGTGACCATAAATCATGTTTTTGTTAATACCAGCAAGTAAAACTTGTAGATCTAACATCAGATTAAGATTTCACATTACAAATCTACCTTTTATCATGTTAAACAGTAAATCTATGCATTAAAATAACCATATTACTCATATACACATAATTAACACTATGGTTAAGGTTTGGATGTAGGAGATCTTGTATTTATCACTGTGTTGATCTCTTGAATGTGTGTACAACTCCTCTCTTCAGCTACAGCCCTCGATCTCACCCTCCGCTCGAAGTCGCTTCTCAAAACGCCTCGAGGAACTTGTAATTTCGGATCTAGGGTTTAAGGGAAAAGTGGCGGCTGAAAACTAATGAGAGAATCATAGGAATTATGTTTAAAACATGTTTATATAATTAGGTTATCAACCGAGTTCGAGAACAACACAAATCCAACCCGAAAACTAAAACCTGGTACGTCCAGGAATCCGTGATAGTCGACTACTCTCCTTAGTAGTCGACTACACTATAACTCACAGAATCTGTATATTGCTTACGTTCTCTTAGTAGTCGACTACTAAGGGTATTAGACGACTACTAAGGATCTGATTACACTAATTTATACTATTCTCGTATATGAATACATCGAATTGATCTCTAATTAATTCTTAACATACTCAAACATCAAAAAAATATGCTATTTATCACAGCATAACATATAAAATATCATTTATTACATAATATTCAAATTTGTGGGGTTTTATAGAAAGGTTCTCTCAGGACAATTTTAAAATTTTGAATGTTGTTTCTAAGCTTAACCGTTTTATGAATTGGAAAAAATTTCTTAAGAAACATGGTGACAAATTCATCCCAAGTTGAGATGGAATTTGAAGGTAAGCTTTACAGTCATTTTTTTTGCCTTGTCCTTGAGAGTAAATGGAATGAATCTGAGTTTGATTAGATCTTCAGAGAATTCTCTAATTTTTTATCATAAGACATATTTCCTCAAATTCTGTGATAAAAGTATAGGCGTCTTCAGTTTCATTTTTGAGAAATTTTGGAAGCATGTTTATGTAGTGTCGTCGAAGCTCAAAATTTGTTCATTTGCTTCAGGGAGCTTAATGTAAGAATGGATTGCATTCCTAGTGGGGTAACACATGTCTTAAAGAACCGATGGATTATTGTAGGTCATTTCTTGAATTTGTTCAAAACGAATTAAACGATTTATGTTGTCCCTAATTCACGTTCTCATACACTAAAACAAATTGTTTTATAATTTTTTTAAGAAAAATAAAAGTTCATTTTTTAAAGATTATGAGAAGAAAAGGAGAAAAAGGAAAAAGTAAAATAAAAAAATTACTTTTCAATCACTCCAAACTCTAGGGTTAAGCCTAACTCAGCTAGACCAGCTCCTAACCAAAACTCCTTAAGTGAAAATATCAAAGTTTTACTCGGTTAGTCAGCCAGGTAAGGATAGTACTAGAGGAAGATCGAAGATCAATTAAGTACCTCATTCCTTGTGAAGCTCTTTACGCAACCCTAAACCTTACCTTAGACAACAACTAATCCAAGAAAACTTAAATCGGTTCACTAAGGAATTCAATATTCCTTAATGAGCTCGAGTCTTTAGGGACTAACATCTAATGAATATTAAGAGGCTTGAGTTTGTGTAGTGAGGAATTAATGATTTGTGAGTAAGGAAAAGATGATAAAATCTCTCACCTTATCTTGAATAGGGGGTTTTGCCCTTAAGAATATTTTCAAGTGTGTGTCAATCAAGATGCTCAAATCACTTTGGTGAATTCCTACTATTATATGCAATGCAACCCAAGGAATTGAAAATGACTAAAAAGATGGTAAAAAGAAAATCTTTTTATTTTATTATGGTTAACAATCAAACAAAAGTGAGAAGGGAGATATTGTTTGAATTATTATCTTGTTAGTAATTATTCAAGTGGAAAAAGTGAGAAGGGAGATATTGTTTGAATTATTATCTTGTTAGTAATTATTCAAGTGGAGGGTGAATTTTATTATGGTTAAGGGAGATATTGTTTGAATTATTATCTTGTTAGTAATTATTCAAGTGGAGGGTGAATTTTATTATGGTTGACGAAAATAAAATTATTTTTAAGTCCTACTTGTCTCTAATTGTGAAGACTAACTAGAGGGTGGAATTAAAAATACTAGATAGAATACTTACCTCAATCAAATCTTCAAATCCTTGATCTCCCATTCTCGATCTTCAAGCTCCAAGTGGTTCCTTCACAAGAAAACACACAAGTTAAAGAACCAAAATAATTAAAATCTTACTAAAACACCTTCCCAAGTAATGGTGCCAAAATATTAACGGTGCATAAATGATGTCCAAAAGTTACAAATGCACAACCAATTAAGTTATCAAGTTATAGTATAAAAAGTTATCGATCCCACGAGGAAGGTGTTTGTAAAAAATAATTAGAATCGGTTCTTATATTGTGTGTGTGACAATTAAGAGTGATGAATATGATTATGGAGAGATAGAGAGTGATAATGTGTGAATAAGCACAAAATGAGATTGAGAATGGATAGATAAAGAGTGGATGTGATAAAAATAATCAACGAAATCAAAAAGGAAAGAGAGAATGATGAAGGAAATAAAATCAAGACCAATAAAAGAAAAATCAAGAATTAAAAAAAAATAAGAAAGTAAAAGATGGATGATTCAATTAAAGATATAAGGAATTTAGAATTGAATCCACTAGCTAATCTCACTTATAAAATGTGAATCATTCTTTTTTTTTATCATATTTTACTTTAGATTTATTAAGTATAGATCATCAAATCACTTAAGGAAAGTATAACCTATTAAATTATCATCTAAATAAAATTATTACTCATGAAAAGAATAACAACTAAATAGTAATTCTAGAATTCCTTCTACCAATTAGTTCTTTAGTTGAATATCCTATACATGAACTTTTTTAAGCATAAGAGAATGATTAACAAATTATAAAAAAAAATAAAGTTAGTTTCATGCAATTTCTAGAATCCTACGAGTATTAATTCCACATCAAAAGAAAAGATAATTCCCTAGAGGGTTCTAGCCTTAAGGCGAATCAAAAAAAATAAAAATTAAACAAAATAAAAACAAATCCCAACAGAGTTCTAGCCTCAAGGCGAATAGTGCAAGAAAATAAAAAAATCTAAACTATAAAATAAATTGTAAGAATTAAATGCAAGAAAATGAAAGTAAATCTATTCTATAAGCATGAAAATAAATTTAAAGTAAGAGGGTTCTAGCCTCTTGGCTATTTAACAAGAAAATAAAGTAAAAAGATAAAAATATTAACAAAGAGGAAATTTACATTTGGAGAGGGTTCTAGCCTCAAGGCGAAAGCAAACATCCATCTTGATCTTCATCTTCATCTCCATCATCAAATAAAGAGAAGAAAAGAAAAATATGAAGAGGTAAAAAAATTCTTTTATTAATTACAACAAAAAGTTATAATTTTGAAAAGTCTTCTTAATTAAGAGTAACTCTCCTCTCCAAATAGAGTTACAAAATTTTTCATACCCTCAACCCCTTACTCTCTACCCTTATTCATAACCTACAGGAAAGAATGAGAGCCCTTGGATTAGACTTGAGCCCCAACTCACTCAAAATCAGTCATTAATCTCACTACAGGAAAACTGCATTGATGCAGGCATCGATGCTAGTATCGATGCTAGCATCAATGCCCCCATCGATACCACCATAGATGCCCATTGTATTCAAACTTTTACTTCATCAAGATAGGTGATTTTTATATTATATGTTAAATTCTACCTTCCAGATTGGGAGATATCGTCGTTTCTTTACGACCAACCGTCTTGACTATGATTTCTTTTCATATTGGATTTTTTATTTTTTTCGACTTCTATAGGCTACTCGGATTGATTCTGGGCTTCAATAAAAGATTAGAAAATGAGAACGTTGGGGACTTTTGGGCTTTTATTCATTATTTTTTCATTAACCTAAAATTTAAGATAAAAACAATTTTTAGTAGAAAAACAATTTTTAGTGGTATACATATTCATGTAAAATAGATAATGAGGGTAAAAAATTTGTAATAAAATATAATTATCAAGGGTACCAATGAATAAACAAGTCAATATAACGTTGCTTGATATCACATTTCTAGTTTGTGACTTGAAATAGTAGATATGTTAGTTCGGTGACCCTGTGCCATCAAAAGCTTGCCGAGTTAAGGCTTTAAATTTGGGAGGATAAGGGGCTGCATCCCATTCAGCGGGATAAGGCCTCACAACTCCTTCCTCTCGGAGCTCGCTTCTGTTAGCAATGATATTGAGGCGGGCTTCCAATTCTTCTATTTTGGCCGACTGATGATTCTGCTCATTCTCGGCTTCTTTTTCTTCTTCAGAGGAAGATTCTATATGATGAGCTTCTTGCTCAGAGGTTTCGACCACTTTTTCCTTCCCTTTTGATGAAGATGATCCTCCTCTTTGGGAAGATTCGTGCCGATGTGACGAATCTGCTTTTGAAGACTTGTTCCTGTTTGCAATAATCTGAGTCATCAAGATCTAGAGTTCGTTGATAGTCTCATGATGTGACTTGAGCATGGCTTACTACTCATCAAGTCTCTTCATGAGATCTTCAGGATTCCCTGCCATATAAGCGGAACTCTCATATTCAACAAAAGAACTAGATGACTGGGACTCTGTGATGGCTGAATGTTCATCATCGGAATTTGTTCCTCTAACTAATCTTCGATAACTGATAGGGGGGAATGACTCCCGTTCGAGTCCGAGTGTGTTAGTAGATTCCTTCGAACTCATTCAAGATTTCTTTGACACTCGGAGAATGATTCATCTCTGATTTATCGAAACTAGGGATTGGTGACTTCCATCTACCGACCATATTGATAGTAATTCTAAGATATTCATCCTCTGGAGTTCTCTTCTTATAAGAACGTCATCGCATGTTATGTTAGGCAACGTTCGTCAGTCGATCAAACACCGACATTCTTGGTGTAGGTGCACAGCATTAGCACCCTGAGAGGACCGCATAAATCAGTCGTTCACATTAACATGAATGAGTGACTTGTTGTACGGATCTTTCTCTCAGTATGATCTCTCTTAAGTCAGAGACTTGAAAATAATCCCTCACTAAATGTGAGTTTTGAATTGGAACCCTCTGTCTACCATTAGATGGGACTAGCTCCTGGTGAACATGAATCTTAAATCCAAATTAGTACTTTTGAATGTGACATGTCACATCACATTTTGTATTAGAAACGTGAGGGTCACGTTTTTCTTGAGGAACGCGAAGGTCGCATTCTACTTGAGGAACGCGAAGGTCGCGTTTTTATTGATCAATGAGGGCTTGAGGTCCGCGTTCTGTTTGTGAAACGCTCTCTTGAGGGTCACGTTTTGGTTGAGCAACGCAGTCTTTAGGTCCGTGTTTTGCTTGTGAAACACTCCCTTGAAGGTCACGTTCAACCTGGCTTGTGCGAGACTCGTGCTTGGGCACATAAACGCAGGACTCGTGTTGAGGCTCACAAATGCGGAGCTCGCATTGATGGAAGGATCGGCTTTCTCAGGGCTGTGCTTGTCGTAGGGATCTCCTCTTTCATCGAGCAACGTTCTTCTTAGCTTGTTTTAAGGATTTTGCAGCGTCACTATCTGTATTGATCAAGTTTGTCGTCGCAATGGGCCTCTTGTGACCTAATACTTGTTGTTTAGTCACGGGCGTAGAATCTTCTACTCGATTGATGAGTTTAGCTGATGATGAGTCTTCTCCTTCAGAGGAGAGGCTGTCCAAGCAGTCAAGTCTAAGGGAGAGATCCCCCTTTGATGAGTCGGGCATAGTTGCAGCTTTGGTCTCCTTAGAGACTTTGCTAATCTTGCGCATAGTGTAGGGCTAAGGGATCCGGAGGAGAGCAATTGCTCATACTTGGCTTGATCGAACTCCATTGTCAGAGTTTCCACCATCATTCCAGTAAGGCTGATGTTGGATTGCGCCACCACTTCTTCATTGGTGAAAAAGCTAGTCCCCAGCGGAGTCGTCATCTTTTGTTAGTGGGAAAAATTAAAGAAAATTGAGAAATAAACTTGTATTAATCTTCCTAACTGACTTAGAAAAGAATAAATACAATCTCTCACAGTAATCTCTCTCTGACTGACTTAGAAAAAAAAATTATAATTTTTTTTATCGGTTTCCCAATTTACAAAAGAGAGAAGGAGTTAATAAAGATCCTTCCATTTGTTTAAACCTGGGTTCTTCTTGGTAGCGATGGGAGTTTGAATCTTGTATCCCGTTGACGACCCGTACACTTCAAGGATGTATATTTTTTTAAAGAGATCCTATAGTTATGAAGGTTACTTAGGGCCTAAGCCAAACCCTTTGATTGAGAGTTACTTAGGAGCCAAGATAAACCTAAGGGTTGTAAGAGATTCTTATTATCTATAAATAGAGGGGTAGAATGAGGGTTTGAAAGTGTGCAATATTTTGTAGTAATCATCATTTCTAAAGAAGGGTTACTTTTACTTGAGGAGATCTTTCAAAATTATAAACTTTATTTGTAATTAATAAAAATAAAATTTTTCACTTTTAAATTTTATTTTCTTTTTCTTTGTTAATGGAGATGAAGATAAAGATTTGCTTTTAAGGGGCCACCCCCTTGTAATGTAAGTTTTCTTTTTTCTCTATTATATTTTTTAGAAACTCATGTTTAGGTTTTTATTTTGTCAAATTAGATTAGATTCACTTTCATGCTCTCTTTTTTTCGTGTTGATATTTTCTTACATTTTTGTAGTCAGATTTACTTTTGTGCTCTTCTATTTTCTTGTATTTTTTTATAATGTAGATTTAATTTTATGATCTTTTATTTGTGTTAGTTATATTTTCTTTTTGCTCATAGTTTAGATATTTTTTTCTTTATTCTTGTTCTTCTCTTTGTAGCTTGTTTTATTTTTATTCTCTTTTTTTCATACTTTCTAGCCTAGATTCTATTTTCTTATTTTTATTTTTCAAATTGTTCAACTAAATCTTGTAGAAATTCTATAATTGTATGATACTAGTTTTATTTCTCTTATGATTTATGAATTACTCTCTTTATGCTCAAAATGATCATGCTTAGGATAATCAACTAGAGAACTAATTAGTAGAAGAAGAATGTTATAATCTATGCTTATCTTGAGTGGTTTAATAGGTTATGCTCTTAAATTCTAGAATTACTATCTAATTATTGTTCTTTTCATGAATGATAATTTTACTTGAATAATAATTTGATAGGTTGTACTTTGTTGAGTGGTTTGATAGTCTATGCTTAATAAATCAAAAGTAAAATATGATAAAACAAAGAGTAGTTCATGAAACCTAAATGAAATTAACTAGTAGATTCAATTCTAGATTTCTATCTTATCTGCTTCATTTTTATTTCCATTTTACTTATTTTGATTTAGCTCTTTTTAATTATTTTCTTCTCCTTTTGATTTTATTCTTTTCTACTTTCTTTATTATTTCCCCCCTTTGTTTGTTCTCATTTGCCTTTATTGTCACTATCTTTCTCCCCTCTTGTTATAGTTTTCTTTCATGTGTAAATAATCACATACTCGTTATAACTCACTACACTTTCACTCCTAATTTTTGTAAAACCCCAAAAATTTGAAAATATTATTGTAAATAATGATAAATGAGTTCTATTATGGTTGGTGATCATTCTTGGATGAATGGACCTGTTTGTATTCGATTTCAGAAAATTACATATAGGTTCCCGCACACAGCTCGAGATAGAAAAAAGATGATGAATGTTATTATCCGAGTCAAGGAGGATAATCTGAGTCAAAGGAGATCATCCTATACCATAAAGAAGCCAAAAAGCACATGAAGTAAGTCAGCGAAGCTTACGAGCCTATGAAACACGTTAAACTATGAAGGAACAACTCAGCCGAGAGTTGTGCTTCGCCCACAAAGGACGAAGTATCATGTGTGTCTCATGAACTCCATGAGTGTCTGGCCTATGGTAGGTTGTAGATCTCTTTGCCAGTTTTCCAACGCATCTTGGATCACCTCATTCCGGGATCGGACGAGGGAGTTAGAGCCAAAATACCCGAGACAACACAAACTGCCTCGGAAGTGCGAGACAGTTGCAACTATCTCAGAAATACGAGACAGTTACAACTGTCTCGCACACTGAGAAGCTGACAACATGTTTTCTGATAGTTTTCTTGAGTTTCGTGTGGTCCACATGTCTTATTAACTACTGGGGATCACCTATGAACGTTGAGGGAGCAGTTACAAGGGAGAATCATGCCCATAACCATAGGAATAATGACAATTAAACATGGGGGAAGCGGTTACAAAATGGCCAGAAGCAAGCCATGCTTCCAAGATAGTTATAACTATCTCGGAAATGGGAAGCTCATCATGCTTCCGAGACAGTTACAACTATCTCAGAAATAGGAGTCCCCCGATGTGACTTCTTTTCGACTTTTGACTTTAGTTATAGTTCCTAGGAGCTATAAATATCCCCTATGACCATCACTGATGAGGGTTGAGCATTTTGGAGCAGAGTAACTAGAGAGTCTTGAGCAATTTGGGAAATTTCAAGCAAGAAAGAGAGAGTCTTCATCACGTGCAAGCCTTTTTCAAAGTTCTTGTGATTCCTTGAGATCTAAGCTTTGACTTGATCTTAAGAAGAGTGTTTATCTTACATCAATAAGATATTCACTTACCTTTTTCTTACTTCTAAAGGAAGCAAGAATTCTCAAATAGCCTTCACGGTTTAATCTGAATCTGTCATTCGGTGGTCCACGGGCTAACGCTCCCCCGGCACAGGTAAAGATCCCACACAAGCAGCGATACAAACAACGATCCTGCGTGTGTTTCTAAGGTGCTTGTAATTTGATTTTTATTATAAGGAGTAGTTTTACAAAGCACGAAGCTCACTCTTTTATATTCATTATAATCGATAAATAGTTATAATGAATTCTATAGCAAAACTTGTTTCTGACGCAAACATGCTGGCGACCACAGTGGGAGCCAACAGTCTCGCTATCGAGACCGTAGTGTCGCAGCCAATCATAAGGATACCGATTGATTTCATAGTCGAATATGAGTTCGACCAAGCAAAGTTTGAGGAATATTTATCATCCTCATCCGCAAAGTCTTCCTCACCCCATAAATGTAGGAAGATTTCATCTTCTAAGAAGGTCTTTAAGTTTTCAACTCCTACGGGTGAATACTCTCGCGCTATTGTTGCTGAGGATTCTACTCGCAACATCTCTGCTCACAATGGCTCTTCTCCAATTAAGGAGTCCTTGAATCAAAGCCCATCGACATTGACAAAGAAGGCTCGTTAGAGACAACGTCAGCGTCGCACTCATCAAATAGTGAAGGCCTTGGAACAAACTGACGGGGTACACTACTTCGCGGACCTAGAGTCGAGGAAAAAAGTGATCCAGTCATTTCAACGACAAGCCACTCACATCTCTGCTAAGCTCACTAAAGAGGAATGAACTCTCGTCAAAAGAGCTCGTTCAACCCTTAAAGAACGCATACAAAAACGTCGTGCAAATGTTGCTTGTGCCCGGTGCTCTTTTACAACAAAGGTGAGAAGAGAAGAAGGAAATGGTGTCTAAAGAATCATCGAGAACCAGCCGAGTATGGATTCCCAAATCCGAATTGGTGAATAGGAGGGAAGTATCCTTCAACCGAGACACTTGTAAGTGTCTCGACCAAAGCAGCCATGTCCGAGACACTTGTAAGTGTCTCGGACGAAGCAACCATATCCGAGACACTTGTAAGTGTCTCAGAAGAAGCAAACATGTCTGAGACACACACAAGTGTCTCGACCAAAGGGAAGACCCCAACGCCTCTCTTTTGACTCCATCGACATTCGTTCCTTGTTCGTCTACTACAACCACATCTGTTATGTCACCAATAAAGCCATGGGTCAGTCCCAAACTATCAAAATGCAAGATCACAATGACAGATCGCCTTGGTCCTTTACCTGATGATCGAGGTAAAGCTCCAATCAAAGAACACTTGGGTCCGGTGAACAAAATCCAAATGACTCGTCAGGTTGGGGGTCATACGCATCCTTCCAGCAACCCAAAGCAATCTTAAGTTAGGAAAATATCAATTTCCACCCGCTTGGGGGTTCATATCAAAACTCAGAAGCCTGTTAAGACTCCACACCTGCAAAGGGGTGGTTCTAAACGTGCAACTCCTGAGAATGCTAACAAGACTTTATATTTCCAGAAGAAGATGTGCCCGCCAAAAGATAGCGTTATACCTGGAAGGTCATACCAACAGACGATAGGGTACTCCGACAATCATACCGATGAGTTGTACTATCAAGCTGGGGGTGTAAATAAATCTCGATAGAGGATTGTCCGAGAAATAAGCTCTCATTGTTCCTGTCAGCAATTCATTAGAGCAGTACTATCAGAATGTGACTACTCCAAGCGAGAAGTTATCTTGCAAAGAGTATTAATGTTCCAGAAGCTTTTCAAAAAAATGTCAAAGCCCAAGCTGAGACATTTTCGCAAGAGTAGATCAGTTGCCCAAGATGACGAATTCTCTGAAGTCACCATCAACATGACTGATAAAGAAAAATCTAAGCGTTATTCAAGTGAATCAAATCCTGACTCTTTTTCCCGGGAGGAAAAGTCAATCCAAGAATTGTTCAATGGATGTCTCGACTCCACTTAGGAGCCATCAGACATACAGATTACAAGAGAATGCATGAAGGAATGTCCTCGGAGGATGAACTTTCAGATACTAACTCTGTACTTGCTTCCGATGATACAATGTCTAGTGTAGGACAAGCTAGGGAATCATTCACAATTACGCCTGATCAGTTTGCTCAAATGCTTTAAGAAGCTCTAGAAAAGCAACATGAAGAAATTAGAGCTGAGATGAAGACGGAAATGGAGTTGTCTATCCAACAAATGAGAGAATTACAAACTCAACGGCTTTAACCTCCTGAGTCCAGTCAGCGAGTTGAATCTAGCCGCCGCACTCAGAATGTTGTAGATGACAGTGATCCAAAAGTGGACGAAGTTATTATAGCTGATACACCTCCTAATAACAATAACACTGGGGGTGGTTCAACGGATCCTCTCAACAATAATATTGGGGGTGTTTCAAATGCACTACTAAAAAAACCAGGGGTGACCCAATTGCTTCTGTTTAACATCGCTCAAAGAGAGATGAAGGCGACAACGAGATGATGAAAGAGCTAGAGAATAAGGTAAATGCATTGATGTCCGCTCAGGAAGTAAAGAAGATGGGTATTCCATGTCCCTATCCAAGAGAATAGGATTTAATCCTATACCCGATAAAATTCAATCTGATTAACTTCACACCATTTAACGGGAAGAGCTTACCTACTCAGCACTTGATTTATTTTAAGTCTAATTTGGGCATGATCTTTGGAAATGAGGCTTTGATGGTCTGGTCCTTCATTAGCACCCTTCGTGGGTCCGTCTTTGATTGGTACCGATATCTCAAGCCTGGGAGCATCAACTGCTGGGATGATATGGAAAGTTTGTTCCTCAGAATTTTTTTTGATGATGACACCGAAGTGTCAATCGGAACCCTTCTAGATGAGAAGCAAAAAGACAGAGAGTCGGTCGATAATTTTGTCAAGCGCTCCCGTAACAAGACAATGAATTGCAGAGATCCTATCACAGAGGAGTTCATCCTGCAGACATGACACAACAATCTCTCCATTAATATCCTGGAAGCCCTAGGGGTCATGCCTTCAGCCACTTGGAAAGAGTTAAAACTACGCTGCGAACAAGCTGAACGCTTTCTTAAAAGAAAAAAAGCTGAGAGAAGCCAACCGACGACACCTACAACCGTTATGAACGCCAATCAAACGTCATAACAGAAACTCCAGAGGAAACAAAAGACTCCCGATCCGAAGTCCCCGAAAGAGTATTCTTTCGAAGATGATGAAGTTCCAGCCATCTTGAAATACCTCCTCGCCAACGACAAAATTGAACTACCACCTATTAAAGATCAGGAGGGAGCTAAGAGAATTATGGATCCAAACTACTGTGCGTACCACAGAAGAGTTCTTCATCCCACCAAGGTTTGCTTTGGTCTCAAAAATAAAATCCAAGCCTTAATTGACTCCGGTGTCATAATGGCAAAACAAGCCAAATAAGGACGCCATGTGACTCCGATGAGTACACGAATATAAACTGCTTCTCCATGTGACTCTGAAGAGTATAGGAGTATAAACTGCTTCTCACTTTCCTCCAACGGGTAAACGAGATTAAACTACTTCCCTTATTTCCAACAACGGGAAGTTCCTGGAGAATATTAGTCTTAATATTCTTAAGGATAACCCAACAATGTGGCCGAATATAATTAGATTCAGATTCGCCAAAGAGCTGGGGGTGGAATATCTCAATTCATTCCAATGGGCAGTTCCTGGAGAATACTACGCATAGTATTTTTAAGGATAACCTAAAACCGATTGATTATTCAAGGTAAAAACCAATCATCAGAATAATTCATTCTTAATTATGATTAAGAACCTCCCACTGTAGCTATTTAAATATTTCCAAGATGATTAAAACCCTCCTACCGTGACTTTCGGAGCACACTTTCGTTGAGATGAGATTCAATGACTTCATCGGGTCAATCTTTCCTCACGAAACTCCCACGGAGTAATTGTAGAGTGTTTAATGATTCACGGTCCTCCACCATAAAATTCTCACTAATCAAATTAATTAACGGTGAGTCCACCAAAATTCTTCATGGTTGAATCCATTCGAACTCCCACTGTGTCTAAGCCTTTAACACTCTCACTGTTGAAGTCCTGACACGACATCCAAAATTTTAGTCTGCTAATCCATAGTGATTATCAAATCCCTTCGTGTTAAATCCTAGCCACTTGACACCGAAAACCCCCACCGAGTGATTTGTACAAGTCAACATTCCCCTTCGTGTTAAATCCTAGCCACTTGACACCGAAAACCCCCACCGAGTGATTTGTACAAGTCAACATTCTCACTGTTATTTGTACCCTACTCCTTGACACCGAAAACCCCCACCGAGTGATTTGTACAAGTCAACATTCTCACTGTTATTTGTACCCTACTCCAACTTCTTTTTTGGTCAAACCTTTAAACAGTTAGCACCAAGGCTAAAATCCCCTCTCGATTCCTTCCATGAATGAGAGGACTACTTACAAATTGAACGATCAAATCTTTTAACAGTTAGGATTGTCTTAAACTCTCATTTGGTCAAACCTTTAAACAGTTAAGACCAAAGCCAAAATCCCCTCTCGATTCCTTCCATGAATGAGAGGACCACTTATAAATTGAACGATCAAACTTTTAAACAGTTAGGATCGTCTCAAACTCCTATTTGGTTAAACCTTTAAACAATTAGGACCAAAGCCAAAATCTCCTCTCGATTACTTCCATGAATGAGAGGACCACTTACAAATTGAACGATCAAACCTTTAAACAGTTAGGATCATCTCAAACTCCTATTTCGTTAAACCTTTAAACAGCTAGGACCAAAGTTAAAATCCCCTCTCGATTCCTTCCATGAATGAGAGGTCCACAAATTGGACGGTTAAACATTTAAACAGTTAGAATCGTCTCAAACTCCCATTTGGTCAAACCTTTAAATAGTTATGACCAAAGCCAAAATCCCCTCTCGATTCCTTCCATGAACGAGAGGTCCACAAATTGAATGATCATACCTTTTAACAGTTAGGATTATCTTAAATTACCATTTGGTCAAACCTTTAAACAGTTAGGACCAAAGCCAAAATTCCTCTTGATTTCTTCCATGAACGAGAGATCCACAAATTGAACGATCAAACCTTTAAACAGTTAGGATCATCTCAAACTCCCATTTGGTTAAACCTTTAAATAGTTAGAACCAAAACTAAAATCCCCTCTCGATTCCTTCCATGAATGAGAGGTCCACAAATTGAACGATCAAACTTTTAAACGGTTAGGATCGTCTCAAACCCCCACTCGGTCAAACCTTTAAATAGTTAGGATCAAAATCGGAATCTCCTCTCGATAAATGAAAGGTTTTCACACATTCCCCACTCGGTCAAACATTTAAACAAGTTAGGACCACAGTTGGAATTCTATCTTGATAAATGAGAAATCTACTTTTAGATTGGATAATCAAACCTTTTAACAGTTAGGGTTATCTAAATCTTCTTGATTCTCGAAGTGGAGATCTCACTCTTAGTTTCACCCTTTAGATTCTCGAAGTGGAGATCCTACTTTGAGTGTCTTTTGTAGTAGGAGATAGAATATAAAATTCTTCCTCTCCATCATCGGATTCATGTGTACCAACAAAAAAGAGACCAGAAGATAGAATATAAAATTCTTCCTCTCCATCATTGGGTTCATCTCTACCAACAAAAAAGAGATCAGGAGATAAAATATAAAATTCTTCCTATCCAGTGTTGGGTTTATCTTTTCACTAAAAACACATAACTCATCAACATTTTCAAATCTATGTTTTATATGTGGGGGACGTTATCTCAATCCCTTATTAGAGATAAGTTAACGTCTAACATTGCCAGGTGGTACATTCCCGCAAAAATGACCAAGCCTATGTATTCAACATCATAGCACCAAGTCTAAGAGAGTTTATTCTCTTAGCAAAACATTACATGCAGAACACACTTAAACAATCTGCATACTAGGCCGATTCAAACGATAGTCGGTAAAGGCTTATCAAATCTGTTGATGGCTGAGGATTTGCCAAAAATCCTATAAGTATTTATTCTGAGTAGGACAAGCAACCATAATAAAGTTTAAGCTTTGCCAAACTCAAGGAATCAGGCAAAGGAAGACAAAAATTCAGCCCGAAGGCCACCTTTCTTCAAGTGGGACAATTGAACCCGTCTCAGACACACGAGGTAGGATATACTGTCTCGCGCACACAAGACAGCATCGAAAAGGCCTCTCCAGTGATTGTGACCGTATCAACTCTAATGACTGGTCCTACAATCTAAATCCCCATGTGATTAAGTAAAAAAACCAACAAATGTATAACGGTCCACGCCAGGAGAAACTCCGAACAGGCAGATGAAACGACATTAACAATTGATCTTACAGTCTCTACACATGGGCTTGCCATCTCCCAAAGCCGATCAACGTGTTACAACGAAAGTCTACTCTAGCCAACGCGTCGATAATTCCGTCGAAACAAGGCTCAGGATGAAACATCAGTTCAAGGAATTAATTCAGGGAGTTCAATCGTGACTCAGACCAAACTCCCGATGAAGGTGATTAGTTTAATGTCAACCCAACGACATGAACTAATTCAGAAATCAACACATCAGCTTTAGTTCAAGATTTTGACAATGGTCAAGCGATAAACACAACACCGAAAAAATTTTAGCTATCCGACAAAAACTGAATAGACTAAAAGTTGAAGAAGTCAATGAATTAATAGACAGGTGTATCATATCCAAAGTATTCCAACATTCTTTATAAAAGAATGAGGCTAAAACACTTTAGAGGGGGTATCTGTAGGCATAAAAAATTACCTATAGGTTCCCGCACACAGCTCGAGATGGAGAAAAGACGATGAATATTATTATCCGAGTCAAGGAGGATTATTTGAGTCAAAGGAGATCATCCGATACCATAAAGAAACTAAAAAGTACATGAAGTAAGTCGGTGAAGCGTACGAGTCTATGAAACACGTTAAACGATGAAGAAACAACTTGGCCGAGAGTTGTGCTTTGCCAACAAAAGGTGAAGTACCATGTGTGTCTCACCCACTCCATGAGTATCTCAACTATGGGAGGTTGTAGATTTCTTCACTAGCTTTCCAATTCATCTTGAATCACCTCATTCTGAGATCAGACGAGGGAGTTAGAGCCAAAATACCCGAGACAGTACAAACTGTCTCGAAAGTGCAAGACAGTTGCAACTGTCTCGGAAATGTGAGACAGTTACAACTGTCTCAGAAGTGCAAGATAGTTACAACTATCTCACATACTGAGAAGCTGACAACATGTTCTTGATAGTTTTCTTGAGTTTCGTGCGGTTCACATGGCTTATTAACTGCTGGGGATCATCTATGAACGTGGGGGGAGCAGTTATAAGCGAGAATCATGCCCATAACCATAGGAATAATGGCAATTAAACATGGAGTAAGCGGTTACAAAATGGCCAGAAGTAAGCCATGCTTCCGAGACAGTTGTAACTGTCTCAAAAATGCGAAGCTCATCATGCTTCCTAGATAGTTACAACTGTTTCGGAAATAAGAGTCCCCCAACGTGACTTCTTTTCAACTTCTGACTCAAGTTATAGTTCCTAGGGGCTATAAATACCCCCCTATGACCATCACTGACGAGTGCTGAGCATTTTGGAGAAGAGTAACTGGAGAGTCTTGAGCAATTTGGGAAATTTCAAGCAAGAAAGAGAGAGTCTTCATCACGTGCAAACCTTTTTCAGAGTTCTTGTGATTCCTTAAGATCTAAGCTTTGACTTGATCTTAAGAAGAGTGTTTATCTTACATCGATAAGATATTCACTTACCTTTTTCTTACTTCTAAAGGAAGTAAGAATTCCCAAATAGCCTTCACGGTTCAATCTGAATCTGTGATTCGGTGGTCCACGGGCTAACGCACCCCCGGCACAGGCAAAGATCCCACGCAAGCAGCAATGCAAACAATGATCCTGCGTGTGTTTCTAAGGAGCTTGTAATTTGATTTTTATTGTAAAGAGTAGTTTTACAAAGCACGAAGCTCACTTAATATAAATATACATATGTATATATGTATAATTAATATATGTTAACTATATACAATGTACTATAACAGTATAATATATATACATATATATATATATATATATATATATATTATATATATATATATATATATATATATATATATAATTATATATTGTAGATATTATATAATATATATATATATATATATTATATATATATATAATTATATATATATATATATATATAATATTATATTATTATATATACATATAAATATATATATATTATTATATATTAATATATATATATATATATATATATATATGTATACCCCTATATACATTATATTATACATAACATATATGTATATATAATTATAATATAATAATATATACATAGATTATTATAATATACATATATATACAATATACAATATATATATATATGCTATATATAAACATATATATACTTTATTATATATGTCATATAATTAATATATATACATATATATATGTATTATAGTATATATATATATATAATATATAATATTATATATATATATTTATTATATATATATATATATATATATATTATATATATTATAAATTATAATATATATATATATATATATAATATATATTATATATATATATAATTATATATAAGTATATATATATAGTAAATAGATACA
>NC_033798.1:68335696-68338677 GCF_001876935.1 Asparagus officinalis | reverse complement strand
CGCATGCTAGCCCGACTCAAACGGTAGTCGGTAAAGGCTAATCAAACCCGTTAATGGCTGAGGGTTTGCTAAAAATCCTATAAATACGAAAGTCACTGACGCATCAGCTTCATTAGTTGGTCTTGTGACTTGAGCATCCAACGACGTTCGAAACCCTAAGGTCAACGCCGGACAACGCGTAACCCTAGGTCAACGCCAGTCAATGCGTTGCGAGCAAAAATTCAACGTACGACGTTCGAAACCCTAGGGACAACGCCGGTCAACGCGTAACCCTAGGTCAACGCCAGTCAATGCGTTGCGAGCAAAAATTCAACGTACGACGTTCGAAACCCTAGGGACAACGCCGGTCAACGCGTAACCCTAGGTCAACGCCAGTCAACGCGTTGCGAGCAAAAATTCAACGTACGACGTTCGAAACCCTAAGGTCAACGCCGGACAACCGTAACCCTAGGTCAACGCCAGTCAATGCGTTGCGAGCAAAAATTCAACGTACGACGTTCGAAACCCTAGGGTTCTTAATACTCCAATAAGGTATATGAGTATAAACTATTCCTTATTTTTGGTTTGAGAAGTTCCTGGAGAATATTGTTTATAAATATTCTTAAGGATAACTCAACAACACAACGCCGGACAACGCGTTGCACATAAAAACTCGACGCCAGCAATCGATGGTCAATTCTACGAGCTGAAGATCAAAAATCAGGAATGACTTCAAGGTTCAAAATTTCCGACAAACGGTCAAACAATAAATGCAGCACCGGAACCCTTACAGACATTCGACAAAACACTGAATAGCCTGAAGGATTGAAGGAATCAAGAACACAAGTCATTCCAAGGTCCCATTACACCGACTGAGGTTGGGACATGCATATCCAAAGTATTCCAGACTCTTCTATAAAAGAACGAGACTGAAATACTTTGGAGGGGGTATCTGTAGGCATATAAAATTGCTTATAGGTCCCTTTTGCTCAGCTCGGCACAAACCGACAAACCAACGAGGCGACGAGATCGACAAATCGCACGCGAACAACGGAATGAATCCACCCGCAGATTGAAACTTTGGGACTTCGGGGACTCACTCCTTCAGATCTGGTGCTCGGCGATCATCAACGTCAAATAAGGCAGGTGTTCGAGAGGATCAGATCTCAGATCTACGCAGGCATACTCCGGATCTAAGCTTGGTCTTAGATCCCGAGACTTGGACGATTGTTTCCTTGGTGAAGCAATCCTCCCCGGCTATTATTTCCTTGGTGAAATAATACCCGTCGTACTGCGTAGATCCGACCGGATCTAGATCTCGCGGTGGTCCACGGCAAACAACCCCGGCGCAGGCAAAGAACCCACCAAGCGAGCGATCGCAAAACAGGAGCTCGCGATTCGTTCGACACAAAAGGAGAAAAGTTGTAATCTTTGTTTATTTTTGTTTGATTTTCGTTGTAACCGGATCTTATAAAAAGACCGGATCTTTTGTAACTCAAAAAGTTGTAACTCAAGATGACAATGGAATCAATAACTAAGAAAGCAATGAATTTTCCTGCGAACAAACATCAACTAAATTCGGGAAAATAATTCACAAGCATGGGTGCTACATGTTTCATTGATCTTATGAAATTCTCCAATAATAAATATATTCAGAAGTAGACACATGATTCAGGAATAATAGAAGTCATTTACAGTCATGTAACAGACAATCATACGCATATCATTAAGATTTTACTTACAGATCTATGATAATAGCGAGCGTCATATCATCTTCAACTATAATACATTGCTCATGTTCATCCTATGCATTATTTAAAGACAATTTCCTAAAAATATTCCTAAATTATAGTGAACGATTCTCTAAAGCTGGTAATATGACTCACAATTAACCAATAACCAAGACATAAGGCATCTACAAACTACAATCAGCAAATATATGAATACAACTACCTGATGAAATAGCACCATTTTTTCAAAGAAAATCAAAAAATAGAAAAGGAGAAAAAAAACTGAAAGATCTAGTTATGAGAATATCTTCTATATTATAGGTTCTATCACTAATAATGCCCTATAAATATAAATCAAACATGAATTTTATAAGCCTTATAATACTAAAAATATGTAAACTACAGGAGATGCGCTTCATATAAGGAACTTTTATTTACTAAAAAAATAAAATAAGAAGGAAGGTTACCATGATAGATGGGTCCTCACACCTACATCAGATCCCTTTCTAACATCAATCAAAATAAAAAAAGAAGGGGAAAAGGAATATTAGCTATAATTAAAACTAATTGTAATGCGTAATCCTAGAACTACATAAGAAATAAAAATAATGAAATATAAGAAAAAAAATTCAATGCTTACAATCAAGAAAATCACTTCCTTTGCTCCATTTAACTTCAACTAATGAGCAATTTGTAGAACCAGATTACAATTTTGATACTCTCATTATTTTGGAGTTAAGAGAGATAGGAAACTGAAAAGGCTTAGCAATTAATAGCAATTATATTTACTAAGTAGTGGATTATTAATTATAATTATATTATAAGACTACAAAAGGGGGAGTTCATCAGACTCATAGGCTTTGGCTTTTAAAGAGAGACGTTTCAAGAGGGATTTCAAGAGGGAATTCATGTAATAAGTTGAGATTTCTATTGACTTTCTTTAATTATCTTTTAACTTTTTATTTAATTTTTGATAAAAAGGGATAACTTTGTTATATTTACAATAGTTGAAGGGTATTTTGGGGTTGGAAAAGTTTTTCTAATACTCCCTCTTTTAAAGGGTAGGTAGATATATACATACATATGTATATCTATATATACATACATACATATATATATATTTTGATAAAAAGGGATAACTTTGTTATATTTACAATAGTTGAAGGGTATTTTGGGGTTGGAAAAGTTTTTCTAATACTCCCTCTTTTAAAGGGTAGGTAGATATATACATACATATGTATATCTATATATACATACATACATATATATATA
>NC_033798.1:68300656-68334100 GCF_001876935.1 Asparagus officinalis | reverse complement strand
TGATCGCTAGTACGAGTTAGTACAAGCCAAACATCTCATGTCCAGAGCCCAATCGCCTCCTTGATGAGCTCGCCCGTAGAGCTCAGCTGATCGCTAGTACGAGTTAGTACAAGCCAAACATCTCATGTCCAGAGCCCAATCGCCTCCTTGATGAGCTCGCCCGTAGAGCTCAGCTGATCGCTAGTACGAGTTAGTACAAGCCAAACATCTCATGTCCAGAGCCCAATCGCCTCCTTGATGAGCTCGCCCGTAGAGCTCAGCTTCTCCTGTTTTGATCGCTAGTACGAGTTAGTACAAGCCAAACATCTCATGTCCAGAGCCCAATCGCCTCCTTGATGAGCTCGCCCGTAGAGCTCAGCTTCTCCTGTTTGTTGAGCTCGCCCATAGATCTTAAGCTTACCTTCTTGATGAGCTCGCCCGTAGAGCTTAGCTTCTCCTGTTTGTTGAGCTCACCCATGGAGCTCAACCTCACCTCCTTATTGAGCTCTCCTGTAGAGCTCAACCCTGCCTGTTTGTTAAGCTCGCCCATAGAGCTCGACTTCGCCTATTTATTGAGCTCGCCCACATAGCTCGATCTCCCCTGTTCATTGAGTTCGCCCATAGAATTCAACCTCTCCTTGTTTATTGAGCTCGCTCGCAGAGCTCAAGCATCCCCTGTTAGCTTGACTCGCTCGCATGGATCAAGCTCGTCAAATTATTAAGCTTGTCGGTACGAGTTTAACCTCGCTTGAATGTTTCACTCGCCCGCACGAGCCAAGTACGCTTACATTCGCTCGCACGAACTCCGTTTGCCAACGAACACAAGTTCACATGTTGGAGAGCCCGCCAGCTAACCCTGCCTGTTCGCCAAGCTCGCCTATAATTTTGCCTGAGCATTCAGACAGCTCTCGATCTCGCCCGTAGCTTTGCCAGCCTCACCTGAGCAATGCAAGCGGGCTACTTGCTTGTGGGAGTAGGCCTAGCCACTTTCCATGTCTTGGGTGATCATGTAGCATGGCTCTCATCACCCCTATAGTGGTCACATCCTATAGCTAGGGGAGGGCATGATACCCCTCACCCATTGGTGGTAATATCCCATGAATCAAGGGATGACCCATGCCATCCCTTACATATTTATAGCCATCTTCATCCAACGTGAAGAGGCTAGAAGCGGAAGACTGTGCATCTTTGATTGAGGCTGAAGATTTTGATGCCCAAGGATCTTCAAACAGAGACCTTCATTTGGCTCATTTGCTAGGTAGAACATTCCTAGCTCTTTGCTTGGATTGTTAAAGTAGACTCAATCTGAACTATCAGATTTGAGGCTCATCAGCTCTTTGTAAAATTTTGCATCGTAGCTCTCTCCAAGCTCGCGGCTTTGGTACTATTCAAGCTCAGGTATAGTCGAACTCGATCACTCTGGAGCCTCTACTGTGCACTGAAGCTCCAACCGTAACTTCGATCAGATCGTCCAAGGGAAGCAAACTCGGTGCAAGCATCAAGGGAGACGTCCTACCACTACTAACAAATCCACGTTAAACAAGAAGGGCCATTCCCTTCTCCTCTATTGTAAAACTTTGATATTAGTTTGTAAAATGCCATTCTTATAAACGTAAACAAGCCCCTTATTAGGAAGTCAATCTTTTACACACTGACAGAAGATGACGACCATAATGGGGGAAACCATTCATTCTGATGAATTGGTGGTGGCACAGTTTGACGAAGTTATGGAAGGGACAACTGTTGAGTCCCTTATGATCGAGTTCGACCAAACCAAGTATAAAGAATACTTGTCTTCTTCCTCCTCTTGTAGCCATACATCATGCAAGTGCTACAGAGTCGCGCGTGTGGCCCGAACCAAAGTGATCGAGGCAACCATGCCTGAGAGCTCTACCCGAGCTAAAGCAGGGGGTTCTAACTCTCCCAGGCCAGCTAAGGTCGAGCCAAAAGCCAAGCAAGTAAGCCAAAGGAGTGCTCGTTGGGTTCCTAAGCAACCCACACAGTTCCCCATGCAAGAGGAGACTGTGGTGTGTGTTGGTGTGGACCACGCTTTCTCCGTCGACATGAGTCTCCCCCTCACCAGAAGAGCTTAACGGTGGTGATGACAAGCTCTCGCCCGCTAGGAAGCCCTAGCCTCTACTTCCTATGATGGTCTGAATTACTATTCAGGCCTAAGAAGAGCCATACAGGAATGAAAAGTGCTCAGTTTTAATGGATCAAGTCGATCAGGAGAGCCTACCTATTCAGGCGGGTTCCCTTGCAATGGCAAAGTTTCCAAAACTAGTGAACTTAGCGTTCCAAGCGAGCCTGACATTTCAGGCGAGCCTTACTCTAGCAACCGAGTTCCCAACTTAGGTGAACTTAGCAACTCAAGTAAGCCCACCGAATCAGGCAGGCTTCGCTCTTCAAGTCACCTTCCCAAATCAGGTGAGTCGCCCAGATCAGGTGAACCCCATGATACAGGTGAGTTCCACACAATAGGAGAGCTTCGCCCCCTAAATGGAGACCAGCATGCGGGTGAACCCTAGCATGACCACCTGAGAACCAGCCTTGGCCAAAAAGGCAAAGCCAGAACAACTCAAGCGAGCAAACCTCGCCTGAATGAACACACGACTCGAGCTATCCAGCAGTCGGCTGAAGCTTGCTTAAGCTATGGACCTTGCCTGTCAAAGCAAGGTCGCATGAAGTCAACACTTGGGAAATTCCCTAAATGTTCCCACCTCGACTCTATTGAGTCTCTTCCA
Organism: Asparagus officinalis; assembly: GCF_001876935.1. Classification (NCBI taxonomy): domain Eukaryota; kingdom Viridiplantae; phylum Streptophyta; class Magnoliopsida; order Asparagales; family Asparagaceae; genus Asparagus; species Asparagus officinalis. Next base: position 68,331,377 of record NC_033798.1, on the reverse strand, counting down.
TGCAATTGCACATCTGGTGCTTTCGACACTGGGGGTTGCCACTACCAACGCGTAGGAGATCTCAGGGATCATCTGACTCACAAACGTACTATTCACGAGGCTAACCCTCATTGTCATTGTGAAAGGCTCATCCAGGCGGTACTTGCCAACTGCTAGTGCGCTGAGGCACCAAAGCCATCAGTCTTCGGGAGGCTTTCTCGATAGTCTCCTGAGCAAAGACATCCTTGCCAAAGATGTCATCGTCAGATGAGGTGAGCCATGGGTAACTTAGGGCTTCCAACAGCTATAGTCAACATGACAGGAAAGGGTAAATCCTAGTATTCGGATTCATCAGATCCAGAATATACCCCGGGATTCAAATGCCCCCCCTGTTGAAAATAGGGGTGTACACTAATACACTCGCCTTCAGACAGGGGCCGCTATCCTATTTGATTATGCCCGTTTGTCACCCATCTACGATAATGAGGATGAGGTATGCTCTACAGCAGCAACATCTTAGACCTCAAGCTCAGCCTATTGCAAGCACGCAAAGGTGCACATGGCGGAGGCCTCCGGTGACCTTTCTAAAAGTTTGAGGAGCAGCAGGCAACCATCAGCTCTCTAAGGGAGATGATGGAATAACTTCTCAACGAGAAGAGGAAGAAGTGGAATTCGTGAAATCGACGAAGACCCACAAGGAACAGAGAGAGCTTACTCCTCCTCACATGACTGAAGAAGAAGATAATTGCGAGCCGCATTCGAATTATTCTAACCAATCCTCGGGAACACACTCATATTCAGGCAGCACTCCCCGAGACAAAAGGTTCGATGAGTTCCAGAGTCAGCTCAATGCCTTGAAACTCTAGAGAAATATGAACGAGTTAGGGGTGGTTCGACCGTATCCAGTCGAATGAGACACGGTTGCCTACCCGGCAAAGTTCAAACCAATGAGCCTGGTCCAGTTTGATGGCAAGGGCTCTCCCTCACAGCACATCTACTATTTCCTTTCTCAAACATAATTCCTCATAGGCAATGACGTCATTCTCACCTGACTGTTCATTGGTACCCTGAGAGGAGGGGCCTTTGAGTGGTTTCAGAAGCTAGAACCAGGCTCCATTATGGCTTGGGCCGATGTGGAGAGCCTTTTCTTAGCCTGTTTCTTCGACGACGATATGGAGGTATTAATGGCTACCCTGCTGGCCGACAAACAAAAGAAGACAGAGTCAGTCAACGATTTCGTCAAGAGATTCAGGAATCGATCACTTTGGTGTCCGGACCATGTCTCCTTGAGCACCCTGGTTGAGATGTGCTGCAACAACCTCTTAATCGACATTTTGTCTAGAATCGGCATGGTGAAAACCCTGACCTGGATAGAACTTGTTCCCTAAGGTGAGCAAGTCGAGAACATGATCAAAAGATTGGAAGCTAAAGAGCCTCATCCTAAGAGCAGAGCTTCAGAACCAAAAACTTCTAAGAACCCTCGGTCAAGGGGGAAGGAGATCATGGCTATTGGTTCCATCAAAGCCTCTAAGCCCACGCAGAGGCAAAAGCCTAGGCCTTTTGAGCAATGCTCGGGATGGCAATACGACTTCACAAAAGACCAGGTGGTGGCTACCTTCAACACTCTGCTCAAGAGCAACATGATCAAGCTGTCAGAAGTCATGAAACCTTAAGACGTGAACAAAACGGATGATCTACGCTACAGTGCGTACCACAGATTTGTCAGGCACTACATCTGCAAATGCTGTATACTTAAGGATAAGCTGCAGGCTCTTTACGACGCTACAACCCTAAAGAAGGAAAAAGTGTAGAAGGAAGTGACTACAAACATAGTCACCCTTAAATTCAGAATGGGTCTCCCTGAGGTTCATACATCAGAAGGAGTCACGCCCATCCCTAAGGCAGAACTGAAGATTGTTAATGATGACCATCACAATCAATGAGGAAAAGGCTTGGTACCACAGACCTTGCGGTCAGGACAGATGATGTGGGTTCATCCCAAACTCCTTGACGATAAGCAATGAACTTCCAACAAGACCAAGGGCAAGTCTAAGCTTTGTAATGTTATTTTGGCAATTCCGGACGATAACAAAGAGGAGGTAGCGACCCTCACCGATTCTAATGAGGAGCCAGACACATTGATCACCCGAACAGGGAAGGACTTTACTAAGAACTACCCTCTGATGATAGAGAGTCCGTCAAGGCTACTAGTAGGACTGTCACCTGTAGTTCAGCCAAGTTCTAACGGGCCGAGCTCGAGTGGTCAACCCTTTCGGTTTGACCTACTCACCCAGCTGAAGAATATTCTAGCCAGGATCACCTTGTACGAGCTCCTACGGTTGTCTAGGGCTACCCACGAAGCCCTACGAGAGACACTGACTAATTCAGAAGCTTTTGTCACATATTTCTTGCCCACTTCAAAAGATGAGGAAGAAAACGGGATGTCCGCAATGTTGCCAGGCATCCAAACAACAGATCCTCTGTATCACTTTCACTCTGGAGGATATGCTCATCAAAAGCACGTCTCACGATCGACCCCTGTACTTCACAGGATACATCAACTCTTTGAGAGTAGACATAATCCAGGTGGATCCAGGGTCTGCACTGAGCATTGTCCCCCTGAAGCTCAACAAACACTTGGGGGTGCCTCAAAAGTGGTTGTCTTCGACAACCACCACAATCTTTGGCTTCAACGCCACTGGAACTCAGCCTCTCGGGAAGATTCATCTCAAATGCCGATTGGGTGACATAAAAACTGAGGTGACCTGCTATGTCATCGATGCAGAACCCTCATACAACATGCTGTTGGTCCGACCATGGATCCATAGCAACAGGATAGTCCCATATATATTACACGAATGCTTGAAATATGTGGACAACTACGACCAGGTGAAGACGATAGTTGCGGATAAACAGCCCTTCAGAGGGGTTGAAAACTACTTCACCGACTCCTTGCTCTACCAGGACTTTGAACCGAGGAACAAACCACCGGTTGAGGAAGGGGGCAGCGGTAGTGAGGTCGATAGTGGGTCTGAGTGCAACGAGAGTCTTGTCTTAAATGACATTAAATCTATTGTAATCAACTACGAAGGTATTGCTGTAACCGACACTGACAAGGCGGACGGCCTTACCCTGAATGAGGAACCTCATCTTGCTTACTTGTTGTCTGGTGCAGAATCTGTTGATGATGAGTTCAGCGACATAATCTTAGGATTGCACTCTAATTCTTCTTTACACTTGCCTGTCACGATCAAGCAGATGATCGAATCCTTGCAAGCTATCTTTGTCATACCTAACCAGAATATTTCTTAGTAAGAGATTATCTTCAGAAGGACAGACCAACCCGCACGCACACTGTGGGATGAGGCAGATGTAGACAAACCTGCTCCTTAATTCTCATGTTACAGCCCCGTCGCAAAATACATGATGGAGAGGATGAGTTATGACTTTATTCGCCAAGAAGGTTTGAAATATGGTAAAGGCCGAAAGACGCCCCTTCGACCTGCCTATGTCCCCAAAGGGAAGCCTGACAATTACTATGGCAAAACTCAAAGAGGGTTAGGTTACTCCTCTCAGAGTTGTTCTGTAATTTTGGCGAAATACCCCGACTTGGGATTTAGATATCAGCATTGGGGCCTTATTCAAAGACTTCACGGTCAACATGCCTACGATTTATACTGCTGAAATCCAAGAAGATGAACATATCCCTTTTTACAATAAAGCATGGGATCGCCATGTCAATGCCCAATGGAGTGGTCGCTTCGAACAACAGGAACCACCCACGGAAGACAAAATCCATTAGATTTATAGGAGACGAGACAAATCCCAAACCCATATTTATTAGCGATAGCTTACCTCTCCAGGAGAAGGAAGATCTCATATCACTCATACAGGAATATATCAATGTCTTCGCATGGAATTATGAGGACATGCCCGGCCTTGATCCTCAGATCGCTATGCATCTCCTCAACATTGGCTTAGACGCCAAACCCATCAAACAATAGCAAAGACGGTTTCTTCCACAAATTATGGAGGTAATCGAATCTGAAGTAAAGTAGCTAATCAAATCAGGCTTTATCAGAGAGGAGCAATACCCCAATTGGGTGGCTAACATTGTTCCGATTCTGAAGAAAAATGGAAAAATCCGTATCTGCATCGACTTCAGAGACCTCAATGCTACATGTCCCAAGGACAAATTCCCTTTGCCCTTTATAGATGTCATCATCGATAATACTTGTGGCTTCGAGAGGATGTCCTACATGAACGGATTCTTAGGGTATAATCAGATTAAGATGCATCCTGAGGATGAGAAATACACTTCATTCAGAACTCTGATGGGGGTGTACTGTTATACAGTCATGCCCTTCAGGCTCAAGAATGCCGGCACAACTTATCAACGCGCCATAAGCACCATCTTCCGAGATCATCTACAAAAGACAGTTGAATGCTACGTGGATGACCTGATCATAAAGAGTCGCAAAAAAGATGACCACCATCAAGACCTGAGAGTCATGTTCGACCTTATGCGCTCCCATCAACTAAAGATGAACCCTACAAAGTCATTCTTAGGCATGACGAGTGGCAAGTTCCTTGGATTCGTCATCATGACAAAGGGGATTCACATTGATCCCGATAAAGTGCGAGCTATCCAAGTACTCCAACCACCCAGAAATCTCAGGGAATTGTGGGGACTACAAGGAAGTTTGGCCTACATCCAAAGATTCATCATAAATCTTTAGGGCAAGTGTCAACCCTTCTCCAAGCTTATGAAGAAAGGTGTCTCTTTCGTATGGGATGAGCCTTGCAAACAAGTTTTTAAGGATATCAAAAATTATCTCTCGAATCCACCAGTCCTAGCGACCCCATCTCAGGCAAACCCTTCCTGATATATGTGTGGGCAATGGAGCATTCTCTCGGTGCCCTTTTAACACAGAACGACATTGCCGACCATGAGCAAGGCATCTACTACTTGAGTAGGACCCTACAAGGAGCCGAATGATGATACCCTATGGTCAAAAAGTAATGTCTGGCCCTAGTGTTTGCAATTCAAAAAATGCGACACTACTAGGTCGGTCAAACCATTCATGTTATCTCCCAGATGAACCCCATCTGAGTCTTCATGACACAGCCCGGATCCTTGAACTGGCGCCTTGTAAGGTGGGCACTCTTGTTGTCTCAATACGAAATCCACTTCATGCCATAGAAGTCTATCAAAAGACATGCAATCTGCAATCTTATGGACAGCCACCCACTCGAGTCAAAGGTTGACTTGTTTGAAGACATACCAGATGAAACCCACGAAGTCAATGCTACCTCGTTGGAAGAAGTCTGGTAGCTATACTTCGACGACGCATCTCACGTGGGTGCAAGTGGGTCTATCATCGCAGGTGTGGGGGTGGTCTTGGTTTCTCCACAAAACCATGTATTACCCTGAGCTTTCTCACTAACTGAGCCATGTACTAACAACGTGGCGAGTACAATACTCTACTCATTAGACTCGACTTTACCCGAGAAATGGGGGTGAAGCACCTTGAAGCCTATGGTGACTCTCAGTTCATTGTCAAGCAAATAACGGGGGAATATGAAGTCAGAAATAACAACTTAATCCCATGTCACCAAGCGACTATTAAAAAATCCAAATCATTCGACAGCTTCCGCATTAAGCACGTGCTCCGTTCTAAGAACACACATGTAGATGCATTGGCGTCATTGGTAGGTAACCTAGCTCAACCGCTAGGGGCAAGCCAATAAGTTACCGTCGCAAGACGACAACTCTACCAACTAGAGTGTGCCCTAGAGGCGAACGCAACTTACCGGGTGGCCTATCAACTCGAACCGAGAGATTAGCGCTTCTCAATCATTGACTACGTCTTGTACGGTATACTACCTGAAGACATCAAGGAGCGGGATTCTGTTCACAGACGCGCACCAAGATTCTAATATGATGCAACCACAAAGGCATTGTATTGTAGATCGTACGACGGCATGCTGCTTTGATGTCTCTTAATGACAGAAGCATAGGAAGCCCTACGGGAAGCCCATGATTGCACTTGCGGCTCTCACTAACCCAGACCTAAGCTCTGGGACCGGTTACAAAGATTCAGCTACTATTGGGCCAAAATAGTCAATGATACTGTTGCTTACGCTAAGAATTTCCATGCGTGTTAAATCTACGCCAATAACATGCACAAACCACCTAAAGACTTGCATCCGACGGCAACTTCGTGGTCGTTTGATGTATGGGGGATGGATATCGTTGGACCGATGTCTCCTCCATCAGCCAAAGGTTATCGATTCATCCTTGCGATAATCGACTACTTCTCTAAGTGGGCCAAAGCTGTCCCCTTAAGAGAAGTCAAAACCAGCGATGTGATCAAGTTCATCAAGCATCACATCATCTACCTATACAACATCCCGAGGCATATCATTCATGACAACGGGTCATAATTTGTGAGTCATACCTTCACTCGGTTCTGTGACAAATTAAGAATACAGAACCTAGCATCCACGGCTTATAATCCCTTAGCAAACGGATTAGCCGAGGCTTTCAACAAGACGATCATCAAGATCTTGACCAAGCTGACCTCCAATAGAAAGCACAACTAGGATGAGAAGCCAGGTAAAAGCTTATGGGCGTATCAGGCCACACTTTGCATGCCGACCGGCGCCACACCTTACTCATTAGTATATGGTTGCGAGGCCATGTTGACACTTAAAATTCAAATTCCATCCCTACGTGTCACACTGGCAATGAGGATGATGACTGAAGAAATTCATCAATGGTGTATCACCGAACTCGAGGCTTGTTGAGTGATATTATAGTTAATATATATCAAGCTTGTTAGTACCACGTATGGAAGATTGGATAGAATATGAGCTACAACGATGATATCCAAAAGAGGAGGAGGTATAGTGATGAAGCAATGTTTATTCAAGAGCAATAAATACAATGAGAAGCTTCATCAACTTAAGTTATATCAAGACTCAAAGAATTGCAATTCTATGTGAGGATATTAGCTAGTTTTTCTTTTCTCTCTAGTGCTAGAATGTAGACAAGTAGTTATAGATTTCATTTGAAGCTATTGGGATATCACACACACGTTTTCATACTTATATTTTTTGAGCGTTTTGATAAAATATCATTTTTCACAAGTATGAGGACCTATTTGTAAAATTCCCTTTCTAAATAATTTGTTTTTAATGTTAAAAACAATTTACAAAGTTACACAATTTTTGGAAGTCATTTAAATATTTTTAAAGATTTTAAAGAGTCAAAAATAGTTTTTAAAACAGTGTCAGCATGTATCAGTTCGCGGTCGACCGCCATGGTCGATCGCGCTTGTGTTCTTTTTCTGAGTGGGCAGCAGTAACTTTCACGGTCGACCGTCAGCTTGAAAATTTCCATGGTCGACCGCCACGTTCGACTGCAAAAGTTTCTGGAAAATTCTGAGTTTCAAAAGTGGCTCGTGGTCGATCGTGAGATTTTCACGGTCGACCGTCGCTTATTCCAATAGATATTTTTTAGTACAGATTTGCAAATGATTTCTTACGGGTTTTAGGGCATCTGGGTATGAGTTTTAGCAGCTAGTTTTTTCCTATTTAAACTCTCATACCCCTACTCTTTCAAGTGCTCTTGTCCATTTGAAATATCCTGCAAACTTGTTTTACTGTTTTCAAAAGAGCCCTAAACTTTCAAACATGTTCTCTGTTTTCAAGTTCACATCCCAGCTTCATTGTAATTTTTCTCCTTGCCATAGGGACATTATAAAGAGAGTTTTTACACTATTACTACTATTGTGAGCTTGATCTTGTGGAGATCAACTGTGTGGGTGTTAGATCTTGTGGTGATCAAATGTGTAGTTGTGAGATCCTGTGGAGATCGTTGTGTAGAAGAAGTTCCGGCTTCCAAACCGGGTTGTGTAGTGGATTCTCCTTGAGAGTGGGTAGCGGGGACATAGGTTAGTGAGCCGAACCTCGTTAACACATCACGTGTCACTTGGATAACGATTTCTAACTCTATCTCATTTACTTTAGTTGTTCATTGTAGTGGTGTGGTGCTTGTCTTATTTTTATTGCACAATTATAATCTTAAAACCCTAATAACCCCCCTCTAGGGTCCAACAATTGGGATCAGAGCTTGGTCTCTATATTAGTTTTTGGTCTAACCACCTTAGAGAAAAGATCTTATGGAGGCTTCAATGAATATGCATATGTTAGAGGGACAATCCACCACTAGACCATCACTTTTCATCGGTAGTAATTTTGCTTATTGGAAGGCTAGGATGAGGATTTACCTTCATTGCATTGATCTTGATATTGTAGAACTCATAGAGAAGAAAAATGTAGAAAAGTCCAAAGTCGGGAACATGACCGATGGAGAAAGGCACCAAGCTAATCTCAATACAAAGGCCATGAACGCCTTAATATGCGGTCTTTCCCCCAATGAGTATAATAGGGTTTCTACGTATGCAACAACATACGAAATATGGGTGAAATTATGTATTACACATGAAGGAACCCCCCAAGTTAAGGAATCCAAAATCAGTGGGCTTATGCATGAATATGAGTTATTTAAGATGCTTCCTAATGAATCCATTGATGCTATGTTTTCTCGCTTTACTAACATAATCATTGAATTGCATGGTCTTGATAAGAAATTAACTATCCAAGAGACGAACTATAAGATCCTTCGTTCATTGACTCCGGTTTGGGAACCCAAAGCTACGGCCATAGAGGAAGCTCATGATCTCACCGCTCTAGCCCTCGATGGCCTCATCGGCAAGCTTAAGATTCATGAGAAGAAGCTTAAGGGAAAAGAGAAGTAGGAAGTGCCCCCAAGGGAAGTTAAGGAGCCATCACCAAAAATGAAGACCATAGCTCTCAACAGAGCTAGTGATAACTCCTCATCATCATCAGATAGTGAAGTTAATTTTTCTAGAAAAGTGGCTCACCTCTCTAGAAGAATTTCTAGACTCATTAAAAAGAATAAGAAGTTTAATCCCCTATCTAACAATAAATTTTCTTCACGTGTAGGAAAGTGCTTTGAATGCAATGAACCGGGTCATATCGCTAAAGATTGCCCTAAGCTCAAGGAGAAATACTTGAAGTACAAGAAGAAGGGGTCATATCGCTAAAGATTGCCCTAAGCTCAAGGAGAAATACTTGAAGTACAAGAAGAAGAAAGCCATGTATGCCGGATGGGAGGAATCCGAACCAAGCGATTCAGATAGCAATGAAGAAGGAGCTAAGATTGCTCTTCATGATCCCAATATTTGCTTAATGGCTTATGAAAAGGAGGTAGTTTCCGACACCGAAAGTGAATCCTTTTATATGCAATGTGATCTAGCTACCGTATTAGAAGAATTAAACATTGAGTTTAAAAGGATGTCAAAAGAATTTTCTTCCTTTAAAAAATTACATGCTTCTTGTAATTTAAAACTTGAAAAACTACAAACATCTCTTGCTTTAAAAGATGAATTGCTAGGGATCTTGATTTTGAGAACAAACAATTAAGATCCAAGATTGAAAGACTTAAAATTGAGAGTGGTAGGATTAGACCCACTCATGCTTATGCTAATTATCATCATCATGAGAGAAATAGATTTTATAGATCTCATGCCTCTACACACAAAAGAAATTTTGTGTGCACATATTACATGAAATATGGTTATATTTCTACTCATTGTAGGATTAAAGTCAATCATGATTTTTATGGAATGACATGGGTACCCAAAGGTACCAAGCTTACTAACTACCAAGGACCCAAGATTTGGGTACCTAAAGTTACTACACCTTCATCTCTTATAGGGAACATCACGAACACGGCGTAGAGAAATGTGGTACCTTGATAGTGGTTGCTCACATCATATGACACGCAACAAAGAGCTATTTGCAACCCTATCAAGGATTGAAGGAGGTAGCGTCTTCTTCGGGGGCGGTGAGAAAGGTAAAATTATTGGTATTGGATGTATTGGTAAGATACCCTCTCCCGTAATAGAAGATGTTTATTTGGTTAGTGGCTTGAAACATAATCTTCTTAGCATTAGCCAATTGAGTGATAAAGGTTTTGATATTTTTTTTAAACCGGACAAATGCATTGTTAGCTCAAATGGAAAAACTATTTTTGTTGCTAATAGAAAATCTAATGTATACATTTTTGAGATGAATAAACTATTAGATCAAGATGTCAAATGCCTTGTGGCGGTTGATGAAAACCCTTGGATTTGGCATAAGAGGCTTGGACATGCGAACATGGAATTGATATCCAAATTGTCCAAGAGGAATCTTGTAAAAGGGTTACCAAACTTGCATTTCATCAAAGATACCACTTGTGGAGATTGTGCTAAAGGTAAACAAACCAAGTCTACCTTCAAATCCATTAACGAGGTATCAACTTCTAAACCCTTACAATTACTTTATCTTGATTTATTTGGTCCTATGCGTGTTACCTCTCTTGGAGGCAAACACTATGTTTTTGTTATCATTGATGATTTTTCTCGTTTTACATGAACAATCTTTCTTACAAGTAAAGATGAATGTTTTGAAGAATTTTCGAATCATGTTAAAAGAATTAAAAATGAAAAAGAGTTGAATGTTGTTAAGATAAGAAGTGATCATGGAGGTGAATTTTAAAATAATTTTTCTATGATTTTTGTGCACATCATGGTATAAATCATGTGTTTTCCGCTCCAAGAACACCACAACAAAATGATGTTATTGAATGGAAAAATAGCACCATACAAGAGATGGCACGAACTATGTTAAATTCTTTTGTTTTGCCTAAGTATTTTTGGGCGGAAGCCGTCAATTCGGCTTGCCATGTTTTGAATCGTGTTTTGATTAGACCAAAGCTTAAGAAAACTCCTTATGAACTATTTTATGGAAAAACTCTATTTATTGGTTATTTTCGTATCTTTGGTTGTAAATGTTTTATCTTAAATACAAAAGATCACCATGATAAATTTGATTCTAAAATTGATGTTGGCATCTTCCTAGGATATGCACCTCAAAGTAAGGCTTATAGAGTCTTTAACAAATGCACTCATGTTGTTGAAGAATCTATAAACGTTACTTTTGATGAGACTAATATTGGTTTATAAGTTGGTTTGTCTAGGAAAGATGATGATGATGTTGAGGGAGGATTGGAATTTTTGCAAATAAATGAATCACCCTCAATAGAAGCTCAAAAGGATGGGGAAAGTAACAACATTCAAGAACAAGAGCAAGAAGAACACTCCATAGAATGGAAATTTGCACCAAATCATCCAAAGGAGCAAATCATTGGGAATCCTTCACAAGGGGTTCTAACTCGCTCAAAGGCTTTGAGTGAGTGTGGTAATGTTGCCTTCTTATCTCAAATAGAACCTAAAATGAGTGTGGTAATGTTGCCTTCTTATCTCAAATAGAACCTAAAAAGATTAATGATACTTTAAATGATGAATTTTGGGTTTTAGCTATGCATGATGAACTAAACAATTTTTGAAGAAATAATGTTTGGAAATTAGTTCCTAGACCTAACAATGCTAGTGTAATTGGAATAAAATAGGTTTTTAGAAACAAACTTGATGAACATGACATTGTAAGAAGAAATAAAGCTCGTTTGGTTACCCAAGGATACAATCAAGAGGATGGCATAGACTATGATAAAACCTTTGCACCGGTTACAAGGTTAGAATCAGTTAGGATGTTTTTGGCATTTGCAAGCTTTAAAGATTTTAAATTATTTTGAATGGATGTTAAAAGTGCATTTCTAAATGGTTTTATAGAAGAGGAAGTATATGTTGAGCAACCCCCGGTTTTATGGATCATGCATTTCCTAATCATGTTTACCGGGTTCAAAAAGCTTTATATGGGTTAAAACAAGCTCCGAGAGCGTGATATGCTCGCCTCTCTAGTTTTCTTCTTGCAAATGGTTTTTCTAAAGGAAAAATTGATAATACTCTTTTTGTGAGAAAAAAGAAAAATGATTTTGTTTTAGTTCAAATATATGTTGATGATATCATTTTCGGTGCTACTAATGAATCTCTATGCAAGGATTTTTCTAAAGTTATGCAAGATCATTTTGAGATGAGCATGATAGGAGAGCTCACATTCTTTCTCGGGCTCCAAGTCAAGCAAACTATGGATGGGATATTTATTTCTCAAAGCAAGTATGCTAGAGAATTGGTGAAGAAATTCACTTTGGAGAATTCTAAGCATGCACCAACTCCCATGAGTACAAATGTCAAGCTTGATGCGGATGATAGTGTTGAGGATGTGGACCGAAAACTATACCGAGGTATGATAGGTAGTCTTCTTTATCTCATCGCTAGAAGACCCGATATCATGTTTAGTGTGTGTGCATGTGCACGTTTTCAAGCTTCACCTAAAACATCTCATTTAATTGTGGTTAAAAGGATTATTAAATATGTTAATGGAACAACTAATCTTGGTTTATTTTATCCAAAAAGCAACTCTTTTGATCTTTATGTTTTCTGTGATGCCGACTTTGCCGGATGTAAGGTAGATCGCAAGAGTACGAGTGGTACATGTCAATTCTTAGGTAATTCTCTTGTCTCTTGGGCTTCCAAGAAACAAAATTGTATTGCCTTGTCCACTACGGAAGCAGAATACATTACCGCCGGCTTATATTGTGCCCAAGTTTTGTGGATGAAACAAAGTTTAGTTGACTATGATTTAAATTTTCAAAATATAAAAATCTTTTGTGATAACACTAGTGCTATCAATATTCTAAAAAAATTAGTTTTGCATTCTAGAACCAAGCATATTGATGTGCGCTATTATTTCTTACGCGATCATGTAGAGAGGTAAGATGTATCACTTGTGTATATTGATACAAAATCTCAATTAGCGGACATCTTTACCAAATTTCTTAGTGAAGATGATTTTTGTCGTATAAGAAATGGTTTGGGTTTATGCACTATGTGAATGTTCTATTTGCTTGCTTGGTTAGTTGCATTTCATATGTATTTTTTTCCATTTCCTTTACCCCATTTTGATGGTGACAAAAGGGGAGAGAAATCTCCTCATTTGTTGCACATAGTTAGGGGAAGCTCATAGATAGGGGGAGAACCTATCTATAAGCTATATTTATTTTGCTCCTATATAATGGTTGGTTCTCATCATCAAAAAGGGGGAGATTGTTAGCCCTTATGTTTTAATAATGTTTTACAATCACCATTATCGGTACTAATTGCTTGTTGAGTGATATTGTAGTTAATATATATATCAAGCTTATTAGTACAACGTATAGAGGATTGGATGGAATATGAGCTACAACGATGATATCCAAAGGAGGAGGAGGCATAGTGATGAAGCAATGTTTATTCAAGAACAATAAATGCAATGAGAAGCTTCATCAACTCAAGCTATATCAAGACTCAAAGAATTGTAATTCTATGTGAGGATATTAGCTAGTTTTTCTTTTCTCTTTAGTGCTAGAATGTAGGCAAGTAGTTATAGATTTCATTTGAAGCTATTGGGATATCACATACACGTTTTCATACTTATATTTTTTGAGTGTTTTGACAAAATATCATTTTTCATAAGTATGAGGACCTGTTCTTAAAATTCCCTTTCTAAACAATTTGTTTTTAATGTTAAAAATAATTTACAAAGTTACACAATTTTTAAAAGTCATTTAAATATTTTTACAGATTTTTAAAGAGTCAAAAACAGTTTTTAAAACAGTATCAGCATGTATCAATCGCGGTCGACTGCCACGGTCGACCGCATCTGTGTTTTTTTTCTGAGTGGGTAGTAGTAACTTTCGTGGTCGACCACTACGGTCGACCGTCATCTCGAAAATTCCCATAGTCGATCGCTATGGTCGACCGCAAAAGTTTCTGGAAAATTCTGAGTTTCGAAAGTGGCTCGCGGTTGACCGTGAGATTTTCACGGTCGACCGCCGCTTAATCCAACGAATGTTTTTCAGTACAGATTTGCAAATGATTTCTTACGGGTTTTAGGGGATCTGGGTATGGATTTTAGTAGCTGTTCTTTTTCCTATTTAAACTCTCATACCCCTCCTCTTTCAAGTGCTCTTGTCCATTTGAAATATCCTACAAACTTGTTTTACTGTTTTCAAAAGAGCGGTTGACCGTGAGATTTTCACGGTCGACCGCCGCTTAATCCAACGAATGTTTTTCAGTACAGATTTGCAAATGATTTCTTACGGGTTTTAGGGGATCTGGGTATGGATTTTAGTAGCTGTTCTTTTTCCTATTTAAACTCTCATACCCCTCCTCTTTCAAGTGCTCTTGTCCATTTGAAATATCCTACAAACTTGTTTTACTGTTTTCAAAAGAGCCCTAAACTTTCAAACCTGTTCTCTGTTTTCAAGTTCACATCCTAGCTTCTATGTAATCTTTCTCCTTGCCATAAGGACATTGTAAAGAGAGAGTTTTTACACCATTACTACTGTTGTGAGCTTGATCTTATGGAGATCAACTGTGTGGGAGTTAGATCTTGTGGTGATCAACTATGTAGTTATGAGATCTTGTGGAGATCATTATGTAGAAGAAGTTCCAGCTTCCAAACTGGCTTGTGTAGTGGATTCTCCTCGAGAGTGGGGAGCGGGGACGTAGGTCAGCGGGCCGAACCTCGTTAACACATTGCATGTCACTTGGATAACGATTTCTAACTCTATCTCATTTACTTTAGTTGTTCATTGTAGTGGTGTGTTGCTTGTCTTATTTTTATTGCACAATTATAGCCTTAAGACCCTAATCACCCCCCTCTAGGGTCCAACACGAATCTCCAAGCCTTTTGATAAGAAAGTCAAATAGAGATCCTTTAAGGAGGGAGAGTTTGTCCTCGCAGTTTGGTAACCCATGATCCTCAACTCTAAGAAGAAAGGCAAATTCCAACCTAAATGGGAAGGTCCATTTGCAATAGAACCAGTCTATTCGAATGGAGCATATTGTTTCGTCAAACCAAATGGTGATAAGATTCTGATACCTATCAATGAACAATTCCTGAAGAAGTACTACCCATGTTCTTCCTTCCTTCATATAGTCTAACAAGTACACGAGTATAAACTGCTCCTTCTATACTCTGATAAGTACACTATAGGCATCAAAAATTACTTATAGGTCCCTACACATGGCTTGAGACAGAGAGAAGATGATGATTGTTGCTATCTGAGTCACAAAAGCTCATTTGACTTCGACAAGCATATGAAGTGAGTCGACGAACTATGTGAAGCAATGAAACTACAGAACAACGAGGAAACGAACTGATCGGGAGCTCCACGTCACTTACAAAAGACGAAATACCTTCCATGTCCCATCCACTCCATAGATGATTCAATTATGGGAGCTTGTAGATCTTCTCGACGACTTTCCGATGCATCTTGAATCGCATGATTCTGAGTTCGGACGACGACGATAAGGCGAAAATAGAAAGAATGCGCAGGACTACGTCCCGGGCCTCGACGAGACACCCAGAGGTGTCTCGGCCAACCCGAGACACCCAAAGGTGTCTCAGACCTTGTAGAGCGATTTTGGCCATTATTCGATTTGAATATGAAGAAACTCAAAACATGAAAGTTATAGATCTCCATGTTAGATTTCCAATGTATCTTGGATAAAGTTATTTGGAGATCATATGAGAAAGATAAAGATAAAATACCAACGATAGTACAAACTACCTCAGAATTCCGAGACAATGTTGGTATTTCCGAGAAGAATGACGATTTTGGTAATTATCCGATTCGAATCTGAAGAAACTCAAAACATAAAAGTTGTAGATCTCTTTGTCAGCTTTCCAATACATCTAGAATTAGGTCATTTATAGGTCATATGATAAAGTTAGGACCAAAATAACCGAGATACTCACTGGTGTCTCGGCCAGGCCGAGACACTCACTGGTGTCTCGGCCAAACCGAGACACCCAGAGGTGTCTCGGCCAGGCCGAGACACCCATGGGTATCTCGGCCAAGCCAAGACACCCACGGGTGTCAACAACCCCCAGAATGCTATTTTTGGCTGTTTTGAGCCGTTTTTCGACGTTAACCACCTGGATTTGTTCCAACTGCTCCGAATCTATCCAAGAATGTGGTTAAATGGTTACAATTAAGGATAAGAGGGAATCAGCCGTTCTTATCCAAAAACAAGGGTCCCTAAACTTATAAATACAACCCCAGAGCCTTTATTTTTTGAGATCTGAAATTCTCGAGCGTCGGCGAAACCCTGCCGAATTGAGGACTAAAGAGCCACGAATTTTAGAGAGGAGGAGGAGATTGATCGAGTTCGTCGGCATAAAGAAGAGGAGCTCGTTAGATCTACACTTCCCGGTTCTTTCCTTGAGATCACCCCGTTGCGGTGATCTTGAGAAGAGTGGTTATCTCACCATTGCCGAGATAACTGCTTCGGTTTCTTGATTCCTTCGCGAATCAACGAAGCTCCGGATCTAATCTGATCGTTTGGTGGTCCACAGATATCAATGTTCCCATCACAGGCTAAGATCCTACAAAAGCAACGGGCGATAAACACCGGTTGTGCTGTTTGACGAGAGTTGTAATTTTTATTTTCATTGTGTAATGGTCTTATAAAAAGACCGATCTTTTTGAACTTGTTGTAACGATCGAAGTTGTAATGAGTTATACAATATAAAGAATATAATTTTCTCCCTAAACATACACGAGTATAAACTGCTCCTTCTTTACTCCAAAGGGTATACGAGTATAAATTGTTTCCCCTAATGTCCAACTAGTATACGAGGCTAAACTATTCCCTATCATTAACGGGTAGTTCCTGGAGAATACTACATATGATATTCTTAAGGATAACCCGACAACCCCCTGTTGTGGCTGTTTAATCATGTCTAAAATGATTAAAATCCTCCCACTGATGCATGAGGCTAAAATTCTCCTTACATCTCCCACTCGGTCAAACCTTCCTATAGTTAGGACCAGAGCCAAAATCCCCTCTTAATTCCTTTCAAGAACGAGAGGTCTACTTTCAAGATGAACGACTAAAACTTTAAACTGTTAGGATTGTTCCAAATCCCTACAACTATCAAGTTAACTGCCACATCTGATAGTTATTTCTCCACCAGTCTTATTCAACTGGATGATGGATCTTGTAAAACTATCAAGTTAACTATTATCTCTAATAGTCTCCTTCAAATTTCCCCCGTCAATCCTATCTAATGGGATGATAGGACGAACTCCCACTGTCACGTTAATAACCACCTCTGACAAATCAGCCTACATTCCTCTTCAATAGGATGGTAAGCCCAAAGAGTTGCCCAAATCGCAACAAACAATCCTGTCATGTTAACATCAAACATCTGACAAGAATCTACTTACTGACTCTCCTTAATGGAGCGGTAGGTCCTCAGAGTCACTCCGATCGTGACAATCCTATCATGTTAACGATTACCTCTGATAGGCAACTTCGTTATTCTCACAAATAGTGTTGTCTAATCAATCGTCACACCCATACGTCCTTGAATGATGTAATCCATTCTGAGCATTCTAATATTCTTAGAAGTATCGATGGGTAGTAGCCTACCATGTGATGACTTCTACATCAATCAATCGTCACACTCATTTGTTCCTGAACGATTTGATTATCCCAACACCGTTATTCCCTCAAGTAATGTTGTTCGTTGATAACGGCTCACCAAGAAGCATGCCTTATCGATTCCCGAACGATGACCTACCAAGTGATGAGTCATTATTCGGAACCCCCCCACCGATTACCTACGCAAGTGATCGGTCATTTTGGGCTAAGTTATTACACTTAATGACACAGCCCAACCTAATTACAACTTAACATTCGTAATTGACTCAACCCGATGCCTCAAATAGCTAAGAGTAGGAAAGAAATTTTAGCATTAAATCTAAAAAACTTTTCGATAACTCATCATACTGAGGGGAATAGTACGGTTAGTCCGATTCAAACAGTAATCGGTAAAAGCATATCAAACCTGTTGATAGCTGAGGGTTTGCTAAAAATCCTAAGTGATGGTCAGCAAGAGGGAAGTATGAACATGAGGTGTTAAAAGCGATAAGTGGGCAAGAAAAACATAATTCCATTCATAATTGACTTTGAGATAATATATTTGAACAAAGTTATGATAATACATTCGAACAAAGTCATAACAAAACAAAGAGAGTCAAATATTTATCCACTTCGCCGAATCTACTCCAGCTCACTAAAAGAGGCGAGTTCAGCTTGAATAGCGGCTATCTCCCTCGCCCGGTCTGCTTGGATCTAGTCCTCCACCTCTTTCCGGATCTTGGCCTCGAAGGACACAGCAACGACAGAGTCTTCTTGACACAGTGCTTGGAGGGCCTGCATCTCCCTTTCGACAGCATTGTGAACATTTGCGCATTCAAGCTGCATGCCTTTCAACGTCGACTCTTCCTCTATGAGCTGGGCCTTCATTCAGGCAATGGTGGAGGTTGAGACATCAATCTCAGCCTGCAATAGGCATTGTTGGTTAAGCAGATGCACAACGAGAGCCTCTTTGTTCGATAGGTCCCTCTCACGAATGTCTCGCTCCCACACCCCTCTGATCCGAGCCTGAGCTATGTGCCGCTCCACACTTGGTTCCGAGTCCGTGTGCAACAAACCATCCAAGTACATCAGACGTAGCTTGAATCTAAGAAGTTTACCAGGCAACACGAAGCTTCTCGGGCCTCACCCAAACGTATGAGATCAGCTACACAGTTCATGAGGAAAGGCCTAAAATCCGCATAAGTCCCCTAACCAAGGCTAACGCTAGATATCGCTTGTTTCATAGTATTCTCCAATTGCCTGAGGAGGCCCTGCGTAGATCTAGAGGTTGGGGAGGCATATTCCTAGCCAGTAGGAATCATGGCGATAGGTGATTAGGGGGATAGCCCTTTCGTCATCAAGAGGAGGTTGCAAGGAGGACTGCGGGGTGGAAGCGGGAGTGTATTCTTCCTCCTCATCATCAAAGGGGATGACAGGTTCGGGTCGAACAGTCTCACATCCTATGATCAGAACCCCTTCTCGAGCTGCAAAATAAAATGTAAAAAAGTAAAAAAATTTGGCTTAAAAGGTCAGAAAGTTTCTAAGTCCTAAAGACAGGCGACCTGCGAAGTGCAGGTGAGCTCCACCATGTGAGCAAGCGAACAAAGCTCGCCTGACAAAGTCAGAAGCTCACCAGATAACAGAGCTCGCCTGACAAAAGCCAAAAGCTTACCTAAACGAACAGAGCTCGCCAGTCAAACAAGGCTCATCTGAGGCAAGAGCTCGCTCACCAAGCAGTCCTCACCTGACAAATGTCACTCGCTTAAGTGGAGTTTGCCTGAGCGGCAGAAACTTGCCGGAGTCGACAAAGTTCTTCACAGAGAATGAACAAAAGTTGTTCATCATCCTAGTGTTATGGGTTCATGAACTTGGTTCAGTCCTACAATTTTTAAACCTACCATGGTGGGTTAAAGGCATAGAGAAGGTACTCGTGGTGGCTGTGGCAGCCTCAGTGGTAGCGGAGGAAGAGGAAGCATCCTTCTTCCCCTTCGAAGCACATGCTATCACTCTTGTGGCCATCTCGAACTTGCGGAGCTTGAGTTTTCTCTAAGAAAGCTTGAACAAGAGAATTTGTAAGCACATTGATCTTCCGACAAAGGAGACGAGCGTTATATATGCAAGATCTCAACCGTCAAGATTCGCCAAATCAAATGGTAATGAACGAGGCGGGACATTTAGAATTTCGCATGAACAACCAAGATCTGGAGGTTTGTGAATGATCTCCCATCAAAGTGATGGTCGAGATCGAGAATGCCGCTGAACCAACAGTTTAGATCAAGCGCGTGAAGACGAGGTGTCTCTATCGGACCACATTCAACATGGTCTAACATGCCTACGATGCCTCAACTGATGTACCCATGTCGCCTCTGCTAGTGAACAAATACGTGGCTCGCCCATCACCATCTTGAGCTCGCTTGATGCTTGGGCTCGCCTGCCAATCAGCATGAGCTCGCTTGATGATTGAGCTTGCCTGCCAAGTAGCATGAGCTCGCTTAATGCTTGAGCTCGCCCTCCAAGTAGCATGAGCTCACCTGAGGCTTGAACTTGCTTGCCAAGAAGCTTGAGTTCACCTGATGCTTGAGCTCGCCTGAGGCTTGAAATCACTTGCAGCTTAAGCTTGCCTACAAAGCTGCTCGAGCCCGCCTAATGCTTGGGCTCGCCTACCAAGCAGCTTGAGGGTGCCTATGCCTCATTGAGCTTACCTAAAAGGCTCAACACATCCAAGGCATTCAACCTCGCTTGGACCAAGAAACAGCAATCCTATCTCAAGCTATTTAAAGTGAATGAAAGCATATGCACAAATTATTCGAGATGCAATGAGTGGAAAATAAAGGAACAATTTCATTTCATAATAGTAGATTTTGAGACAATACATTCGAACAAAGAAAATAAAGACATCTCAAAATCTACCCTAATGAGCTTAATCCAGCAAAGTGAAGAATGTGAGCTCGGTCTTAACAGCTGCCACCCTCTTTGCCCAGTCATCCCGAAGTTGCTCCTCGGCTTCCTTTTGGAGTTCAGCCTCAGCAAGAGCATCATCAGCTGTAGAAACCACGTCTTCTCTACACAGCGCATGGAGAGCTTCCATCGCTTCTCTATAAGCACCATGCACTCTGGTGCTCTCGATCTTAATGTCCTTCAAGATCGCCTCTCCCTGGGTGGTCCTGACTCCGGTACGCTCAACAATGTTGTTGTAAGCGTCCATCTTAGTCTGCAGATGACGTTGTCTCTCATATAAGTTCACAACAAAAACCTCCTGCTCTGATATCCTCTTCTCTTGATTTTTTTGCTCACAATCAGCTTTGAGCTGAGCTTCGATTATGAGTGACGCTACCTCATCACGTAGGTCAGTGAACACTAACCCTTCTAAGCGATGCATGGCTTCCTCTAGGCGAATGAGCTTTTCCTCACAACGCCTAGCTAGCCTAATACCTCACATGCGCTGGATGTCCTTTACGCTATCAGCTATGAAGAGGTAGAAGTAAAAGAAGGTGCCCTACACAATGCTAACGATAGAGATTGCCTATTTCATAGCATTCTCTAACCACTGGATGAGGCTGTACATGGATCCAGGGTCTGGAGAAGCAAATTCTTGACCTGGGGCCATCACAGTAATAGGTTGCACCCAGGGGAGATGCTAATCGTCATCAACAGGTCGCCTCCTTCCACCGCCTGTGCTTGCCGGGTCTAGAAAACCAAGCTTCGGTGAAGGTTGTGGAGCAAATTGTGGAATGGATGCTCGAGAGGACAACTCTTCCCAGAAGATCTTAGGGTGTGCGGTACAACAGCTGGTGCTTCTTCTCGAGCTGCAAAACACAACAAGAGGAAATTAGAAACTTTGACCAAGTCTTGAGAACAGGCGGCCTACAGTATGTAGGCATGGTTCATTTAAGCAGGAGCTAACAAAGCTCGCTTGATAGTTGAGCTTTCTTGGCAAGGCAGAAGCTCACCAGACAGCAGAGCTCGCCTGACTAGTAAGCTCACCAGAATAGCAAAACCTCGCCTGAGTAGGTGAAGCTCGCCCGGAGATGAACATGAGTCTATTTATCTCCTCCATTTTCAATCCTACCGACCTTAACCTACCATAGCGAGGTCGAGTCATACCGGAGGGGGGTGTAGTAGCAGCGACAAAAGAAGAGGTTGTCCTCCTCCCCTTGTAAGCAACCCTTTTGAAGGCCATTACGAGGTCGAAGAGAAGAGGAAATAAGGACAAGGGCTCGAGTCTTCTTCGAAGGCTTAGGAATTTTGAATGTAATAGTAGTTTCCCAACAAGGGTGATGAATGTCTTATATAGGTGAAACTTCGATGGTTGAGATTCACCATCATAGCCAAAACGAACGGCTTAAGTCGCCTATGACGGTTCGATTCGATAGTTTGAATCGAATGACCACGATCGCGTTCCAGATGGTGGAACGTTCAGAATCCCGACGATCGGCCGAGATGAGGTGGTTCAGATTGAATGGCCACGATCTCTCGTCAAAACGATGATTGAAATTAGAGACGCCACCTAATCCATGGCTCAGATCGAGCGCGTGAAGATGAGGCATCCCTGTCAGATTGCATTAAATGTGATCTATCATACCTTAGCTGGAAAGCACAGAAGCCCACATACAGACACGTGGCTCGCCCTCACAAGCTTGAGCCTCGCCTGCAGTGAGCCGATTCGCCTGTAATGAAAAGTTCGCCTGTATATTTAGAGCTCTTTTGCCAGCGGTTTGAGCTTGTTTGAAGACTTGAGCTCTCCTACATGTCATCAAGCTTGACTGAAGAGCTCAACTCGACCGAGGGGCTCAAATTATCTCAAACCAGGAAATAGTGAGCCTTTTTACTCAAAGTGTTCCAGACCACATTCGACTTGATTTAGGTTTGAAAACTTTAAAGGGGGTCTTGTAGGCAGTGAAAATTACCTAAAGTGTCAAAACTCGCCTGATGGCCCTACCTGCCAATAGCTTGAGCTTGTCTGCATTCAGAGAGCCCAGCAAAGCTCACCAGCAAGCACGAGTGAGCTCGCCCACGCTCTGCTTGCCAGTACGAGCCAAACATCTCCTGTTTATTAAGCATGCCCGCTGAGCCCAATCACCCCCTTGATGAGCTCGCCCGTAGAGCTCAACTTCTCCTATTTGTTGAGCTCGCCCGTAGAGCTAATTCTCGCCTCCTTCATGATCTCGCCCATTGTAAAACGTTGATAATTTATGAATAATATAATTAATGTGTGATAAATTATTATATGTGGATATTTAGTATGATAAATATCATTAAATGGTATATGAGTATAATACCATGTGTTTTGAGTATGAACGAGTTCATACATGTGAGAGAAAAGAGTCGAAACATGTACAAATAGCCAAACATATGCGAAGCTGGAAAATTCTAGTCCAGTCGACCGCCGCGGTCGACCGCAGTCCGGTCGATCTCGAAACCTGCAGTTTGTTTTTCTCCTGTTTTGAGTTGGTTTCGGATTTCTAAACCCATATCCTTTTTCCCCTGATATATATATGCATTTTTCACGTTTTTCTCAGTTTTCCTAAGAACCCTAACAGCCACCAAACCACCAAAACCCTAGTTTGATTTCTTGGAGAAGATTGGAGGCTTTCTAGTTGGGTTTTTAATTGATTTTCGGCTTTTGGAGTGGAGATCTCTTTCGACGTTGCATAAAAATATTTTCTACAACCCCAGGAGAGTATCATCTCTATTAATCCCCCTTCCAGTTTTTAAAATATTTTTAAAGAGATTTAAACATGTTTTATAGAGCTTAAACGAATAGATTCTGTAAAGAAGATAACTCTTTTCCTATTATATGTATAAAGATTAGATCTTTTCATGCTAAAAAGGTTGAGAACGTTTTTACAGATGTGATTTAGATCTGATGATGATTTTAAAACGTCATTAATCTAAAGAAAGTGGTTTGATTCGTTGTTTTAATTTTTTATGCATGTTTTAGGGTTTTGAATATAAATCTAATGCATAAAATTATGTTTATAATTGTTGAGTTGTTTCCAGATGTTCATATCTACTGTGGCATGTTTGCATACAAATTTTATGAGGTTTTAGACATGTTTATATCGAGGAAACATGACATGATCACGATACATACAACCAGTTTGGAAAATTGGAATCAGGGTTCACGGTTGACCGCCACGGTCGACCGCGTGTAGGTCAGAGACCTGGGTTGTCTCAGGAGCCCTTCGCGATCGACCGCCATGGTCGATCGCCAGGTTGTTTTGGCTGTGCATGTTTAGTTGAGTTGGATTTTGGTTTGTCGAGTGTTTCTCTCGACTTTGTGATGATTAATTATAATATTAAGAATTGGTAAACACCTGGAATAATGGTGAACTTCAGATGTGGACATGCACACCGAGATTTGTGCATATATACTAGATTGTGTTAGATTGACACACTTTCCAAACAAGTTAAATTGATAAACACATATGAATAATGTTGTTCTATACATATCTGGAAATAAGGAGTGAAACCTATTTGCCGCAGAACGATTGAGTAAGAGTATTACAAAAGTATCGTTATTACACGTATCTGGAATAAGGAGTAATAAAATCTATTGTCGCAGAATGATTGAGTAAGAGCTTTACAAGAGTATCGCTATAGCACAAGATGATGCACACATAGATATTTAATCAGTTATAAGTTTTACTTCCATGATAGATTACCCGCGAGTAGGGTATTTATTTTGAAATTTTGGCACACCCGTTATGGATGGTAGTTATATTTCATTTTCGTTTGGTTGGCATCCTCTTATATTAGAGCAGACTACTCGGATGTACTTTGAGATGAGATATTTATTCTTTATGTTGGAGATTAGAGTCTGTTTCCTTGACTATTTGTTTTTCATTCATAGAGAGCTATGTGAATGATTTGATATATGTATGTACTGACTCTATTTTCTTATATACTCCTACCCCTTCCCCTGGGGAGAGGTAGTGATAATCTCGCTAGCGCTTTGACGCTCGTTGTTTTCCCTCTTTCAGGCAGCGAGTTCGACGTACGGAGAGTCGCAGGTTGATGGGCATCTTAGTTATCTGTTTAGCTATTTACTATATTTTGTAGTTATTACAAAACTCCACATGTAGTTGATTATTTCTAGACTCTAGATTTGTATTTTATTTCATAGAGTTGAGAGCTATTGTGAGACTATGGTTATTTGACTCATTGTATTTGAGATTCAGTTCAGACTCAGAGATATATCTTTTTCATTCCAGTTGGGCTCATTATTAATATATCTTATGCTTCTTCTGTGTATATTTTTAGTGTTACTCTATTTCGATTATTTACCTGTCTATACCTTCATCTATTTATTGTTTCAACTAGAGAGATAACGATTGTGATGGTGAAACATGTCGTAGCATTGTGTTTGGTGCTTGGTAGGTTTGACAATCCGGGTTTCACCTGGGACTACAGCCTTGTGTGAACCCTGGGGCGTCACAGTTGGTATCAGAGCTCTAATTCTAATATCCTTAGGATCATTCCTATGTCATATCGTGGAGTTAGGATAGAGTTTTCTTGGGATCATGTATACAGTCCACTAGGAATCCCTAGTATGAGTGAGGGCATATTATATATATGTACGCGGAAAATCTACAAATTTTTTTTATGAACTATTTGATTGACTATACGATTTACTTATATGTTATATGCTTCACGCTTGAGATCCTATTTACTGCGTAATAATCTTTACTTTGGAATTATAGATGTCAGGAAGAGGTCGTGGACGCCGAGTTACTCGTACTCAGCGAGTTGAGTAGGAAGATAGGGGGCCCGAACCACAGCAGGCTTCGTAGTACTTAGTGGATCTCATAGCACCATTGGCAGCTCATATGGCGGCTATTGAGGAGCAGTTAGCAGCCTAGGTTCTTCAAGAGCCTTCCGTTCTTGAAGAGGCACCCGTTCAGGAGTCGTCTATTTGGGAGGAAATATTAGAGAGGGCACTAGTGGTCTCACTGACACCACCAGTTGATAACAGAGTAGCTGATCAGGAGGCTTGGCTTCGTTTAGTTGAGAGGTATCAGAAGTTGAAAGCACCAGAGTTCCACAGTTTGACGGATTCCATTGCTGCACACAAGTGGAAAGAGGATGTGAGTAACATCTTGGATATGCTGAATGTTAATTCCGTGCAGAAGCAGAGGCTAGCGGCTTTCAGCCTTAAGGGCGATGCGGGAGGATGGTATCGACTTTGCTTAATCCTAGAGCAGAGGATGACGGTTTCATGGGAGACCTTTATATATCTATTTGATGAGCAGTATGTTTCGGTTGCAGCGAAAGCCGGAAAAGAGTTAGAGCTGGCTCGGTTAGAGCAGGGAGATATGTTTGTCATGGACTTTGAGAGTAAGTTCATGTCATTTCTTAGATTCACCGTCATGTGGCACACAGAGGAGTGACAGGCTTAGATGTTCGTGATGGGACTTCATCTAGGATTACGTCGGTATATAGTATCTTGGAGGTTTCGGTCAGTGCGGGAGGTGGCAGATGCTGCCATGGCTCATGTGACCGATACAGCCATATTGAACAAGGGCAAGGACAATAGTAAGTTAGGGCAGTCCGAGGACAAAGGAAAAGGGAAGAGACCATTTGGAGGCTCAGGAGGACTCCACCAGCAGGGTAAAGGTCCGCATCAGCAGGGTCCCTATAATAAGGGCCATCAGCAGGACCAGAGAGCGCAGCAGCAGAGCCTATTTCAGGGAGCTTGTTACAATTGTAACAAGATTGGACACAGAGCAGCAGAGTGCCGCAGCGCACCCGCAGCAGGCCAGCAGAGCAGGACTCAGTAGCATCAGTAGAACCACATTCAGGGACGCAGTCAGTGCCAGCAACCGAGGATTGAGGCACCTCCAGTAGTTTCGAGGATAGAGGGATAGGTTTGAGCAGTCCAGGAGACCTAGCAGAGGCAGATGGCACCATTCACTCTAGGTGATGCAGAGTAATAGACCGGTAGGGTGTATGCAGTTGTTCCTCATGATCATGGTGTGAGCGGAGCTGTGGTGGAAGGTACGTTCCGTGTGAACTCCTTTCCAGCACGTATTCTTTTTGATTCTGGTGCTTCACATTCTTTTATCTCCTATGATTTTACGGTTAGACTTCAGCTTGTAGCTCAGCCGTTAGATTTTCCTCTATCTGTATCTACCCCGTTGGGAGAGATGTCTCTATTAGAGAGTGTTTGTAGGAGATGCATCGTCATCTTGGACGATTCTGAGTTCGTGATTGATTTGATCGTGTTGCATATGTCTGAATTCAATGTGATTCTTGGTATGGATTGGCTATCTTTCTACCATGTGAGTATCGACTGTTTTGCGAAAACAGTCAGTTTGAGAGCATATGATGGATCAGAGTTAGTGGTAGCTACCTCTAGAGGCAACCAGTTTGTGGAGTCATTTCTGGCGTACATAGAGGAGGTGATATTACAGGATCAGAGCAAAGATTTGAGTGAAATGCGAGTAGTCTCAGATTACCAGGATGTCTTCCAGGACATACCAGAATTACCTCCAGTGAGAGAGGTCGAGTTTTGCATAAAGTTGCAGCCAAGCACCACACTGATTTCCCAAGCTCCTTACCATATGGCTCCTGCTGAGATGAGGGAGCTAAAGATCCAGATTAATGAGTTGTTGTCTTAGGGCTTCATTCGACAGAGTCATTCTCCGTGGGGAGCACCGGTCCTCTTTGTAAAGAAGAAGGACGGGAGTATGCGATTATGTATAGATTATCTCTAGTTGAACAAGGTCACTATCCGTAATAGGTACCCATTATCGAGGATCGATGACTTGTTTGACCAGTTGCAGGTAGCGTACTATTTCTCAAAGACAGATCTTCGTTCTGGTTATCATCAGTTGCGAGTTCGGGAGATGGATATTCCCAAGACCGCTTTCTTGATTGGATATGGGTCTTTCGAGTTTCTTGTCATGCCATTTGGGCTGACCAATGCACCAGCAGTATTCATGGATTTGATGAATCAGGTTTTTCGTCCATACTTGGACCAGTTTGTGATAGTCTTCATCGACGATATTCTTATCTACTCGAGGTTGGAGGCAGAGCACGAGCAGCATTTGAGGTTAGCATTGTAGATATTGAGAGGGTACCAGTTGTATGCTAAGCTTAGCAAGTGTGAATTTTGGTTATCACAGGTCAGATTTTTGGGCCATGTTATTAGCCGGGAATGCATTACAGTGGATCCGGCTAAGGTAGAAGCCGTACTTGATTGGGAACCACCGAAGATAGTTACCGAGATTCGTAGCTTCTTAGGCCTGGTAGGCTATTACAGAAAATTCATTCAGGACTTCTCGAGGATTGCCACACCACTTAAACGCCTTACTAAGAAGGGTGTATAGTTCATTTGGAGCATAGAATGCCAGAAGGCTTTTGAGACATTGAAGACTAAGTTGACTTCAGCACCAGTATTGGTTATTCCTAGCAGTGATAAGACTTTTGTTGTCTACACTGATGCATCCTTATCGGGTCTTGGCGGTGTATTGATGAAGACCCAGAAAGTCGTAGCCTATTTTCGAGGAAGCTGAGGACTCATGAGAAGAATTATCCCACGCACGATTTGGAGCTAGTAGCAGTGGTCTTTGCACTAAAGGCATGGAGATATTATTTGTACGGAGTGCAGTTTGATTTATTCACAGATCACTAGAGTTTGAAGTACTTCTTCTCATAGTAAGAACTCAACCAGAAGCAACGGCAATGGGTAGAGTTTATTAAGGATTATGAGTTTTCTATACACTATCATCCGGGAAAGGCGAACGTGGTAGCAGACGCGTTGAGTAGGAAGCGTCGTCACGGACTAGCAGCTTTGAGGTGTTCACTATATCGAGATCTTTATACACTCAGTCATTTGATTTTAGGCCAGAGATTGGCGGGAGCCGTGTGTTCTTAGGAGCGTTATCTGTATAGCCATCTTGGAGAGATAGAATAGTCGGAGCTCAGTTAGAGGATTCTTGGATTCAAACCCGCAAGGGGGAGATTTCCAAAGAACCCAAGGATGATTAGACTATTGGAGTAAATGGAGGCCTTAGGATGAAGCGTATGATTGTTATGCCGGAAATCTACAGCTGAAGAGGGAACTTTTTGACGAGGCTCATCGCAGCAGATATACAGTGCACCCAGGCACGACGAAAATGTACAAGGATCTGAAGAGGTGTTTTTGGTAGAGTGGTATGTGCAGAGAGATTACAGATTATGTGGCTAAGTGTTATACCTGCCAACAAGTTAAGACAGAACATAAGAGACCTGTAGGAACCCTACAGCCTTTATCCATTCCCGAGTGGAAGTGGGCAGATATCTCCATGGATTTCATAGTAGGGTTACCTAAGTCAAAGAAAGTGAATGATTCTATTTGGGTTATAGTTGATAGCTTGTCTAAGTCCGCACATTTCTTACCTGTGAGGACGACTTATACGATAGATACATATACGAGGATCTTCATTCGGGAGATTGTTAGATTGCATGGAGTTACGGAGACGATAGTATCAGATCGGGGCTCAGTCTTCACGTCTTATTTTTGGAGGAGTTTTCAGGATGCTTTTGGTAGTCAGTTGTCATTTAGCAGCGTTTTTTACCTCCAGACAGATGGTCAGACCGAGAGGGCGAATTAGATCTTAGAGGACATGCTAAGAGCGTGCGTTATAGATTTTTAGGGTAGCTCGGAGGATCACATCCCACCGATTGAATTTGCATATAATAATAGTTATCAAGCTACCATCAGAATGACACCGTATGAAGCTTTGTATGGGAGACCTTGCAGATCGCCTATATATTGGGCAGAGCTAGAGGATAGTCTATTGATTGGTCCAGAGTTAGTTAGACAGGCCATATAGAAGGTGGCATTGATTTGAGAGCGCATTCTTGCGCACAGAGTCGGCAGAAGATCTATGCAGATCAGCGGAGACGACCTTTAAAGTTCCATGTTGGAGACTTAGTCATGCTGAAAGTATCACCGATGAAGGGTGTTCAGCGATTCGGTAGACGAGGGAAGCTTGCCCTGAGATATGTTGGTCCTTTCAGGATCATCAAGCACACTGGAACTGTGTCTTACAGATTAGATCTTCCAGCATCGATGCCGAGTGTACACGATGTCTTTCATGTCTCGATGCTTAAGAAGCATCTGCGGGATGATGAGCAGCAGAGAGTGATTGACTCACTAGAGATTAAGATTCAGGATGATTTGACTACCGTAGAGGTACCGGTATGCATACTTGCTGGAGAGAATAAAAAGCTTAAAAATAAAGTCATTCCATTAGTGAAAGTTCAGTGGAACCGACAAGGAGCCAAAGAGATTTCTTGAGAGGGCGAAGAGGATGTTCGTCGTGACTACCTATAGCTGTTTGGACAGGTATGATGTTGATAGTTTTTTATGCTTATATGCTTTGATAGTAGTCATTATCTATGTTGTTTAGTCACATTTATATTTATCTTTAATACTAGAATGAGGATATTATCACCTGATCCTTAATCATTTGAAGCATATGGTATATACATGAGGGTTTCCTTGTATGGATTATTTCTCTCGATGTACCAATTTTCGTTTAGTTAAGGATTTAGGTAAGAATGTTTGCATTCTAGGTTGTTAACTTTAAATATCATTGTGCGAACACTATGTGATATGTGTAGAAGGAAATTTTAATATGAATTACACCTTCTTAATGTGTTTTCCTAGTTTTTTATCTTCGAGATGCGACTGCAGAATTTCGAGGATGAAATCCTTTTAAGGGGGTGTGAATGTAAAACCCCGATAATATACGAATAATATAATTAATGTGTGATTAATTATGATATGTGGATATTTAGTATGATAAATATTATTAAATGGTATATGAGTATAATACCATGTGTTTTGAGTATGAACGAGTTCATGCATGTGAGAGAAAAGAGTCGAAATATGCACAAATAGCCAAACATATGCGGAATTGGAAAATTCTAGTCCGGTTGACCACCGCGGTCGACCGCAGTCCGGTCGACCGTCACGGTCGATCGTGAAACCTGCTGTTTGTTTTTCTTCTGTTTTGAGTCGGTTTCGGATTTCTAAACCCATATCCGTTTTCCCCTGATATATATATTTATATGAGTTTTTCACATTTTTCTCAGTTTTCCTAAGAACCCTAACAACCACCAAACCCCCCAAACCCTAGTTTGATTTCTTAGAGAAGATTGGAGGCTTTCTAGTTGGGTTTTTTTGTTGATTTTTGGCTTTTGGAGTGGAGATCTCTTTCGACGTTGCATCAAAACATTTTCCC
>NC_033798.1:68239273-68299924 GCF_001876935.1 Asparagus officinalis | reverse complement strand
CCCTACAACCCCAGGCGAGTATTATCTCTACTAATCCCCTCCCAGTTTTTAAAACATTTTTAAAGAGATTTAAACATGTTTTGTAGAGCCTAAACGAATAGATTCTGTATAAAAGATAACTCTTTTGTATTATATGTATAAAGATTAGGTCTTTTAATGCTAAAAAGGTTGAGAACGTTTTTACAAATGTGATTTAGATTTGATGATGATTTTAAAATGTGGTTAATCTAAAGAAAGAGTTTTGATTCGTTGTTTTGAGCTTTTATGCATGTTTTAGGGTTTTGAATACAAATTTAATGCATAAAATTATGTTTATAATTGTTGAGTTGTTTCCAGATGTTCATATGCGTTGTGGCATGTTTGCATACAAATTTTATGAGGTTTTAACATGTTTATATCGAGGAAACATGACATGATCATGATACATACAACCAGTTTGGAAAACTAGAATCAGGATTCACGGTCGACCGCCACGGTCAACCGCGTGCAGGTCAGAGACCTGGGTAGTCTTTGGCTGTGCATGTTTAGTTGAGTAGGATTTTTGTTTGTCGAGTGTTTCTCTCGACTTTGTGATGATTAATTACAATATTAAGACTTGATAAACACCTGGAATAATGGTAAACTTCAGATGTGGACACGCACACCAAGATTTGTGCATATATGCTAGATTGTGTTAGATTGACACACTTTCGAAACAAGTTAAATTGATTAACACATATAGATAATGTTGTTCTATACGTATCCGGAAATAGGGAGATGAAACCTATTTACCGCAGAACGATTAAGTAAGAGTATTACAAAAGTATCGTTATTACACGTATCCGGAATAGGGAGATAATAAAACCTATTGCCGTAGTGCGATTGAGTAAGAGTATTACAAGAGTATCGCTATAGCACAAGATGATGCACACATAGATATTTGATCAGTTATAAGTTTTACTTCTATGATAGATTACCCGTGAGTAGGGTATTTATTTTGAAATTTTGGCACACTTGTTATGGACGGTAGTTATATTTCGTTTTGGTTTGGTTGGCATCTTCTTATATTAGAGCAGGCTACTCGGATGTACTTCGAGATGAGATATTTATTCTTTATGTTAGAGATTGGAGTATGTTTACTTGACTATTTGTTTTTCATTCATAGAGAGCTATGTGAATGATTTGATATATGTATGTACTGACTCTATTTTCTTATATAATCCTACCCCTTTCCCTGGGGAGAGGTAGTGATGATCTCGCTAGTGCTTTGACGCTTGTTGTTTCCCCTCTTACAAGCAGCGAGTCCGACGCATGGAGATTCGCAGGTTGATGGGACATCTTATATGTCTGTTTAGCTATTTACTATATTTTGTAGTTATTACAAAACTCCACATGTAGTTGATTATTTCCAGACTCTAGATTTGTATTTTATTTCATAGAGTTGAGAGCTATTATGAGACTATGGTTATTTGACTCATTGTATTTGAGATTCAGTTCAGACTCAGAGATATATCTTTTTCATTCCAGTTGGGCTCATTATTAATATATCTTATGCTTCTTTTGTGTATATTTTTAGTGTTACTCTATTTCGATTATTTACCTGTCTGTACCTTCATCTATTTATTGTTTCAACTAGAGAGATAACGATTGTGATGGTGAAACATGTCGTAGCATGGTATTTGGTGCTTGGCAGGTTTGATAATCCGGGTTTAACCTGGGACTGCAGCCTTGTGTGAACCCTGGGGCGTCACACCCGTAGAGCTCAGTTTCTCGTATTTGTTGAGCTCGCTCGTAGAGCTCAACCTCACCTCCTTGATGAGCTCGCCCGAAGAGCTCAGCTTCTCCTGTTTGTTGAGCTCGCCCATAGAGCACAACCTCGCCTCCTTGTTGAGCTCGCACGTAGAGCTCAACCCCACCTTTTTGTTAAGTTTGTCTGTAGGGCTCAACTTCACCTGTTTATTGAGCTTGTTCGCAAAGCTCGATCTCCCCTATTCATTGAGTTCGCCTGCAGAATTAAACCTCTCCTTGTTTATTGAGCTTGCCTATAGAGCTTAAGCATCCCATGTTAGCTTAACTCACCCGTATGGATCAAGCTCGTCAAATCATTGAGCTCGCCAGTACGAGTTCAACCTTGCCTGAATGCTTTGCTCACCCTCACTAGCCAAGCATGCATGTAGGGAGTTCGCCTCGCATGAACTGCGCTTGCCAACGAATGCCAGCTCACATGTTGGAAGGGCCAGCCATCCGACCCCGCCTATTCGCCATGCTCGCCTGCAAGCTCGCCTGAGCATTCAGACAGCTCGTGAGCTCGTCCATAGCTTTGTCAGCCTTGCCTAAGCAATGCAAGTGGGTTGCTTGCTTGTGGAAGTGGGCCTACCCACTTTTCATGTCCTAGGTGATCATAAAGCCTACCTCTCATAACCCTTATAGTGGTCACATCCTATAGCTAGGGGAGGGCATAGTACCTCTCACCCATTGGCGGTCATATTCCATGAATCAATGGATGACCTATGCCATCCCGTGCCTTTTTATAGCCATCTTCATCCAACGTGAAGAGGCTAGAAGTGGAAGGCTAGGCATCTTTGATTGAGGCTGGAGATTTTGATGCCCAAGGCTCTTCAAACAGAGATCTTCATTTGGCTCACTTGCTTGGTAGAACATTCCTAGCTCCTTGCTTGGATTGTTGATGTAGACTCAATCTAAACTCTCAGATTTAAGGCTCATCAGTTCTTTACAAACTATTGCATCGTAGCCCTCTCCAAGCTCATGGTTTTGGTACTATTCAAGCTCGGGTATAGTCAAACTCGATCACTCCGGAGCCTCTATTACGCACTGAAGCTCCAACCACAACTTTGATCGGATTGTCCAAGGGAAGCAAACTCGACGCGAGCACCGAGGGAGACGTCCTTCCGCTGCCAAAGAACTCACGTTAAATAAGAAAGGCCATTCCCTTCTCCTCTGTTGTAAAACAGTAATATTTGTTTGTAATAAGCCATTCTTATAAATGCAAATAGACCCCTCATCGGGAAGTCAATCTTTTACGCACCGACAATATATATATATAGATTAATGGGTATCCTTGTCATAGGAGGGGATTTCGTCCTATGACACCTCTAAAATCACATGATTGAGCAACATTGTGGATGATCTGCTCCGTTGAACTTGATCTACATATTCTAAAACCCCAACATACCAAGTTTGAGGTGAACCCGTTGTTGTTTGACCCTTCATCCACTCGTATCAATTTTAACGGTTTTGAATGAATAGAACTTTTCACATGGATCGATGGAGAGTCAAACGACGACGGATTCACCCCAAACTTGGTGTGTTGGGGGTTTTAGAATATGTAGATCAAGTTCAACGGAGCGGATCAAGTCTCCTTTTTGATAAAGTAGAGGCACTAGATGGCTTTAAGAGCTATAAAGCTGGGATAGAGAAACAAAAAGATAAGAAAATTAAAATTAGAAAATCAGATAGAGACGAAGAGTACTATGGTAGGCACATAAAAATGGGACAAATGCCGAGTTCATTTGTAAAGTTCCTCAATTAGCATCATTGCCTAATATATAATGCTTGGTACCCATGTTTCGGGTCTTTTATATTACAATTAACATAAATTATAATAAAAAGATTACAATGACATATAAAAAAAATTATATTTTATTGGGTTCTTTTCTATGTACTGATGGAGCGTCGATCTTGTACTACGCTGACGGCCTAACTAAGACAGTAGGTCATTCGCTAATTGATAATCTCTAATCTCTAGGAAGATTACACAATCTTCTCTGGATGAAGAGATATCAACAGATCCTTTCTCATAAGAACTGTTGATTAAGCTAGATGACTAGCTGAAGAGAACAAATCCTTTTGCACAAGGATCATAGATTATATCAAATGATTAGCTGATGATAATGATCTATGAAGATCAATGAGAGTGAGGAGAGATGTGTTTTTTGTTAATGTAGTCTCTCTCTCTCTCTCTCTCTCTCTCTCTCTCTCTCTCTCTCTCTCTCTCTCTCTCTCTCTCTCTCTCTCTCTCTTACTTCTCAATGGCAAGAACTCTAGCCAAGAACAATGTTAACCCCAAGATCTTTCCTCCACCTCTGTGCCCCTGTGCGTGCTCTTTGTTGATCATGCCTATTTATAGGCTTTGGAGCATTAAGTGGGTGAGTTAGTGGGCCTTAACTCCCCTTAAATGTGAGTTAGTGGTCATTAGCTCCTCTTTAAAATAGGTAACTTAGTGGCCATCAACTCCTCTTAAATAGATGAGTTAGTGGTCATTAACTGCTTCCTTAAAAGTAGCTTCTGAGAACGGTTATGGGTGAGGTTCGTCAATAATGGTCGTGGGGGAGGTTCACCAATAATGGTCATTGGCGAGGTTTACCAATAATGACCATAGGCGAGGTTCATCAATAATGGGTGACACAACCCACGTGAGCTATTGGGCTATTAAGGTTCACTACAACTTTGACGAGCTTCACTATAACTTTGGTGAGCTTAGCTGCAGCTTCAGCTTCAATGAACTTCGTTATGGATACAACAAACATTGGTATATGTCCCATATGGACCATTTGGACGAAGCTCATTTTAGATGAACTTCATATAAAGCTTCACTTTGACTTGGGTGAGCTTCGCTATTTCTTGGGCGAGCTCGGTTATGAGCATGTGCTTAATTGCATTTCGAAGTGCTTGTTGTTGAGATTCTTTCCACTTATGTGTTTGGAGCTTATATTTGGAGTGAAGCTACTGAAGCATGTCTAAGTATTTGCATAGCTGCTGGAGCATGACCGAATGTTGGTGTAGCTGCTGAAGCATAGTTGGATCTTAGCGTGCTGGACAATAGCTGAATGTTGTTGTAACTGCTAGAGTGTAGCTAGATATTGGCGTAGCTATTGGAGCTTAGCCGAATGATTAACCAGTTTATATTTGTACATAGCTGGAGTGTTCCATCATCTTGGTCACGCTAGGAAGGTTCATAGCATCCATTGTTTAGGCTCTTGTATAGTTAGAGCGTAGGAAGCAGTTTATACTCATGTACCTCTTTGAGTCTACATAGTTTAGGCTCTTAATGTGTTGGAGCATGAAGAATCAGTTTATACTAGTATACTTATTAGAGTGTAGGGAGCAGTTTAACCTCGTATACTAGGTGGAGGTTAGGGAACAGTTTAACCACATAATCCTAAGGGAGGTTAGCAAATAGTTTAACATCATAATCCCATTGGAGGTTAGGAAATAGTTTAACCTCATAATCCCATTGGAGGTTAGAAAATAGTTTAATCATATAATCCCATTGGAGGTTACAAGAGATCGGCAAGGGTGTAATGTGGACATATCAACTCGAAAGAAGACTGACAGAGGTGTAAGTACAAGGGTACATATTGTTCAGAGGTGTAGTGTTAACATGACAACACGAAAAATTGACAGAGGTGTAATGTTAACTGGTCGAAGAAATCAAATAGTTAGAGGTGTAATGTTAACATATCAGGTTTGTAAAATTAGTACTGTTTAGTGGTGTAGTGTTAACATAACAGTACTAAGGAATTTTAATAGATGTATAATGTTAACATACCAAAGGAAGTGAACGATAGAGGTGTAGTGTTAATCGGTCAGTTTTGAAGGAGTCCAAATGATGACTATCATTTGGAAGTGTAATGTTAAGTTAACGGTAGGAAATCGATGGAAGTGTAATATTAACTAATCGATTTATAGTAAGGATAGATTAACAGAGGTGTAATGTTAACCAGTCAAATCTGAAAAAAATATCAAATGAGATGTAATATTAACCAGTCAACAAAATAGTCTAACAAATGTGTAATATTAACTGATTAGATCATTGGAGTGCAAACTATTCAGAGGTGTAATGTTAACATGGCAGTAGTAATGTAATTGGAGTTAAGCAGAGGTGTGGTGTTAATTTGATGACTTGCTGAGGATTTTTATATAGGTTGATAATGAATTTTTGCTACCAAAGGTGGAACCTTAAACGTGGACAAAATCTCTATGGGTAGGTGAAATTAACTGGAATCAAGGGAATATTTATTGAGAAATTTCCTGTTGATTAGTGCCATGAGCTTATTACCATTTTGATCAATTAGGCGGTATGCTCCGTTCAAGTAGACTGCCTCTACTACAAATGAGCTTTTCAATTTAGGTTGGAATTTACGTTTAGTCTTGTGCGTCATGACCATGGGTCGACGAACGGCTAAGACTAGGTTGCCGTCTTTAAAGGATACTTCTTTGAATCTCCTGTTGATGGCTCTTGAGAACCATGATTAATAGATCTTGATTCATTGTTGAGCTTAAAGTCTCAACTCATCTAGCACCTCAAGTTCTTAGAGATAGTTTTGATGATGTTCTTTGGTTTTCATCTTCTCGATGAGGGCGATTTTCAATGATGGCATCTGAATATCTAGAGGGATCACAGCTTCACATCCATAGACTAAAGTAAAAGGCATGGAGGCAGTGGGAGTGTGGACTATTATTTGATTAACACCCTCCAAGCTTCTCGTTCCTATCTCGCTTGTTGGTGGAGATGAATTTCTTAAGAAGTATGATGATGGTCTTGTTAAAAGTTTCAGCTAGACCATTAGCAACTCGGTTGTATGTTGTAGAAACTACATCTTAAATTCTAAACTAATTATAGAATCTGAAGAACGATCGGCTGATGAACAGTGGACCGTTATTGTGGACAATCCTCCAAAGGACACCGAATCAGTAGATAATGTGGTGTTTCAAGAACTTAACCACAGTAGAAGTCCTAACTTCTCTGAGCAGAATGACTTTAGCCCATATAGAGAAGTAATCTGTGATGGCTAGAATAAATTGATAGTTTTTATCATATGGTGAGCTAATTGGCTCAATAATATCCATAACCCATGTCTTGAATGGCCATGAGGTGACAATCAGATGTAATTCTTCCGGAGGTTGATGCAAGAAGTCAACATAAAATTCACCTGCACGGCATCTCTTGTCATAGGCCACTATGTCCCGTAATCATCATTAGCTTGTAATAACCTGAACAACAAAGTCAATTTTGAAGCTTGGGACTGGGTTGATGAGCCCCACACGTACCATCGTGGATTCTTTGATCGCTTCCCAAGCTTCACTTGGTGATAAGCATCAGAGTAATAAACCATCAAATGATTGGTAGTACAATGCCTATGTGACAACATTGTAGAAGAAGCGGTGCAATCTCCTCTAGATAAAGATTCAACATTATGCTATGCAAAGCATAGTCGATTATCAGGTAATACCAATCGTTAAGTTCAAAACCTCCGAGTGTGGTGTGAATCTCATTGGATCCCAAGATTCATTTGGGACAACATAGTTGGTGATTGGATATCATGATGTGCTTGGTAGACAAGGCCAAAGTAGCTGCTAGAGACACAAAGTCATTAGCGTAAGTATTGTTGAGGCATGCTACATAGTTGATTTTCCATTGCTGCTTCATGGTATGGTAGAAGAGAACATTATGCAAGACCTCGTATTCCCCTTAGATTTGATTGACGATCAACTTAGGATCGCCATAACCGCCATAACCTTCACAATATCTAGCACCTATGTATTAAGTGAGTTGTAGGCCAATTATGAGGGGATCATACTTAGCCATGTTATTAGAATAAGGCTTGGTCAATGCATATGAAGAGCACTACTCCCACACATGTGATGATAACTCCTTCATGGCTCCATTTTGGTGCGCTATTGAAATAGAGTACCAACTCATGGACAGAATGACTTCACAACCCTAGAACTCAGAGATCCCAACTTCATTATGAGTACCACAGAGAGCTAACTTTTGATGTCATGTAGGGTTTAAAGGTTGTCGTCAGAGGTTTGATTTTGAACTTGACGACTAATCACTTTGGCAAAGGTTGTACTATTGGACATATCGAAGAAAATGGTGCTGTCATTAAAGACTCATGTCCTACATGATGAAGCCAAAAAACTAGGGTGGCATTTCTGGGAAAGCATTGCCATAGTCATAAAATGTTGCATTAGCATTGTTAGAAAAGCATTGCCATAGCCATGAATAGTTGTGTTAGCGTTGCTGAAGAAGCGTTTACTATAGCCGTAGGAGGTTAGGTTATCGTTTCTAAGGAACCATTGCCATAAGCATGATAGGTTGTGTTAGCACTGTTAAAGAAGCGTTGTCATAGCTGTAGGAGGCTGTGTTGATAGAAAGCACTATTGAAGAAAGCATTGTCACAAGCGTTGCCACAAGCGTTGTCATAGCTTCACTATTGAAGAAAGCATTGTCTTGTCTCACTATCATAATTTTTTTCTGGTTGACCCTAGATTATATTACTTGAATCTCTCAGCAAATTTCTCGACAATTTTTGCCTGATCAGTTAGATCTTTGCATGAATTAGACTTAACAACACTCATGTGGGCTTCCACTCGGCTGAGAAAGTCGTGCTGGTATGTTTGGAGTAACATCGGCAGCAGCATGTTCCAGCAATGCAAGATTAAATTACAAAACCGCTCGATGTAGTCTCTCACCGAGTCATCTCCCCTTTGTTTCTCTTAAAGGAGCCTGGCCATTGTTACATCAGATTAGTTCTCATGGATCGGGGACAAGAATTGTGATTCCAAGTTAGCCCATAATTTGATTGATCCTTCTGCCAGATTCTAGAAGCAATCTAAGGCTTCCCCCTGAAGGGTGCTAATGAAAAGGTGCACCTTGATAGTGTCATTTCTTACTATATTTCCTGCATTCTAATGGAAGTAGTAGATATGCTGGTTCGGAGAACCTTTTCTATTTATCGTGTGTTGGTGGTTTAAACTTTATCGGATAGGGAGCAGTGTCCCATGCGATAGGATAAGGTTAAGTGATCCTAACCTTCTTTAGTTCGGTCCCCTGTGTAAGAGCGTTGAGCTGGTTTTGGGGGCTTTGAGTGTTTTCAATTAGCGCCTCGTCTTTAATAGACTAGATGTCTCAGACTCTGGTCGAGAGGAGAAGACATATTGTTGGTGTAGTGACTCCTTGTTAACGGAGATGTTAAATGGCTGCTTCTCTTTTGAAGCACTAGCAGGGGGCTGGTAAGTAAGCATTAGTTGTTAAAGTATATTTTTGAACTAGTTGAAGCGCCCATCGGATGCCTTCTTATTAGCCTCCATCTGGCGAATTAGACTGTCGATGGTCTCTCTTGCTGCTATGTTAACAATTTACTCATACTCTTGACTTGAGTTAGGAGTTGTGTTTGATGCTATGGCCGAGCTAACATCATTAGCAAAACGATAATATGCTTGTAAAGGAGTTCGTTGAACTGGCAACCTCAAAATAGAGTAGTCAAAGGGGATAGCTGCCCCCCATCTTGATCTAGTATGGCAATAACATCATTGATTTGTAGATTTGATGTGCTATCGTCATCTTCTCGACTCACACGAATCAAATTAACCATGAACTCTTAGAGATCAAGGTCAAAAGTAGCCTTGCTCTTGCGAGATGGTTGTCATTCGCTTGTTAACCTTTAAAGAAGCATGATGAGCATCACGAGATGCTTTAAAGAGAACCCCTAGAGAGGT
Organism: Asparagus officinalis; assembly: GCF_001876935.1. NCBI lineage: Eukaryota > Viridiplantae > Streptophyta > Magnoliopsida > Asparagales > Asparagaceae > Asparagus > Asparagus officinalis. Next base: position 68,290,420 of record NC_033798.1, on the reverse strand, counting down.
TGTTGATTGACGTCAAAAAATCAATGAATGTTTGAGAGTTCTGACCTTTGCTCTGGGCAAGGGTCGCCAAAACCTCACTCAGGGCGAAGCTCATTTTGCCTCTAGTGACATTAAGGCTACATTTGGCATGGGTTTTGTAGGCTGTCTAAAATTACTACGGATAACTGATCCTCGCAAAACACAAATGATGGAGGTCATGATCTGATGACTTTTATATTAATCAATGAGAGTTATAATTTGACGATTCTCACGACAACTAATGATGAAAGTTACAATCTGACAACTTTCGTAATAACAAACGAGAGTTACAAACTAACGACTCTCACATTTTAAGGAGCCAAAGGCCAGGATTACAAGATGATAATCCTTGCAACACTCTAACAAAAGAGATTATAAGTTAATGATCTCTTCAAAGCAACATGTGGAAGCCACAACCGTGTTCCAAGCAAAAAACACGGAGTTCACCACTGCGTTCCAAGTTCAAAACGCGGAGCTCACCACCGCGTTCCAAATTCAAAACACGAAACTCACCACCACGTTCCAAGCTCAAAATGTGGAGTGCGCTACTGCACTCCAAGCTCAAAACGTGAAGTTCGCCACCACGTTCCAAATTCAAAACGTGGAGCTAACAATCACATTTTTAGCTCTAAACACGTGGGTCATTTCCAGAATGCGAATCTCATGTTTGACTGATTCAAACACATTTTAAATGATTACAAAACTATTTTCCACAAAGTAAGGGCATTAATCCCTCTTTAAACGAGCTTTGAAAGCTTGGCTTTCGAATTATTTTCGATTGAAGAACTGATCTGCTTATTCCAATTAAAAAGGATCAATTCCTTTTTTGAAATTAACTCTTTTACAGAGTTCTAAAACTCGTTTAGAGTTCTTAAACTCATTTAGAGTTTCAAACTTGCCTCACAAATTCTTCTCGGCATCAAGCCAAGAGGAATAGACTAACGTTTCACAAAGTTACGTGCTCGGATTGTTAATGAGATACAAGATTCAAACTTCCATCACCACCAAGAAGAACCCAATTTTAAACAAAAGGAAGGATCTCCGTTGATTCCTTCTCTCTTTTGTAAATTAGGTAAATGATAAGAAAAATTGTAATTTCTTTTTCTAAGTCAGTTAGAGAGAGGTTACATCGAAAGATTGTATTCATTCTTTTTCTAAGTCAGTTAGGGAGATTAATACAAATTTTATTCTCAATTTTCTCATAATTTTTTTAACAAACTAAAGATGGCGACTCCACTTGGGATGAGCTTTTTTACCAATGAAGAAGTGGTGGCGTAATTCGACACCCACATCGTTAGAACGATGGTTGAAACTTTTACTGTAGTGTTCGATCAAAGTAAGTACGAGGAGTTTCTCTTGTCCAGATCTCTTAACCCCAAGACAATGCACAAGATCCGCATAGTCTCCAAGGAGACTTCTTCTCTTGACTCGCCAAAGGTACATCACTCCTTTGGATCTCGCTATTCATACAACCTACCTGTAGAAGAGGGAGATTCAGCTCTAATTGAACTCATCAATCAAGTTAGAAGCATTACACCCATACCCATACAAAAGGTATTGGTTCATAAGAGGCCTATTGTCGTGACTAACTTGATCACTACAAATAATGATGTTGCTGTAAAAGTCTTAAATCAGGTTAAGAAGAATGCTGCTCGATGAAGGAGAATGTCTATAAGACGAGCATAACTCCGAGAAAGTTGATCCTCCAACCAACACGAGCCCCACGTTTATGAGCTTCAACACGAACTCCACGCTTCTATTTTAGAATGCGAACCTCACGTTTCTGTGCCCAGGCACGAGCCATGCGTGAGCCAGACTGAACGCGACCCTCTGTCGCACGTTGTATATCCAAAACACGGACCTCATGTCCGTGTTGAACGTGAACCTCACCTTCATGTTGATCAATCAAAACACAAAAATCACGTTTAGAAAGGGGTTGCACGTGACCCTCACATCCTCTTTCTCAAACTCAACCCTCGCGTTCTATTGCTCAAGCGTGACCCTTATGTTTAGTTGTCCAAGCGCGACCCTCACGTTAAGTTACCTAAACGCGACCCTCGCGTTTCAATGTTAAAACATGACTCTTACGTGGTGTGTCAAGTTACGTTCAGGGTGATCGACTTGGATTTCAAACAATAGATTTTGGTCCTAGTAATAAAACCTAATACAGAACCTGGTGTATACTATGGACCGACTGGGTTATTCATAACGTGACTAGACTGATGGGCGGACATAAGAAGTCCATGAATTCAAGGCATCTTAAAAAGATTCATGTTCACTAAGAGTTAGTTCTGCCCAATTATAGGCAGGGGGTTTCAATTCAAACCTCACGTTTAGTGTGTAACTCATCCCGAGCCACTATAATAGACTTGAGAGAGTTCATATCGAGAGAAAGACTGGTACAACAGGTCGCTCGTTCGTGCTAATATGAACAACTGATTTCTGTGGTCCTTGTTCGCGGGGAAAATTGTAGCTTTCATTGATTCCATTGCACACTCTTGTAATAGTTTATCGATTACAAAAATCCGGTCTTTTTATAAGATCCGGTTACAACGAGATCAAAAGAAAAAGAAAATTACAATTCTTTCCTTATTTGTCGAACAAATCACGAGCTCCTGTTTTGCGGTCACTCGCTTTTGTGGGTTCTTCGCCTGCGCCGGGGTTTATCCGTGGACCACTACGTGATCTAGACCCGGTTAGATCTAAACGGTATAACGGGTATTATCTCGCAAAGGAAATAATAGCCGAGGGGATTAATTCACCAAGGAAATAATCGCCCTCTCGGGTTCAAAGGCCAAGCTTTGATCCGGAGTAATACCGTATGGATCTTAGATCCGATCCCTCTCGAACTCCTACCTTTTCTGACGTGGACGATCGCCGAGTACCGGATCTGAAAGAGCAAGTCTTCAAAGGCTTCAAATCTCCAAGGTTCAGATCTCAATTCAGCAGAGCTTCGCCGTCAAAAGTTCCAACCCTTGACAAATGAACCAACCTCTCCTATTTATAGGCACTCAGATCTGTGCCTTGGCACAGATCTGGGTCGGCCGTAGGTGGCCGGCCACCTATGGGTGGCTCGGCGAGAATGAATCGATCACCTTTGACTGAAGGGGAAAATAGGACCGACAATGTCCATACCCCATGTCTCGAACGGCCAAGACGTGGTTGACGTGTGCAACTGCTCTAGTGGTTGGTGCATATAATTCGCATGTATTTGACAAGCATGACACTCTCGGGCGTATTCGATTGCGTCACGAACCATTGTTGGCCAAAAATATCCCATTCTCCTGATGCGATCATACAGTTTGGGACTGGGCTGATGCGCACCGCATTCTCCTTCGTGTGCTTCCTTAAGAACTTCTTCTGCTTCTTTGTTCGAAAGGCATCGGAGTAACAAACCATCGTACCCTCTATGATATAATGTATGGGTTTCGGTATTATAGAAGAATCTTGGTGCTCTTCGGCGGATTGATTCCCTTTCCTTTACATCCTCTGGCAGAATACCATATTGGACGTAGTCAATGATAGGAAAACGCCAATCTCGGGATACAGACCCAATTTGAGTTGAATTCACCTCCTTGGCGTTTATGTTTCCGTCATCTTCCTCTTCAGTATCCATATCGTTTATGGGTGTGCAGAGCTGATGCGTCCTCACTGTGACTAACAACTCAGTTTCGGGAGGCTGCGCAAGTGAAACCGCTAGTGCTGCCAGTGCATCTGCATAAGCGTTCTGGAGACGAGGGATGTATTCAATAAAGAATTCTTCAAAAGAATCTGCCATTTTGATGGCCTCCTAGTGGTACGGGATCAGGTCTTGGTTCCTGACTTCATACTCTCCACGGACTTGGTTGACTATCAATTGAGAATCCCCAAAAGCTTCGAGATATTCGACCCCCAGCTCCTTGGCGAAACTGAATCCAATGAGAAGCGCGTTGTACTCGACTACGTTATTGGAGCAGGGACTAGTCAATGAATAAGACTGTAGAACCTTCCGGGGTTATCGCCCTATTAACTGCTCTCGAAGCACCATCGAAGTATAATTGCCATGTTGGTGCGACAGTAGTGTTAACCTCGTGGGTTTCATCCGGCAAGTCATCATATACTTCTGCCGTATCCGTGGTCGGGTTTACAGCCAAAAGATCACAAATCGCTTGTCCTTTGATCGACTTCTGTTGCTTGAGAAGGGCCCACTTCGCTAACCGCCAATTCATAGAGGCCGGTTGTGTCATAAACACCCGTACTGGATTAATGTTAGAAATAACGTAAATCGTCTGTCCAACCAAGTAATGCTGCATCTTTTGCATTGCAAATACCAATGCGAGGCATTCTTTCTCAATCATCGGGTATCGAGACTCGGCGCCTATCAAGGTCCGACTTAAGTAATAGACTGCTTGTTCGTAATCATTATCATCGTCTTGTGCTAGTAAGGCACTTATCGAGTGGTTCATCGCCTTGAGATAAATCAAGAACGGTCTACCTGATTTTGGTGCGACGAGAACAGGAGGATTCGTTAGATATGTTTTGATATCTTCGAATGTTTTTTGGCAGGCGTCGTCCCAAATAAATGACACAACTTTCTTGTTTAACTTAGAGAATGGTTGGCATTTCCCAGAAAGATTTGAGATGAACCGCCGGATGTAAGCTAACCGCCCTTGTAACCCTCTGAGCTCTCTTAGATTTCTAGGGGGTTACAGTTCATGTATCGCCTTTACCTTATCAGAATCGATATGTATACCTTTAGTGGTGATGACGAATCCAAGGAATTTTCCGCTGGACATTCCAAGGAAGGATTTAGTTGGCTTCATCTTCAATTGATGACTCCGCATGAGATCGAACATCGTCTTCAAGTCCTTGATGTGATCTTCTTTGTTGCGGCTTTTTACAACCAAATCATTAACATAGCATTCGACTGTTTTCCTGAGATGTTCTTGGAAAATCTTAGTCATTGTTCGCTGGTACGTGGCGCCTGCATTCTTTAGACCGAAAGGCATTACGGTATAGCAAAAGACACCGAGGGGCGTTCTGAACGCTGTATGCTTCTCGTCATCTGGGTGCATCTTGATTTGGTTATATCCTGAAAACCCATCCATAAAAGACATTCTCTCAAATCCACATATATTGTCGATAATGACATCCGTGATTGGGAGAGGAAAGTCGTCTTTTGGACATGCCGCATTCAGGTCCCTGAAGTCGATGCAAATCCTGATTTTACCGTTCTTCTTCATGACTGGAATAATATTGGCTAGCCAATCTGGATGTTGCTCCTCTCAGATAAATCCTGAATCGATCAAATTTTTAACCTCTGCCTCAATGGCTTCCATAATCTGCGGACGAAACCGTCTTTGCTGTTGTTTGACAGGTTTGGCATCCGACTTGATATCGAGACGGTGCATTGCCACATTGGGATCAAGCCCTGGCATATCTTCATAGTTCCATGCGAAGACATCAATATATTCCCTGATGTGAGCAATTAATTCCTCTTTCTCATTTGGGGGAAGACTATCGCTGATGAATATAGGCTTTGGGTTGGCCTCGTCACCTATGTTAACTTGGACTATTTTATCTTCAGTGGGGGGTTCTCTCTGTTCGAACCTATCACCATACTGCATGTTCAGGTGATGAACCCACGGGTCTTCCCATGTTGCCATTTGCTCGTCGTCTTCCATTGTGGACGGATCAGTTGTAGCCATGTTCGCCATTAGGGCTTTGAAAGCTTCCCCCAGACTTGTATCGGAATCCCATTCCGAGGCATCTGATGAATTTCCATCTTTGTATTGCTTAGATGATTGGTCATTAATTAACCAGCAGCATTCGTCTTCTGAAGAAGATTCATACCCTCACCCTCGTCCGTATTTATAATAATCATCGGGTTTCCCTTTTGGTACATATGTCGCTTTGGGTGGAATACAAGTACCTCGATCGAAGTATAGACCTTCTCCGAGCGTGAAATCATACCCCTGCTTTTCCATGAGCTTGCGCACTTCCGGACTATACTTAGATAAATGCCGACCGGGTTTATCATCATCTTCATCTTCCCTTAAGAAATGATCTGGTAATGGAGAGATTTTTCCTTTACCGTAAATCACTTCTTTTGCGCCTCTTATTTTGTTCGGGATGACCATGGTTGTTCCGAAAGAATGCTGGAGGCGTTCCTTCGCTATATAGGACGATCGAAGCGGCATATATAAATCGGGATTATCATACAATTCTTTTATCACATCATCAAGAGACAGGGAGTACTCTAAATCATTATTTATTTCATTATTGGCAAGTTGCCAGTTACAACTGCCCTCTGACATTTGTTCATCGTCAAGGTTGATTACAAAGGGTACAATGTCGTTTAAAACATAACCTCCATTGTAATCAAATCCGGCTTCGGTATCAGCTTCTTCTCCGCTGTCCGGGCCATGGGCCGATGATTCGGTATCGGATTCGTTACCATAAGAGAGAAATCAGTGAAATAATTCTCATACCCTTTGAATGGTTGCTTACTCCGCTGACCACCGTCCTAACTTTATTATCAGTGTCGACATATTTCAAACACTGAATGGAGAGTGGAGGGATTATAACGTTACTATGGATCCCAGGCCGACCCAATAGTAAGTTTATACGAAGTCTCGGCATCAATCACATAACATGTGACTTCCGTCTTTAAATCTCCCATTTGACACTTTACCCGGATCTTACCCAAGGGTTTGACCCGCTAGTGTTGAATCCATAGATAACAGTGCCCTGTGGACGCCAAATTGCTAACTAGAATGCCGAGGAATTGCATCAAGCGAAGCGGCATAATACTCACAGCAGAACCCGGATCCACTTGGATTCGGTTGACTTTGCTGGAGCCAATGTACCCGATGAAGTATAGCGATCGATCGTGGTTCAAATTCTTCATCTGCATATCCTCTTTGGTGAAAGTAATGCAGGGAAGGTTCTTAGTCACTATATTGCAGTGTTGACTCAGCGGTTCCGGCTCTTCTGGCACCGGCTTGATTTGAGTCAAAAACACCTCTGAGTTGGCCAAAGCTTCTTGCAAGGCCTCCCTGGTTTCCTTGAACAACCGCAACAAATCATACAGCGTTATCCGTGCTGGAATGTTGGCTAGTTGAGCCATTATATCAAAGACTTGCGGAGTTTTCGAGCTTTCCGGTTTGTCTCTTCTAATCGGACGACTGAAACGAGACTGCTTCAGATTCTGCACCTCCTGGGGATTCTTCTCTTTCGGTTTATTCACCGGCTGTCGTCGAGCCTCTTCGCCCGGTGTAGGACTCGTAATCACTCCCATCTCCGTGAGAGTTTTGGCTGGTCCCCGTTCATTCACCTCCTGCTCACTAGGTGGTGGATAATTGTAGTGATACTCATTTCCGCTTCTAGTGGCGAAGACTTCTTGTTCTTCTTCGGAGAGCGGGAAAGTAGGAGCTTCATCGCCATCCTCCTCGAAGATTGCCGATGTAGCATTGCAGGACTTGCCTTTACCCTTTCTTCTCGAGGAAGTCGCCCACAGTTCGTCTTCAATGAGATCGGGATGAACCCAGAGGATTTTGCCGTTTGGGGCTGTGTGTGGCACAAGTCCTTTTTGGCGCTATCCATGTGGGTCATCGTTCACTGTCTTCATTCCTACTTTGGTGATGCGCTCTGATTTGAACCATGTTGTGGGCACCGATCCAAAGCTGATTGAAACCGCATTTGCTCCAACATTCTTGGACGGCTTCGGGGTTATGACGCCTACATCAATTAGCGCCTGAATCTTGTCCTTGAGGTGGTAGCACGACTTGGTAGGGTGATGGACCGCTCTATAGTATGCGCAATACTTCGGATCCGTCACTTTGCTAGCCCCTTCTTGATCCACGACCGCTGCTGCTGGATTTTGTTATTCTCCAACAGGTACTTAAAGATGCCAGGAACTTCGTCATATTTGAAGGAATACACTTTAGGAAACCTCGGCTCTGAAGATTTCTGTTTCTGAGGCCGTTGTTGCCATTGCCCCCGAGATTGTTGTGGCACTTGTTGCTGCGGCTGTTGCTGAGGTTGCAATTGGAAAGTTTGATTAGCATCAACTGCATTAGCATGTGCCTTACCTTTCCCTCGTGGGAAGAAATTTTGTTGCGGAGCATTATTCGCCTGTTGACCTCTTTCCGCCTTCTTCCTTCTGAGGAACCGCTCGGCTTGCTCTCCTCGGACCTTCAAATCCTTCCAGGTTTTGGACGGTGTTGTCCCCATTGCTTCCAACACGTCCAGTGTGAGGTTGTTGTGGCAAGTCTGGAGAATAAACTCCTCAGTGATCGGGTCCCGGCAGTTCATCGCCTTGTTTCGGAACCTCTTGACGAAGGTATCAACCAATTCCCCGTCCTTCTGTTTCTCGTCAAGCAATGACCCGATGGATATCTCGGTGTCGTCATCGAAGAAATTGGCGATGAACTTAGTCTCCATGTCATCCCAGCTGTTCGCGCTTCCTGGCTTGAGGCGGCGATACAAATCGAAGGTGGCTCCACGAAGAGTGCCAACGAAGGACCGTACCATCAGAGGCTCATTACCAGAGATAACCCCCAGGTGCGATTTGAAGTAAATCAAATGCTGAGTGGGTGAACCCATCCCATTAAACGGCGTGAAGTTAATTAGATTGAACTTCGCCGGATATGGGATCGATTCCCATTCTCTTGGGTATGGACAAGGAATGCCTGTTTTCTTCATCTCTTGAGCAGAAATCAATGTATTGATTTTGCTCTCGAGATTCTTGATCTTTAAGTTTTCACCTGTATTTTCGCTAGCATTCTCGTTACCACCCTCTGCATTGACGGGAGGATTATTGGTATTATGAGTCTCATTCGCATTTGTATCCTCATCTTCCAGATTAACCGGGTTACGACGACTTGGCTCGCCTTGCTGGTTCGTCAATGCTTGGATTTGTTGGTCATGCATTTCTCTCATGTTCTGCATAGCCATCTGCATTTCGAACCTGAAGGTCTCCTGTTGTTTAGCCATGGCCTCTTCAAGCATCTTGGCCACTTGTTCCGCACTTATCATAAGTGCCTCGCGGGGTTGTCCCTCGCTGGATACCGTATTATCCGATGCAACCGCGGAGCCGGCATCAGATTCTTCATCTTCTGAAGGGAGTCTTGTCCGAACCCTACCATAGGTTGCTCGCTTGATGGTTCTGGACTGCAGACGGGTTCTAGGCCGGGATGCTTTCAGAATCGACTCGAGATTATCCCGTGGCGATGTCCCCTTGCTGGTCATATTGGTGGTGACCCTCGGAAATTCTCCATCTTCGACTACTCTTCTTTTTCGTCGGAAACGCCTAGGTCTTGGTTTTGGCGTTTCGGTACTAAGTCTTTCGAAAACCAAAACTCTCTCAGGAACTGTATCGGTGCAGTTGCACTCTGACAATACTGCCCGAATGAGTTTGGAACAAGGGCATTGGGTCTCTAGTCCTCTAGGACTCCTCTTCCTGGTTTTTCTCGTGCTCCCATCACGGTAGTACAAATCGTCAGTTTGACAATCGGAGTAACCTATCGTGTGTGGGCACGACTTCTCAGGTATAACGTTATCGTCATTAGACGATAATGTTTCCTTCTGAGGACGGACTGCCTTCTTCGGGCTTTCGAAAGTCACGTGCCTTGAAACATGCCTTTTTGGGCGTGAGTTCTCAGCGGGCTTCTGGACTTCGATACGCAAATTAGCACGCGCAGCTGCCCTGATTTCTTTGACATGTTGGAGGTGACGGCGACCCCCAGCGTGTTGAGTCGTTCTGGGCTTCTTCATCGGGCCCAAACGATCTTGAACAGGAGCTTTGCATCGTCCATCAGGAAGTAGACCGAGGCGCTCCAAAACTGGCTTCTTCCTTCGGGATGATTTTGCATGATCTCCCGGAGAAGCTATTGGAATTACCGGCGACTTTGGTCGGCTCGCCGGAGGTTGAACCTGCTTCGAAGGCTGCACTGATTGTGCCTTAGTCTGAATCGCCGCTTCAGACTTCGGCCTCCAGACTTGGTGGGTTGGTGGCGGCTTCTTCGCCACATCCATCTGCAATCTCTTGCGGGCTTCCTGGACTTGAGCCCGTGCTTACGCTGACAGTGCACGGCGCTTGCGAATGCGCTCTTCGAGTGTGGAACGATTCCGTTTGACATGGACCCACTCGTTCGTTGGTGGCTTAGAAGAGCTGCCATTCATCGGTGGGTGAGGCTGTTTGCCTCTCCTGTTCTTCAGATCCGCGTGATAGCGGACTCCGTCGGTGGACTCCATCGCCTTTGCGAGTTGCCGCGCCAAGCGTTGACGTCGCACTTTGGCGGGTTCTCTTCGAGAGAGTCACAACACCCTCAACGGTGGAGGCGTCGGCGAGAACAGGGTTGACCTGGTTGGAGGTCGGCGGAACTTCACCCGACGCAACTTTGGCGTCAGCTGGGTGAGAGCTTCGTTGGCGTTCTGTACTTCTTCGTACCAACAAACTTTTCTCCTGGAGGAGAGCTTCTTGGACTTGCGGGGGGAGGTGGATCCGGACGAGGATGAAGATACTCCTTGAACTTGGCCTGGTCGAATTCATACTCGACCTCCTCCTCGACCGGATTGAGATCGCGCGGCCTCGACGCGACGATCTCGGCAGCGAGATCGTTGGCTCCCACTGTGGTCGCCAGATTGTTCGCGTGGGAAAATTGTAGCTTTCATTGATTCCATTGCACACTCTTGTAATAGTTTATCGATTACAAAAATCCGGTCTTTTTATAAGATCCGGTTACAACGAGATCAAAAGAAAAAGAAAATTACAATTCTTTCCTTATTTGTCGAACAAATCACGAGCTCCTGTTTTGCGGTCACTCGCTTCTGTGGGTTCTTCCCTGCGTCGGGGTTTATCCGTGGACCACTGCGTGATCTAGACCCGGTTAGATCTAAACGGTATAACGGGTATTATCTCGCAAAGGAAATAATAGCCGGGGGGATTAATTCATCAAGGAAATAATCACCCTCTCGGGATCAAAGGCCAAGCTTTGATCCGGAGTAATACCGTATGGATCTTAGATCCGATCCCTCTCGAACTCCTGCCTTTTCTGACGTGGACGATCGCCGAGTACCGGATCTGAAAGAGCAAGTCTTCAAAGGCTTCAAATCTCCAAGGCTCAGATCTCAATTCAGCAGAGCTTCACCGTCAAAAGTTCTAACCCTTGACAAATGAACAAACCTCTCCTATTTATAGGCACTCAGATCTGTGCCTTGGCACAGAATCTGGATTTCGCGCACAGGTCGCGCCGGGCCACCGAGCACCCATCGCGGTGCCTCGGCCACCGAGCCACCCATGGGGCTCGGCCGCCGAGCCACCATGGGGTGGCTCGGCCACCCCATGGGGTGGCTTGGCCATGGCCGAGCCACCTCTTGGTGGCTCGGCTTTGACCGAGCCACCTGGGTGGTTTGGCTTTGGCCGAGTCGCCCGGGTGTGGCGTCGATGTGTCCGTTGTCCGGTTCTGCGGCTTATCTGAGCTTCGTCGCTGTTCTAAACTCTGATTTGGCAGTCCGAATCCCGATGTGGCAGTAAACCCGCTTCGGTGTTCGAGTTCGAATCCGTTCTACAGTTGGATGACTCGTTGATTCACAGAACCGTTAGCTTGATTCTGCATGCGAGTGGATCTATTCCGTTGTTTGCGTGCGATTCGTTTGCCTCGTCTCCTCGTTAATACACTTTGTCGCGTGTCACTTGGCTTCGGTATTACGGACTAACGCTCGCGTTTAGATACGTCACCCGATGGTTTGTTGATTTGTCGAATCATCGTACCGAGCTGTGTTCAGGGACCTATAGGCAGTTTTATACGCCTACAGTCCTCTCGGGATGTCAATGCTTCTCACATGCGGCCAAACCATTGATATTCAATCGATTAACAAACGTCACTTTACCCAGTAGTGTTCAATCGATTACGTATTAATCAATATTCAATTGATTGGTCTGAGGCTATCGACAAACAAGATTTGTCTAAGTCATTTCGTTTCTTTTTGTCCAAGTCACTTCTTCGTCGTTGTGGTTGGACTCTATTATGGATTTCTGACCACATTCTCCATAGGGCCCTCTTATCTCTTCCTTTTCCGAGCTCAGGTTTTGGAAGAAGGAACCGAGATAGGCGCAGGTGCTATTCTTGCATATATGGTCGAATGGTAAAATTTCTCCTTACCAATGAGAAGATGCGGGTTCGATTCTCGCTATCCGCCCATGATGAAGTAATGTACTATGATAAAAGATAAAAAATTTGGTATAGTATACATAGTATATTTGATTATGATCCTCCTTTTTTGAACGAAATCGGAGAAATATCTGATTAGATTTTTGATTGTTGTATCTTTATCCTTATCTTATACTTTTCTTAGGACCGATCCGATTTTAGCTTCTAGGCCTATTTCTTAGTTCAAGATCCCTCTTACTAACTGGAATAAAAGAATTAGTAGAGCTGTTCCGCCCAAAATGGGCTGGGGTCATTTTTGTGTAGGCAAATAGCTTTTGAAAATTTCGGGTCTTCGGGGATCCTCAAATCTTAGTTTACACGGTGTAAAGTGCGCTTGTAGGCCCTTTCTTTCATGTCAATTCGATTAGGAATTAGTACACAAAGATTTATGGCGCTTGTGCTTTCGCGGTAGCTTCATCGATGTTACCCATCAAATAAAAGGCCTGCTCGGGAAGATCGTCTAATTCTCCGGAAAATTCCACACCATTTCCCCTGGATTGACTGATAACTCCTCTCTGAGTAGTGATTGAACTGCACATTCCCCATCCAATCAAAAAAATATTTTTTTATTGGATGGGTTTATTTTGTGATCAATCGTAAAAGGGAAGATCTTTTTTTTTCAAAATTTTGAAACTTTTGAGTTTTGTGGGTTCTCCTGATTCTTTCACAGAAAGAAGCTTAGATCAAATAGGAAATAGAAGTATCTAATAGATAGTTATCTATCTTGATGGTATATTTTTATGTTTTTTGCTTAGTAAAGAAAGAGATTTTGTTTTAATCAGCCTTCAGAAGCATAATTGACAGGAAATCAATCTATGACGAGATATTTTTCTTTTATCGCTTCCACATCATACTCCTTTACCTCTCCCCTCAGGTAATTCAGTCTTACGGTTCTTCATTATCTGCATACGGTCTTTTTTTCTTAGTGCTCATTTTGTCTGGGCATTTAGTTTAATGTTTCCAACGGGCTCTTCGTCTCCTAATTCCTTCCATTCTACCAATGAATTATCTAGAATAATTCGCAAATCCAAATCGGCTAAGCACCTAGCCTAAGGCTGTCCTGAGACCGCTTCGCTGTTATGCCTTCTTTACATACGACTGACAGGGTCCAGAAAGGCACAACCGAGGTGAAATGCTTATGCTTAAGCGATCCACTACTCCGGTATATTCTGTCTATGAGTTGGAAAGTTCTACCTCCTCAATGGAATCAATCCATCCTTTCTCATCCGCCCGGGCTACCTCCGGAAACGAACGGTAGGGATCTTTCTTTTCTTTTTAGTCACGATCAGAAGATAGTAGAGCTGGTTATAGAATTATCTTCTTCCTCATCAAAAGAAGTATCGTTAATTTCTTCATGCTCGTTCCAAGTTCAAAGTACCATTTGTACAAATAAGAATCTCCGTCACGCTATTTCATTTTTCAAGGTCTCAAAAAAAATTGAAATGAACAAATTCCTTTTCTTAGGAACACATACAAGAAAAAGGATAATGGTAACCCCACCATTAACTAATTAAAAAAAGGGAATGACAAAGCATCTGGGAATAAACAATTAATTTCTATCAATAGACCCGCTAAAGACCCAAACCATAGAGTAGTTAGGATCCAGATCAATTCATTTTTTCTATTTTTTTGCTTCGAAGTTTTAAGACGAACGATGAAATGCAATTAATATCAAAAACTACGTAATTTTTAGTTTGCATATAAATATGGAATACACCTTTTATTTTCTTTATGCATTCCTTGGGGCATGGAATAGAAAACAGGTCTTTTTTCTAAAGAAAAGGTAACAAAGATAAAATACGGGCTTGTTTTATAGCAATAGTAATTAATCGTTGTTGTTTCAAGGTTAATCTATTCACCCGTCTAGATAATATTTTTCCTGAACTTGACTTTCATATTGGTCGAGAAGAAGTGGATTTCAACATTTGATGTTCCTGCAGGTTTCTCTCTTGAAATTCCACCGACTACCAAAAGGAATCCGCGAATTCTCTTTTGAACATGAAATTTATTGTGTTAAAAAAGGAAACTCTATTACTACTTATGATTATTCTGTCTTTATCTGTTCATTCCTATTACAGCAAGGTGGACTTTACCTAGGATGAGAATAGACCAACTATTAAATCTTGGATGGAAATTTCTTTTGCCTTTTTCCCTGGGTATTACCTCCCTGCACGAACCTCGGTCCAATCAAAGCTTTTGTTCGGAATTGGGGGCTAGAGCCGGTTAGAACTCTCATTTACCGATCGGAGGTTTGAGTGTCTTGCAATCAAGCTCCCTTATGTCTTTGCACTCGAGGGCCAATCTCCATCCGGCCCGAGGAAACCTTTGCACACCTCCATTACCTTTTGGGGCCTATGCCCCAGAGAAACTGTTTACCTATATTCCCGTACGGGAGAGAAAGCACCGAGAGGAACTTTAATTTTTAAAAGAAAGTAAGGCAATCCTCCTATCAAACGATGACGTTCCAAAAAGAAAATGACTTTGAAAGAAGAGTACTTTAGAGTCACTTCTAACATGGTTAGTATAAGGAGATCATCAATCCTTAGCTCCAATGAGGCAAAGAGGGATCAGTCCTCTTACTTGAAAGGAATCCTGAGTGAGTCTAATGGAATCTATCAGCACACTCGGACTCAAAAGGGAGTCATACCTCCTGTCAACTACTAGAAGTTGGCTAAAGGAATTGAGTCTGATGATGAACACTTAGCCATCATAGAATCTCAATCATCTAGCTCTGCTGCTAAACACGAGAGCTACGTTTATATGGTAGGACATCTTGATGATATTATGAAAAGACTTGATGAGCAGCAAGCCATGCTCAAAGCATAGCAGGAGGCCATCGATAAACTCTGGGTCTTGATGGCTCAGATTGTCGCAGACATGGCCAAATCCCAAAAAACAAATTTGCCGCCCCAGCACAAATCTTCCCAAAGAGCAGCATCATCTTCATTGAAGGGGAAGGAAAAATCAATTGAGACTTCTGATCAAAAAGCTCACAACATAGCATCTTCCTCTAAAGAAGGAAGAGATGCCGAGGATGAGCAAAATTCTCAGTCGGCTAAAATGGAAGAGCTGGAAGCCCGTCTCAAAGCTATTCCCAATAGACGCGAGCTCCAAGATGAGGGTATTGTTAGGCCTTATCCTGCAGAATAGGATACAACCCCTTATCCTCTAAAGTTCAAAGTCCCGACCTTATAAGCTTCTGATAGCACGGGGCCACCAAACCGACATATATACTATTTCAAGTCACATACTGGGAATGTGATATCAAATGATGCCATACTGGCTCGGTTGTTCATTAGCACCCTCAAGGGGGTTACCTTTGAATGGTTCATTAAACTACCTGTGGGATGTTTTCAAAAGTGGGTAGATCTAGAGAGACTCTGTTGGTGTGTAAAAAATTGACTTCCCGCTCGAGGGGTCATTTTTATTTATAAGAGTGACTTATTATAAACTAATGATCAATATTTTACAACAGAGGAGAAGGGAATGATCCTCCTTGTTTAACATGGGTTCGGTTGTAGTGGTAGGACGCCTCCCTTAGTGCTTGTGCCGTGTTTGCTTCCCTTGGATGATCCGATTGAAGTTGTAGTTAGAGCTTCAGTGCGCAGTAGAGGCTCTGGAGTGATTGAGTTTGACTGTACCCGAGGGTGAAAAGTATCAAAGCCGTGAGCTTTGAGAGAGCTATAATGCAAGGGTTTGCAGAGAGCTGATGAGCCTCAAATCTGAGGGTTCATATTGAGTCTATTTTAACAATTCAAGTAAGAAGCTAGGAATGTTCTACCAAGCAAGTGAGCCCAAAACAAGTCTCTGATTGAAGAGCCTTGCCAATAGCAATGCTAAGCCCAAGCCAATCAACCTATCCAAATTACTTTCCTCCCCTCTTTTTCTCCTCCCTACCTCCTCTCCTCTTTTTTTTCATGTTAGCTGAAGGAGGCCTTAAATAGGCAAGGGATGGCATGGGCCATCCCTTGATTTATGGATTTGACCACTAGTGGGTGAGGAGCACCATGCTCTCCCCTAGCTATGGGATGTGTCCACTATAGGGAAGGTGAGAGCCAACCCGCATCATCACCTAGGATGTGGGAAGTGGGTAGGCCCACTCCCACGAGCAAGCAACCCGCTTGCATTGCTCAGGCGAGGCTGGTAAAGCTACGTGTGAGCTTGAGGGCTATCTAAATGCTCAAGCGAGCTTGCAGGCGAGCTTGGCGAATAGGCAGGGTTGGTTGGTAGGTCCCTCCAACGTGTGAGGTGGTGTTTATTGGCAAGCAGAGTTCGTGCGGGTAAACTCCCTGCAGGCGTGCCTGGCTCGTGGGAGCAAGCGAACCATTCACATGAGGTTGAACTTGTGCTGGCGAGCTCAATGATTTGACGAGCTTAATTAATGCATGTGAGTCAAGTTAACAGGCGATGCTTGAGCTCTATGAGCGAGCTCAATAAATAGGCTAGATCGAGCTCTGCGGGCCAACTCAATAGTACAAGGAGAGGTTGAGTTCTACGGGGCGAACTCAACAATTAGGAGTGGTTGAGCTCTACTGGTGAACTCAATAAATAAGAGAGATTTAGTTCTATGGGCGAGCTCAATGAAAAGGCTAGGTTGAGCTCTACGGGTGAGCTCAACAAGGAGGCGATGTTGAGGTCTTCGGGCGAGCTCAACAAGGAAAGGCGACCGAACTCTGTGGCCGATCTCTATAAACAGGCGAGGTTGAGATCTGCTGGCGAACTCAATAAAGAGGCGAGGTTGAGATCTATAGAAGATCTCAATAATCAGGCGGGGCTAAACACTACGAGCGAGCTCAACAAATAGGTAGGGTTGAGCACTACAGGCGAGGTCAATAAAGGGGCAAGGTTGAGCTCTCCGGGCGAGCTCAACAATCAAGTGTGGAAACTAGTGTTGCCTTATTATCTCAAATAGAACCTAAAAAGATTAATGATACTTTAAAGGATGAGTTTTGGGTTTTAGCTATGCATGATGAATTAAATAATTTTCAAAGAAATAATATTTGGAAACTAGTTCCTAGACCTAACAATGCTAGTATAATTGGAACAAAATAGGTTTTTAGAAACAAACTTGATGTACATGGCATTCTAATAAGAAATAAAGCTCGTTTGGGTTTCCAATAATACAATCAAGAGGAGGGTATAGACTATGATGAAACCTTTGCACCGGTTGCAAGGTTAGAATCTATTAGGATGTTTTTGGCATTTGCAAGTTTTAAAAATTTCAAATTGTTTCAAATGGATGTTAAAAGTGCCTTTTTAAATGGTTTTATAGAAGAGGAAGTATATGTTGAGCAACCTTCCGATTTTATGGAGCATTCATTTCCTAATCATATTTACCAGGTTCAAAAAGATTTACATGGGTTGAAACAAGCTCCTAGAGCTTGGTATGCTCGCCTCTCTAGATTTCTTCTTGAAAATAGTTTTTTAAAAGGGAAAATTGATAATACTCTTTTTGTGAGAAAAAAATGATTTTATTTTAGTTTAAATATATGTTGATGATATCATTTTTGGTGCTACTAATGAATCTCTATGCAAGGATTTTTCTAAAGTTATGCAAGATCATTTGAGATGAGCATGATGGGAGAGTTCACATTCATTCTCGGGCTCCAAGTCAAGCAAACTAAGGATAGGATATTCATTTCTCAAAGCAAGTATGCTAGAGAATTGGTGAAGAAATTTAAATTGGAGAATTCTAAGCATGCACCAACTCCCATGAGTACAAGTGTGAAGCTTGATGTGGATGATAGTGATGAGGATGTAGACCAAAAACTATACCGAGGTATGATAGGTAGTCATCTTTATCTCACTGCTAGTAGACCCGATTATTATGTTTAGTGTGTGTGCATGTGCACGTTTTCAAGCTTCTTCTAAAACATCTCATTTAATTACGGTTAAAAGAATTATTAAATATGTCAATGGAACAATTAATCTTGGTTTATTTTATCCTAAAAGCACCTCTTTTGATCTTTATGGTTTTTGTGATGCCGACTTTGTCGGATGTAAGGTAGATCGCAAAAGTACGAGTGATACATGTCAATTCTTGGGTAACTCTCTGTCAGACCTTAGAGGGGAGGGGGAGGGGCGGTGATTAGGATCTTATGTTAATCTAATCCGATTTTATGTCAATTTAAACTAATTAACAAATTATTCTTATAAGAGAGATATATAATATGTTACAATCAAGAATAATCAATATGAACAAAGAGCAATATCCTAGCAATGATATATACTATGAGATATATGCGAGGATATACAATGAACACAAAGGTAAACAATCTAAACTAGATAGTGGGCAAACTAAATAATGAGACAATGACAATATGAGCAATGAGCACAAATAAGAATAAACGCCAAAGCACACTCAAGCACAATCAAATGATCATGGAGTTTGGACCTTTCGTCCTACGTCTTCACTCCCCACTCCTGGGGAGAAATCCACTATCACAACCGGGTTATCTACGTTCACCCGAATAACGTTTACACCTCACACTCGGTTTTCTAGCTAACCGAAAACTTTACAATCAACACTCTTGTAATCCCACTCTACACCCTCTCAAGTGTTGGACCAAGACGTGTCTCCCTCAAGTGCTCGGATACAACCTCTCCCTAGGTTCATCAACCGACGTCACTCCTCTTGGGACGATCCCCGACTTACACCACACACTTCTCTCGGTGTACAAGTGTATTACAAAGTGAATCTCACAATAAGCACAATACAACAAATGATTGTTCTCTAATATGGATGAAAACACAATGTAAGCTCACACTCAATTGTTACAACTCTCACTAACCCAAATATACTATGTATGAAAATACGATAAGCTCAAGTGGGTGTGTGTAAACAATGAATGAAATAAAATTAACTAAACTCAAATGTAAATACTATCTTAATAGAATGATAATCAAACAATACAAAATGTAAAGCTAGACAGAGTTTAAAAAACTTCTCCAATAAATGACAAGAGAGAGAGAGAGAGAGAGAGAGAGATGGATTGAAGCTCAAATATCAATGAATTGATCTCCACTTCCTCTTGTGGAATTCTTCACAAACCAAATCTTTAAACAAACTTAAAACCAAATTTAAACTTTTTGAAAACTTGTTTAAAACATTTCTTGGATGTAGGAAATAGTTATGGCAAAGGGTTATATATAGGGAAGAAGAAAACAACACAAAAAACCCAAAAAACCCACTGAAAACTAAAAATCAGCAAGTTATCGTTACTGTGCAACGGTAACATCGGCGGTCGAACGTGGCGGTCGAGCGTGAGAAGAAAAACTAAAAAAATGGTCTCTGGAGTGCTGACGGTTATCCGTGATGGTCGACCGCACTGTAGCTCGATCGATTGTATTGTGGCGGTCGACCTCACTTTTCCAGATTTTGACAGATGCTGAAAGTTTTCGTACCTAACTTTGTAAAATCAATTAAAAATAGTAACTTAACTCCACAAATCGTGAAATTTTGAGGAAAGGTTCTAGACATGTAGATGAACTTGTTAGAGAAAGAATGTCTGAAATAACACTTCCCAATTGAGAGAAATAATTATATGAATACAGATATACAGTTTCTAAAAAAAATCTGCTGAAAACACGTTTATGTAAATTCAATTGAAAATAACAAAACAACTCCAAAATTAGTAAAACTTGGGGAAATGTTTGTATATATGATGCTAAACATGTAAACAAGAAATTTTTTAAATCTCATTTCTCAATTGTGAAAACACATCTGTTTTGCAAAAACATGCACGAACATGTGCACGAACATGAGCTTATTAAAAATTTGATTTTGTAAATTCAAATAAACATAACAAATTAATTCAAAAATTGATAAAACTTTGGGAAACATTTATTGTAAATTCAAATAAACATAACAAATTAATTCAAAAATTGATAAAACTTTGGGAAACATTTATAAACATAAAATTGAACATGTTAGAAAAATAATTTCTCAAATTAAATTTCTTATTTGTGAAAACTAATGTATTTTGCAAGTGTGTTCAAAACATGAAAATGTGATATACATAAAATTTGATGTTTGGACATAAACAATTTTTTGAAACCCTATGAAATAATTTTATAGACTTAATGAAATATGTATACAATGATTGTTAAGTCCATTAACCAAAACTTGTGTATATATATAACTATATATATAAAAACCAAATATGTGTGTGTATATATGATTGAGCTTAAAGTAGTATATATGATTGAGCTTAAAGTACTAACACACATAATATAAAACCTAAACTAAATATACCCAAGCTTGATTGATCTTCGATGTAGCTCAACTTGGTACACTTGCGGATGAAGATAGAACTTGGATCTTTAATTTGAATTGCATAGGCTTCACTCCACAATTTCGCCAACCTCCATTGGATTTGATCGTTGAAGCGCAATCCATCCAACCTCCAACATATTATTTGCCTAGAATAAATATAAAACACAAACACTAGACAAACAATATTAGATATAAATTGTTTGTAACTCATCATCAAAACAAGAAGGCTAACAATCTCCCCCTTTTTGATGATGACAAACAATTTACAAAAAGGACATATGCATGAAGGGAAATGAATATACAAAGTATAATATATCATGCATATAAACAAGAAAGAATATACTCACATTATTTCTTCCCTTTTAACAACATCAAAAAGGGGAAAAACAAAAGAATGAAGAGAGTGAAAGCTCCCCCTACAAATAAGCATGTGTGAATATTACAAAAAATATATATAGGGATTGCTCCCCCTATCAAAATACCATATAGAGTATATGAAGTAAAGACTAAGGCAAAACATGTGAGCAAGCATAGATAAAAAAAATGCTAAATATTACTCTCATACAAGAGGATAATGAGGACACATATAGATATATCATTTATGAAAGAAGTGTCTTATTACACAATTATCATACAAGAGGATAATGAGGACACATATAGATATATCATTTATGAAAGAAGTGTCTTATTACACAATTATAAAAACATAGTGTAAAGACACATATAGATATATCATTTATGAAAGAAGTGTCTTATTACACAATTATAAAAACATAGTGTAAAAAATAGATTTATGAAATCAAAAGAGGAACATGAGAATCATGCAAAAAAATTTCAAATAAAAACAAATCAACCAAAAAAATCATAAATCAAGATTTAAGTCCAAGAACAATGTTTGATCAATAAAGAAAATTTTCTTTGTAGAACTTAATCAAACCACATATAGAATGCATTATAAGGCACAAATAGATGATCCATAAGCACAAACACATAAATATCGTCATATAAGTGAAATATAATGAATTCAAAGCAATAAATCAAAATAAAGTTATTGACAAAATGCAAGAGAGGAAACAATATATCAAGCTCTTAAGCTTGTTCCAACCCATATAGATATTATTAGCACCCGATAAATAATATTTGGGAATAAACACCTAATAAACCTAGAGGGTTATATAAACACAAACCTCTCAACAAAATCGAGACTAATAATCAAAAAAACAAGAGATTTGATCAATTAAAAATTTTTTTCATATAAAAAATTAGAACAAGTTTTTCAAAACCAAGAAAAAGAAAGATAGAAACACTAATATTCTTGGTTTAAAAATTATTTTGGCACCCAAATATTTTTGGTGCCGGATTGTTTAGGGACATGACCCCTATCAATAAAGTTCAAAGCCCTTAGGTTATGAACCCATTTGGGCGCATTTAGTACACGAACATGGTCAAAATAAAAATTGTGTAAATGACCTTTCCGATTATAATAACTGCAATGAAAAAGGCCCATTTGATTTTGTTGTCCAAGTGGCAGTGCACGGGAATCATTTGCAAACATAGATGGTCTTTTAAGATTATTTTGTAAATGAGAATCATTGTTAAACAATGGTCTATTTGGAACATATTGTAACTTAGAAGCTTTTTGCATATCATAACAAAATTTTGCAAGATGTCCAAACCTACCACAAACATCACATTTAAAAACATGTTGTCTACTAGAAACATTTGGCAAAATTGATTTTCTTTTTAAATCAAAACAATGTTCGGCCAAATAACCAAAACGACCACATATATCACATATAAACACACTAGCATTCTTATGATGAGCATTGTGAGAATGAGCATATGAATGTGTATGTGTATAAGATGATGAAGCTAGATGGGATGCACTAGGAGTATTAGCAATCTTAGGTTAATGTGCATCATAGCAAAATTTAGCAAGGTGGCCTTTACGATAACAAATTGAGCATTTATAAATTTTGCTATACAAGTGTGCATAGTGTGTGTTTGATTTAGAAGTGTTAACACGGGACTTTGCACACAAGTCCATAAGCATTTTGTTATTTACCATACATTTTTTTTAAGATTGAATCAAAACAAGATATGCGATGTTTAACTTGACTCAACTCATCATTTTGCATACATGTATTGGAAATAGAAGTAGATAAAACATGATCATATTTAAATAAATTAAACTCATTTCTAATTATTTCCACTTCTATCATGGCATTATTATTTGCATGAGTTAAGCTAGCAATAGATGAAGTCAATTTTTTATTTTCTAAACTTAGCATGTCATTGTTTTCTTTAAGTGTAGCATTCTCCTTAGTAATGACATCAAGTTTAGAGGCTAATAACTCATGATCAGATTTTAAACTAATATGCTTGCTTTTAAGATCAATAAAATTATTTTACAACTTTGTATAGGCATGTGATAATCTCTCATATGCACAAGCGAGTTCATTAATAGATAGATCATCATCGGATTCCGAATCGCTTACCACACTAAGGTTATCCCCTAATGGCCGTGTGCATGATGCTCCTCTATTACTTGAAGTCGATTCTGCCACAACGCGTCGAATCTCCTCCAAATCTCCTTGATGTGCTTCAAAAAGTTTCCAAATCGTGTAAGCACTATGAAAATGAACAAGTTTGTTAGAAATACATGGTTCAAAAGCATTATGTATGAGTTCTAACATTAACTTGTTCATTGTAAACATTTTCTTATCATGATTGCTCTACTTGGATTTCTCCAATGTGGGCACAATATAAGCACAATCAATAACTTTCCATAAGTTGATATTTCTAGATTCAACAAATATTTTAAATTTAGAGTACCATTGAGCATAAGGGAAATTTCTATATTTTGGAGCAATATTTGGATTATAGCCTAAATGAAATACATTTATATTCATGATCTATATGTGAATATATCCAAGCAAGACAAATGCAGTCATAACTAGATTAGCACAAATAAGATAACTTGGATCTTTAACTCAAGGTGATTAGACCTTAAATCAAAGAGCATCAAGCTCTGATACCAATTGTTAGACCCTAGAGGGGGGTGATTAGGGTCTTATGCTAATCTAATCCGATTTTATGCCAATTAAAACTAATTAATAAATTATTCTTGCAAGAAAGATATATAATATGTTACAAGCAAGAATAATCAATATGAACAAAGAGCACTATCCTAGCAATGATATATACTATGAGATATATGCGAGGATATACAATGAAAATAAAGGTAAACAATCTAAACTAGATAGTGGGCAAACTAAATAATAAGAGAATGACAATATGAGCAATGAACATAAATAAGGATAAACGCCAAAGCACACTCAAACACAATCAAATGATCACGGAGTTCGGACCTTTCGTCCTACGTCTCCGTTCCCCACTTCCAGGGAGAAATCCACTATCACAACCGGGTTTTCTACGTTCACCCAAATAATGTTTACACCTTACACTCGGTTTTCTAGCTAACCGAAAACTTTACAATCAACACTCTTACAATCCCACTCTACACCCTCTCAAGTGTTGAACCTAGACGTGTCTCCCTCAAGTGCTCGGATACAACCTCTTCCTAGGTTCCTCAACCGATGCCACTCCTCTTGGGATGATCCCCGACTTATAACACACACTTCTCTCGGTGTACAAGTGTATTATAAAATAAATCTCACAATAAGCACAATACAACAAATGATTGTTCTCTAATATGGACGAGAACATAATGTAAGCTTACACTCAATTGTTACAACTCTCACCAACCTAAATATACTATGTATGAAAATACGATAAGCTCAAGTGGGTGTGTGTAAACAATGAATGAAATAAAATCAACTGAACTCAAATGTAAATACTAGCTTAATAGAATGATAATCAAACAATACAAAATATAAAGCTAGATAAAGTTTAGAAAACTTCTCCAATAAATGACAAGAGAGAGAGAGAGATGGATTGATGGTCAAATATCAATAAATTGATCTCCACTTTCTCTTGTGGAATTCTTCACAAACCAAACCCTTAAACAAACTTAAAACCAAACTTAAACTCTTTTAAAACTTATTTAAAACTCTTTTAAAACTTATTTAAAATATTTCTTGGATGTAGAAAATAGTTATGGCAAAGGAGTATATATAGGAAAGAAGAAAACAACCCAAAAAACCCTAAAAACCCACTAAAAAATAAAAATCAGCAAGTTACCGTTACTGTGCAACGGTAACATCGGCGATCGACCGTGATAGTCGACCGTGAGAAGAAAAACTACAAAACTGGTCTCTGGACTGCTGACGGTCGACCGCACTATAGCACTGTCGACCGTGGCAGTCGACCGCACTTTTCCAGATTTTGACAGATGCTAAAATTTTGTGTATCTGACTTTGTAAAATTAATTAAAAATAATAAATCAACTCCAAAAATTATGAAATTTTGGGAAAAGGTTCTAGACATATAGATGAACATGTTAGAGATAGAATTTTTGAAATATCACATCCCAGTTGAGAGAAATAATTATTTGAACATAGATATAAAGTTTCTGAAAAAAAACTACTGAAAACACGTTTATGTAAATTCAATTGAAAATAACAAAACAACTCCAAAATTAGTAAAACATGGGGAAATGTTTGTATATATGATGATAAACATATAAACAAGAAATTTTTCAAATCTCATTTCCTAATTATAAAAACACATCTGTTTTGCAAAAACATGCACGAACATGTGCACGAACATTAGCTTATTAAAAACTTAATTTTGTAAATTCAAATAAACATAAAAAATTAATTCCAAAACTGATAAAACTTTGGGAAATATTTATAAACATGAAATTGAACATGTTAGAAAAAGAATTTCTCAAATTAAATTTTCCATTTGTGAAAACTCATGTATTTTGCAAGTGTGTTCAAAACATGAAAATGTGATATACATAAAATTTGATGTTTTGACATAAACAATATTTTGAAACCCTATGAAATGATTTTATAGACTTAATAAAATATGTATACAATGATTGTTAAGCCTATAAACCAAAACTTGTGTATATATATAACTATATATATAAAAACCTAATATGTGTGTGTATATATAATTGAGCTTAAAGTAGTAACACACATAATATAAAACCTAAACTAAATATACCCAATCTTGATTGATCTTCGATGTAGCTCAACTTGGTACACTTACGGTTAAAGCTATAACTTGGATCTTTAATTTGAATTGCATAGGCTTCACTCCACAATTCCGCCAACCTCCATTGGATTTGATCGTTAAAGCGTAATCCATCCAACCTCTAACATATTGTTTGCCTAGAATAAATATAAAACACAAACACTACACAAACAATATTAGATATAAATTATTTGTAAATCATCATCAAAACAAGAAGGCTAACACTCTCTTGTCTCTTGGGCCTCCAAGAAACAAAATTGTGTTGCCTTGTCCACTACGGAAGCGGAATATATTACCGCCGGCTTATGTTGTGTCCAAGTTTTATGGATGAAACAAAGTTTAGTTGACTATGATTTGAATTTTCAAATTATAAAAATCTTTTGTGATAACACTAACGCTATAAATATTTCAAAAAATTCTGTTTTGCACTCTAGAACCAAATATATCGATGTGTGCCATCATTTCTTACGTGATCATGTAGAGAGGCAAGATGTTTCCCTTGTTTATATTGACACTAAATCTCAATTAGCGAACATCTTTACCAAGCCTCTTAGTAAAGATGATTTTTGTCGCATAAGAAATGGTTTGGGTTTATGCACTATGTAAAAGCTTTTGTTTTGTTTGTTTGTTGCACATCATATGCATTTTTTGTTTACTATTCCATTTACCCCATTTTGATGGTGACAAAGGGGGAGAGAAATCTCCTCTTTTGTTGTAGATAGTTAGGGGAGCTCATCGATAGGGGGAGCTACTATCTATAAGCTATATTTATTTTGCTTCAATATAATGGTTGGTTGTCATTATCGAAAAGGAGAAGATTATTAGCCCTTATGTTTTGATGATGATTTACAACCACCATTATCGGTACTAATTACTTGTTGAGTGATATTACAACAATGATATCCAAAGGAGGAGGAGGCATAGTGATGAAGCAATGTTTAATCAAGAACAATAAACGTAATAAGAAGCTTCATCAACACAAAGCAATATCAAGACTCAAGAAATGTAATTCTATGTGAGGATATTTGCTAGTTTTTATTTTTTTTCTCTAGTACTAGAATGTAGGCAAGTAGTTGTAGATTTCATTTGAAGCTATTGGGATATCACACACACGTTTTCATACTTACAATTTTGCGTGTTTTTCTCAAAATATTATTTTTCACAAGTATGAGGACCTATTCGTAAAATTCCTTTCCTAAATAGTTTGTTTTTAGTATTAAAAATATTTTACAAAGTAACACAATGTTTAGAAATCAATTGAGTATTTTTATAGATTTTTAAAAGGTCAAAAACTATTTTCAAAATTGTGTCAGCCATGTTTCAGTTCGCGGTCGACCGTCACGGTCAACTGCGTCTATGTTTTTCCCTCAGGAGCCAGCAGAAACTTTTGCGGTCGACCGTCAGTCTGAAAATTCCCACGGTCGATCGTAAAAGTTTTTGGAATTTTTCTCAGATTGGAAAGTGCCTCGCGGTCGACCGCGGAAATCTCACGGTTGGCCGCCGTTCACCCCAACGGACATTTTCGGTACAGTTTCAGAAAATCATTTTTACGGGATTTTGGGGGATTTGGGTATGGGTTTTGTAGCTGTTCTTTTTCCTTTATAAACCTTTCTACCCCTCTTCTCCTAAGTGCTCTTGTCTATTGAAAAAATCTTGTTGTCTTGTTTTACTGTTTTTAAAAGAGCCTCAAACTTTAAACCTGTTTTTCTCTGTTTTCAAGTTCACATCCCAAGCTTCAGTGTAATCTTTCTCCTTGCCATAGGGATACTGTAAAGGGAGAGATTTTATACCATTTACTACTGTTATGAGCTTGATCTTGTGGAGATCAACTGTGTTAGAGTGAGATCTTGTGTTGATCAACTTTGTAGTTGTGAGATCTTGTGGAGATCATTGTGTAGAAGAAGTTTCGGCTTACAAATCGGGTTGTGTATTGGATTCTCCTTGAGAGTGGGGAGGGAGGACGTAGGTCAGTGGGCCGAACCTTGTTAACACATCGCGCGTCATTTGGATAACGATTTCTAATTCTATCTCATTTACTTTGGTTTTTTATTTTGTGGTGTATTGCTTGTCTCATTTTTTATTACACAATTATTGCCTTAAGACCCTAATCACCCCCCTAGGGTTCAACAATTGGTATCAGAGCTTGGTCTCTATATTAGTTTTTGGTCTAACCACCTTAGAGAAATGATCTTATGGAGGCTTCAATGAATGTGCTTATGTTAGAGGGACAATCAACCACTAGACCACAGCTTTTCACCGGTAACAATTTTGCCTATTGGAAGGCTAGAATAAGGATTTACCTTTGTTGCATTGATCTTGACATTTTAGAACTCATAGAGAAGAAATATGTAGAAAAGTCCAAGATTAGTAACATGACCGATGGAGAAAGGCACCAAGCTAATCTCAATGCAAAGGCCATGAATGCCTTAATTTACGGTCTTTCCCCCAATGAGTATAAATAGGGTTTCTACGTGTGCAACCACATACGAAATTTGGGTAAAATTATGTATTACACATGAAGGAACCCCCCAAGTTAACACATGAAGGAACCCCCCAAGTTAAGGAATCTAAGATTAGTGGGCTTATGCATGACTATGAGTTGTTTAAAATGCTTCCAAATAAATCCATTGATGCTATGTTTTCTCGCTTCACTAATATAATCAATGAATTGCATGGTCTTGACAAGCAATTGACTATCCAAGAGATGAACTACAAGATCCTTCGTTCATTTACTCCGACGTGGGAGCCTAAAGCTACGGCCATAGAAGAAGCTCGCGATCTTACTACTCTTGCTCTCGATGGCCTCATTGGAAAGCTTAAGGTTCATGAGAAGAAGCTTAAGGGAAAAGAAAAGTATGAAGTGCCCCCACGGGAAATTGAGGAGCCATCACAAAGAATGAAGACCATAGCTCTCAAGGGAGCTAATGATAACTCCTCATCATCGTCGGATAGTGAAGTTGATTTTTCTAGAGAAGTGGCTCACCTCTCTAGAAGAATATTAAGACTCATTAAAATGAATAAGAAGTTTAATCCTCGATCTAACAACAAATTTTCTTCACGTGTAGGAAAATTTTTTGAATATAACAAACCGGGTCATATTTCCAAAGATTGCCCTAAGCTCAAGGAGAAATATTTAAAATACAAGAAGAAGAAAGCCATGTATGCCGGATGGGAGGAATCCGAACCAAGCGATTCGGATAGCAATGAAGAAGGAGCAAAGATTGCTCTTCATGATCCTAACATTTGTTTTATGGCTTATGAGAAGGAGCAAAGATTGCTCTTCATGATCCTAACATTTGTTTTATGGCTTATGAAAAGGAGGTAGTTTCTGATACCGAAAGTGAATCCTTTCACATGCAATATGATCTAGCAACCGTATTAGAAGAGTTAAACATTTAGTTTAAAAGGATGTCAAAAGAATATTCTTCCTTTAAAAAATTGCATACTTCTTGTGATTCCAATCTTGAATAACTACAATCATCTCTTGCTTTAAAAGATGAATTGCTAGGGGATCTTGATTTTGAAAACAAACAATTAAAATCTAAGATTGAAAGACTTAAAATTAAAAGTAGTAGAATTAGACCTACTTATGCATATGCTAGTCATCATCACCATGAAAGAAATAGATTTCATAGATGTTATGCTTCTACACATAAGAGAAATTTTATGTGTACATATTGCATGAAACATGGTCATATCTCCACTCATTGTAGGATTAAAGATAATCATGATTTTTATGGAATGACATGGGTACCCAAAGGTACCAAACTTAGTAACCACCAAGAACCCAAGATTTGGATATCTAAAGTTACTACATCTTCATCTCTTGTAGGGAACTTCACGAACATGACGTAGAGAGATGTGGTACCTTGATAGTGGTTGCTCACATCATATGACGGGCAATAAAGAGCTATTTGCAACCCTATCAAGGATTGAAGGAGGTAGCATCTCCTTCGGTGGCGGTGAGAAAGATAAAATTATAGGTATTGGATGTATTGGTAAGACACATTCTCCTATAATAGAAGATGTTTATTTGGTTAATGACTTGAATCATAATCTTCTTAGCATTAGCCAATTGAGTGACAAATGTTTTGATATTTCGTTTAAACCGGATAAGTGCATTGTTAGCTCAAATGGAAAAACTATTTTTGTTGCTAATAGAAAATCTAATGTATACATTTTTTAGATGAATGAGCTAGTAGATCAAGATGTTAAATGCCTTACGGCGATTGATGAAAACCCTTGGATTTAGCATAAGAGGCTTGGACATGCCAACATGGAGTTGATATCAAAATTATCCAAGAGGAATCTTGTAAAAAGGTTACCAAACTTGCATTTCATCAAAGATACCATTTGTGAAGATTGTGCTAAAGGTAAACAAACTATGTCTACCTTCAAATCCATCATTGAGGTATCAACTTCTAAACCCTTGTAATTATTTTATCTTGATTTATTTGGTCCTATGCGTGTTACCTCTCTAGGAGGCAAACACTATGTTTTTGTTATTATTGATGATTTCTCTCACTTTACATGGACAATCTTTCTTGGTAGTAAAGATGAATGTTTTGAAGAATTTTTAAATTATGTCAAAAGAATTAAAAATGAAAAAGAGTTAAAATTTATTAAAATTAGAAGTGATCATGGTGGTGAATTTCAAAATAATTTTTTCTATGATTTTTGTGCACATCGTGGTATAACTCATATGTTTTCCGCTCCAAGAACACCACAACAAAATGGTGTTATTGAACAGAAAAATCACACCAAACAAGAGATGGTACGAACTATGTTAAATTCTTTTGATTTGCCTAAGTATATTTGAATGGAAATTGTCAATACGACTTGCCATGTTTTGAATCGTGTTGTGATTAGACCAAAGCTTAAGAAAACCCCTTATGAACTATTTTATGGTAAAACTCCTTTTATTGGATATTTTCGTATCTTTGGTTGTAAATGCTTTATTTTAAATACAAAAGATTACCATGATAAATTTAATTCTAAAGCTGATGTTGGCATTTTCCTAGGATATGCACCTCGAAGTAAGGCTTATAGGATCTTCAACAAACGAACTCTTTTTGTTGAAGAATCTATAAACGTTACTTTTGATGAGAGTAATATTGTTTTACACGTTGGTTTGCCTAGGAAAGATAATGATGATGTTGAGGGAGGATTGGAATTCTTGCAACTAAATGAAACACCCTCAATAGATTCTCAAAAGGATGGGGAAAGCAACAACATTCAAGTGCAAGAGCAAGAAGAACTCTCCAAAGCATGGAAATTTGCACCAAATCATCCAAAGGAGCAAATAATAGGGAATCTTTCACAAGGGGTTCTAACTCGCTCAAAGGCTTTGAGTGAGTATGGTAATGTTACCTTCTTATCTCAAATAGAAACTAAAAAGATTAATGATGCTTTAAAGGATGAGTTTTGGATTTTAGCTATGCATGATGAATTAAACAATTTTTAAAGAAATAATATTTGGAAACTAGTTCTTAGATCTAACAATGCTAGTGTAATTGGAGCAAAATGGGTTTTTAGAAACAAACTTGATGAACATGGCATTGTGATAAGAAATAAAGCTCGTTTGGTTGCCCAAGGATACAATCAAGAGGAGGGCATAGACTATGATGAAACATTTGCACCGGTTGTAAGGTTTGAATCTATTAGGATATTTTTGGCATTTGCAAGTTTTAAGAATTTCAATTTGTTTCAAATGGATGTTAAAAATACCTTTTACATAGTTTTATAGAAGAGGAAATATATGTTGAGCAACCCCCCAGTTTTATGGATCATTCATTTCCTAATTATGTTTACCGGGTTCAAAAAACTTTATATGGGTTGAAACAAGCTCCTAGAGCTTGGTATGCTTGCCTCTCTTGTTTTTTTTCTTGAAAATGGTTTTTTAAAAGGGAAAAGTGATAATTCTCTTTTTGTGAGAAAAAGGAAAAATGATTTCATTTTAGTTCAAATATATGTTGATGATATCATTTTTGGTGCTACTAATGAATCTCTATGCAATGATTTTTCTAAAGTTATGCAAGATCATTTTGAGATGAGCATGATGGGAGAGCTCACATTCTTTCTCGGGCTCCAAGTCAAGCAAACTAAGGATGAAATATTCATTTCTCAAAGCAAGTATGCTAGAGAATTGGCAAAGAAATTCAAATTGGAGAATTCTAAGCATGCACAACCTCCTATGAGTATAAATGTCAAGCTTGATGCGGATGATAGTGGTGAGGATGTAGACCAAAAACTATACCGAGGTATGATAGGTAGTCTTCTTTATCTCACCGTTAGTAGACCCGATATTATATTTAGTGTGTGTGCATGTGCACGTTTTCAAGCTTCTCCTAAAACATCTCATTTAATTACGGTTAAAAGAATTATTAAATATGTCAATGGAACAATTAATTTTGATTTATTTTACCCTAAAAGCACCTCTATTGATCTTTATGGTTTTTATGATGCCGACTTTGCCAGATGTAAGGTAGATCGTAAAAGTGTTGGCCTTCTTGTTTTGATGATGTTTAACAAACAATTTACCACTAATGTTGTTTGTCTAGTATTTGTGTTTTCTTATTTATTATAGACAAACAATGTAGTTGGAGGATGGATGGAATAGCGCTTCAACGATGATATCAAATGGAGGTTGGCGGAATTGTGGAATGAAGCATCGTACAATTCAAGTTAAGATCAAGTTCAAGCTTCATCCGCAACGTGTACCAAGTTAAGCGAAGCAAATATATTTTCATATACATACTCCTATGTTTCATTCTCTAATGTATTTGTGAAAATATCATATTCTTAGTTTTTGGACTTAACAATAATCATATACATATTTTATTAAGTCTACAAAATCATTGTGCAGAGCTTCAAAATATGGTTTAGTCTAAATGTCAAAATTCATATGTTTACATTTTCGTGTTTTGGACTATTTTGCAAAATGATGATATTTTTCATTTGGGAAGTCCTTTTTGGAAACCAGTCATTGTAGCATGTTTATTATCATGTCTACAATCATTCCCCAAAGTTTTATATTTTTTGGAATTTAATTAATTTATTTAAACAGAATTTTAAAATCAGAAAAACAGTTTTCAAAATCAGATTTTCATATATCAGTTCTCGGTCGACCGCACCGGTCTACCGGACCTATGTTATTTAGTCAGTGGGTAACAGAGAGTTTGTCGGTCGACCGATGCGGTCGACCGAGAGATCGATTTTTCTGTCGGTCGACCGCACCGGTCGACCGATGAAGTCTCTGTTTGTTTTTCTCGTTTTCGATCTGGATCGCGGTCGACCGAAAATTTTGTCGGTCGACCGAATGATTTCGTCGGTCGACCGAAAATTTCGTCGGTCGACCGAAAATTTCGTCAGTCGACCGCCGGACTCCCAACGGTAATATTGTACAGAAATCTGCTTCCTGATTTTTTGGAATTTTTGTTGATTTGGTTTTGGATTTTAGCTGTTGTTTCTTTTCCTATATAAACTCCCAAACCCCCTTCTATTTTGGGAATCCATTAAAAGAGTTTTGAAGAAGTTTTAAAGAGTTTTTGAAAAGGGTTTTAGTTGGGTTCAAAGTCTGTTTGGTTTGAAGATCGTTTTACAAGTTGAGAAGATCATTCACAGTGTCTGAACTTCATTTCAATCCTCCTCTCCATCTTGTTTTTCTGAGAAGAATTTCTATACTCTTTCTAGCTTTACATTTTGTATTGTTTAATTATCATTTTTATTAAAGCTAGTTTATTATTGAGTTTAGATTTAATTTTATCTCATTATTACACACACCCACTTGAGCTTATTGTATTTGCATACATAGTATATTAGGGTTGTGAGAGATTGTAACATTGAGTTGTGCTTAATTGTGTTCTCATCTATTGTAGAGAACAAATTCATATTTGTTACATTGTGAGTGTTGTAGGTTTTCGGTGAGCTAGAAAACCGAGTGTGTTGTGAAGTTTTCGGTGAACTAGAAAACCGAGTGTGAGGAGTGAACGTTATTCGGTGAGCGTTGAAAACCGACATAGTGTGGTTGTAAAGGTTATTCGGGTGAGCGTAGAAAACTCGGTTGTGATAGTGCATTTCTCCCCGGGAGTGGGGAGCGGAGACGTAGGACGGAAGGTCCGAACTCCGTGATCATATTGCTTGTTTGAGTTTGGCTTAGCACTTATAATTGTTCATCCTTATAGCCTTTCTCTCATTATTTATATGATCCACTATTTAGTTCATATTGTTTACCCCTTGTGTTTGTTTTATATCCTTGCATATACATATATCATATTGTATATCTCT
Organism: Asparagus officinalis; assembly: GCF_001876935.1. Lineage (NCBI taxonomy): Eukaryota > Viridiplantae > Streptophyta > Magnoliopsida > Asparagales > Asparagaceae > Asparagus > Asparagus officinalis. The sequence continues at coordinate 68,256,481 of NC_033798.1, read as the reverse complement.
TTGATAGGATATATCATCTTGTGTTAGTTTATATATCCTTGCATATATATATTCATCATATAGGATATATCTCATTGTTCATATTGCTTATCCTAGCTTATATAGTTGTTATATTTCATACTTGCTAGGATAACTTGTTAATTAGTTTTTATTGGCATATAATCAGATTAGATTCGCATAAGACCCTAATCACCCCCCCTCTAGGGTCTAACAAAAAGTACTAGTGGTATATGTCAATTCGTGGGTAACTCTCTTGTCTCTTGGGCCTCCAAGAAACAAAATTGTGTTACCTTGTCCACTACGAAAGCGGAATACATTGCCGTCATCTTATGTTGTGCCTAAGTTTTATGGATGAAACAAAGTTTAGTTGACTATGATTTGAATTTTCAAAATATAAAAGTCTTTCGTGATAAAACTAGAGCTATAAATATTTCAAAAAATTCTGTTTTGCACTCTAGAACCAAACATATTGATGTGCGCCATCATTTCTTACGCGATCATGTAGAGAGGCAAGATATTTCCCTTGTTTATATTGACACTAAATCTTAATTAGCGGATATCTTTACCAAGCCTCTTAGTAAAGATGATTTTTGTCGCATAAGAAAAGGTTTGGGTTTATGCACTATGTAAAAGCTTTTTATTTGTTTGTTTGTTGCACATCATATGCATTTTTTGTTTACCATTCAATTTACCCCATTTTGATGGTGACAAAGAGGGAGAGAAATCTCCTTATTTGTTGCACATAGTTAGGGGGAGCTCATCGATAGGGGGAGCTACTATCTATATGCTATATTTATTTTGCTTCAATATAATGGTTGATTGTCATCATCAAAAAGGGGGAGATTGTTAGCCCTTATGTTTTGATGATGATTTACAACCACCATTACCGGTACTAATTGCTTGTTGAGTGATATTGTAGTTAATATATATATCAAGCTTGTTAGTACTACTTATGGAGGATTAGATAGAATATGAGCTACAACAATGATATCCAAAGGAGGAGGAGGCATAGTGATGAAGCAATGTTTAATCAAGAACAATAAACGCAATGAGAACCTTCATCAACTCAAAATAATATCAAGACTCAAGAAATGTAATTCTATGTGAGGATATTTGCTAGTTTTTATTTTCTCTCTAGTGCAAGAATGTAGGCAAGTAGTTGTAGATTTTATTTGAAGCTATTGGGAGATCACATACACATTTTCATACTTACAATTTTGAGTGTTTTTGTTAAAATATTATTTTTCACAAGCATGAGGACCTATTCGCAAAATTTCTTTTCTAAACAGTTTGTTTTTAATATTAAAAACATTTTACAAATTTACACAATGTTTAGAAATCAATTGGATATTTTTACAGATTTTTAAAAGGTCAAAAACTATTTTTAAAATTGTGTCAGCCATGTATCAGTTCGCGGTCGATCGCCACGGTCGATCGCGCCTATGTTTTTCCCTCAGGAGCCAGCATAAACTTTCACGGTCGATCATGACGGTAGACCGTCAGTCTGAAAATTCTCACGGTCGACCACCTCGGTCGATAATAAATGTTTCTAGAAATTTTCTCAGATTGGAAAGTGCCTCGTGGTCGACCGTGAAAATCTCACGGTCGACCGCTGTTCAACCTAACGGACATTTTTGATACAGTTTTAGAAAATCATTTTTACGGGATTTTGGGGGATTTGGGTATGGGTTTTTGCAGCTGTTTTTTCCTATATAAGCCCTTCTACCCCTCTTCTCCTAAGTGCTCTTGTCTATTGAAAAAATCCTGTTGTCTTTTTTTACTGTTTTCAAAAGAGCCTCAAACTTTCAAACCTATTTTTCTCTGTTTTCAAGTTCACATCCCAAGCTTCAGTGTAATCTTTCTCCTTGCCATAGGGACACTGTAAAGAGAGAGATTTTACATCATTTACTACTATTGTGAGCTTGATCTTGTGGAGATCAACTGTGTGGGAGTGAGATCTTATGTTGATCAACTGTGTAGTTGTGAGATCTTGTGGAGATCATTGTGTAGAAGAAGTTCCGGCTTCCAAACCGGGTTGTGTAGTGGATTCTCCTCTAGAGTGCGGAACGGGGATGTTGGTCAGCGGGCCGAACCTCATTAACACATCGCGTGTCACTTGGATAACGATTTCTAACTCTAACTCATTTACTTTGGTTGTTCATTTTGTGGTGTATTGCTTGTCTCATTTTTTATTGGACAATTATTGCCTTAAGATCCTAATCACCCCCCCTCTAGGGTTCAACTAAGGCGACGCCTCGTTTTCACACGCTCGATCTGAGCCATGGATTTGATGGCGCCCTTGATCTCAACTATCGATTTGATGTGAGATCATGCTTGAATTGCTACATCTTGGCCATTCACGCGGAATTCCGAACGTTCCGCGTCATACGCGGTTGCTCAATTCGAACTGTAGGTTCGAACAGTCTGCATGCGATTTGAACTGTTTGCTTCGCGGAGCTGGCGAATCTCAACCGTAGAGACATCGCCTATACAGTGCGCTCTTCTCATTCATAGGGAGGTTACTGTGATATCAAAATCTTTGCTCAAGTTTTGAAAGAAACTCAGAGCTCTCGTCCTCATTCTTCCTCAAACTTAATATGGCCCCTAAGAAAATTGCTTACAAGGGGAGGAGGACAGCCTCTTCTTCCGCTATTGCCGCTACGGCCACCTCTGGCATGAGTCGGCCTTGTCATGGTAAGTTAAGGATAGTAGATCGAAGATGGAGGAGATGAACATACTCCTATTCATTTTCTGGCGAGCTTCTTCTACTCAGGCGAGGTTCGGCCATTCCGGCAAGCTTAGCTATCAGGCGAGCTCCTGCCTTGTCAGGCGAGCTCAGCTTGTCAGACGAGCTTTGTTAACCCACCTATTTTAACCTCACTTGGACATTACAGACCGCCTGTTTCAACAACTTGGAGAATTTTTCAAATCTTAAGTCAAAGTTTCTAATTTCCTCTCATCGTGTTTTGCAGCTCGAGAGGAAGCCCCGGTTGCTAGGCCCCACAACCTAAGATCCTCTTGGAAGAGACCTCTCTTTAGAGAGTAAGCAGACCAAAACGATGAGATTGCCCGCAAGAGGAGGCTAGCGAGATTAGAGTTTCCAATTCTGATATCTGAAGAGGAGGAGCTACCCACTCTGGTGTTCGCTCAAACATATTCCTCACAGCCTAAGTGTAAGCCCGGCCTCCCTGACCCGACCGACATAGGGGGGTCTGGATGGAGGCCACTAGTTAATGTCGATAGGCCTCTCCCCCGGGTGCCGCCTATTGCCGTGATGGCCCTAGGTCAAGAGTCTACTTCTCCGGATCTCGGCTCTATGTAGGGCCTCACCTAAAGGTTGGAGAATGCTATGAAACAAGCAGCTTCCATCATCTGTCTTGGGTGGGGAAAATTTTATGATTTGTTCTCCTTCATAGCGGATAGTCTTAAGGACATTCAGCGTGTGGGCAGCCTCAAGCTGGCTAGGTGATGTGAGCTAAGACTCATTCACCTGGAGGAAGTTATGTACCGTTTGGAAGAGCTAGTATGCTCTGACCTGCATGATGATGTAACACCTCTCATAATCAAAGCCTAGATTCATAGGATGCATGAGCGCAAAGCCTGAGCAAGACACCTATCAGAGTAAGAAGTTATCGTTGCAGATTTGCACGAGCGGTAACGTCTTTTGCAGTCTAAGATGGATGCTCATAACTGCATTGCTGATCGAATGGGGATTAGAACTACCCAGGGTGAGGCGACTCTGAAGGACTTCCAAGGTAAGAGGGCAAGAGTTGATCATGCTGTTACAAAGGGACTACAAACTCTCCAGACTTTGCATCGAGAAGAAGTAGCTGCTGAAGTGGTCGCCGTTCTTGCTAAGGCCAAGCTTCAGAAGGAAGAGGAGGAGAAGATCTAAGTGGAACAGGTAAAGGAGCTGGCCATAATCAAGACTAAACTTGCCTCCTTTAGTTTGCTAGATCTGATTTGAGACGCCTTTTTGCATTGTAATAATTTTGCTTTGTAGTGTTGTCTCAAAACCGATTGTTTATGAATGAAATTATGCCTTTGTTCTCTAGTGTTGTTCTTTAATGACTTGTGCGTATGCTTTCGTTCCTTCTGAATAGCTTGAGATAGGCTCGCTGTTCCTTAGCCCAAGAGAGCTTGGATGCCTTGGACGAGTTGAGCCTTTCAGGCGAGCTTAACAAGGTGTAGACAAGCACGTGTCAGTAGGCGAGCTTGAGTTGTTGGCAGGCAGGAGAGTTCAAACATTAGGTGAGCTCGAGCTGCTTGGCAGGCGAGCTCAAGCATAAGGCGAGCTCAAGAGGGTGGTAGGCGAGCTCGAGTCTTGAGGCGAGCTTAATTAGTTGGCAGGTGAGCTCAAACATCAAGCGAGCTCGAGCTATTTGGTAGGTGAGTTCAAGCATCGGGCAAACTTGAGCTACATAGCAGGCAAGCTAAAGCATCAGGCGAGCTCACGAGGGTGTTGGGTGAGCCACGTGTCTGCTCACCAGTTGAGGCGAGCTCACTAAATGTGATCTAGCAAGGGCACCTCGTCTTCATGATCTTGATCTGAACCATTAGTTAAGTGGTGCTCTCGATCTACATAGCCGCTTTGATGGGAGATTGTGCCTGAACCACCACATCCTGGCTGTCATGTAGAATTCTGAACATCCCACCACTCCTATGGTCATTCGATTCGAACTGCTGAATCTAACCGCTCGCCTCGGTGGAACTGGAGAATCTCATCTATTAAGATCTCACATATATTGCACTCATCTCCTTTGTAGGGAGATCACTATGATCACAAACTCTCTTTCTCAAGTTTTCGAAGAAACTCAGAGCTCCCCAAGTTTGAGATGGCCTCAAGAGTATAAGCATGTGGTTCGAAGGGGAAGAAGGAGGCTTCCTCTTCCTCCACCATCGCTGAGGCTGCCACAGCCACCATAGATACCCTCTTCGTGCCTTTAATCCACCATGGTAGGTTTAAAAAACTATGGGACTGAACAAAGTTCATGAACCCATGAGACCGGGAAGATGAACAACTTTTATTCATTTTCCATGATGAACTTTGTCGACTCCGGCAAGGTTCTGCTGCTCAGGTGAACTCTGCTTAAGCAAGTGTCATTTGTCGGGCGAGCTCTGCTTGGTAGGTAAGCTCCTGCCTCTAAGAGGAGAGCCTTGTTTGCCTGGCGAGCTCTGCTCATTATGCTTGCTTTTGGCTTTTATCAGGCGAGCTTGGTTGTTAGGCGAGCTTCCGCCTTTGTCAGGCGAGCTTTGTTCGCTCGCTCGCTTGGTAGAACTCACATACGCTACGTAGGCCGCTTGTCTCCAGGACTTAGAAATTTTCTGACCTTTTGAGTCAAAATTTATGACTTCTTTTCGTTTTATTTTGCAGCTCGAGAAGGGATTCTGGTTATAGGATCTGAGCCTGTTTGACCCAAACCCATCATCCTCTCTGATGATGAGGAGAAAGAATACACTCCCATCTCTACCTCGTAGTCCTCCTTGCAGTCTCCTCTTGATGATGAAGGGGCTATCCCCCTAATCCAGCCTATTGCCATGATTCATACCTCCTCAGACTCTGGATCTGCGCGAGATATCCTCAGGCAATTGGAGAAAGCTATGAAACAAGCGATCTCCAATGTCAGACTTGGTTGGGGAACTTATACAGACTTCAAGCCCTTCCTCGTAAATTACGTAGCCGATCTTAGGTGTTTGGGCGAGGTCTAACAAGACTCACGTTGCCTGGTAAGTCTTCTCGGGTTTGAGATATGTTTGACGTGCTTCGAAGGTTTGTTGTGCACGTACTAGGAACCCAAGGTGGAGTGGCTCATGGCTCAGGCTCGAATCAGAGGGGCATAGGAGCAGGAGGTTCGAGAGAGGGATCTGTCAGACAAAGAAACTCTCGTCATGCATCTGCTTAATCGACAATGCCTATTACAGGCCGAGATTGATGCCTTAGCCTCCACCATTGCTCGAATTAAGGCCTGGCTCATTGAGGAATAGTCGACTCTAAATGGCTTGTAATTTGATAGCATGAATGTTCACGACGCTATTGAAAGGGAATTGCAAGTCCTCCAGGTGCTGCATCAAGAAGACTCTGTCGCTGTCGCATCCTTTGAGACCAAGATTCAGAAGGAGATAGAGAACCAGGTCCGAGCGGACTGGGCGAAGGAGATAGCCGCTATTAAAGCTGAGCTCGCCTCCTTTAGTGTGCTGGACTAGGTTCGGCGGAGTGGATTGACCTTGGGACACTATTTTGTTATTTTTTCTTGCGTACATTGTTATGACTTTATTCGAATGTATTGTCATAACTTTGTTCAAATGTATTATCTACAAAATCAGCTTATGAATGAAGTTTATGCTTTTGTTGTCCAATGTCATGTGCATATACTCCTTTTCTCTTGTTTCTCTTAGGTTTTTTAGGAAACCCTCAGCTATCAATGGTTTTGATTTGCCTTTACTGATCACAATCTGAATTGGGCTAGCCGTACTATTCCCCTCAGTATGATGAGTTGTCAGAAAGTTTCTTTTAGATTTAATGATAAAATTTCTTTTCTACCCTTAGCCATTCGAGGTGTCGGGTTGAGTTAATTACGACCGCTAAGTCACAATTAGGTTGGGCTATGTTGTTAAGTGTAATAACTTAGCCCGAAATGACCGATCACTTGCATGAGTGACCGAGAGAGGATTCGAATAATGACTCATAGCTTAGTAGGTCGCCATCTGAGAATCGATAAGGCACATCGCTTGGTAGGCCGTTTAACGATGAACAATGTTATTTGTAGGAATGATGGTGTTAGGATAATCAAATCGTTCAGGGACGTATGAGTGTGACAATTGATTGATGTAGAAGCTATCGCATGGTAGGCTACCATCCATCGATAGTTTTAAGAATATTAGAATGCTCGGAATGGATCAGATTGTTCAGGGATGTATGAATATGACGATTGATCAGACAATGCTATTTGCGGGAATGACAAAGTTGACTACTAGAGGTAATCGTTAACATGATAGGATTCTCATGATCGGAGCGACCTTAAGGACTTACCATCCTATTGAATATGATTGATAGGGAAATTGGATTGTCATGATTAGAGTGACTTTGAGTACTTACTATCCAGTTGAAGAGAATTGGTAAGTTGATTTGTTAGAGGTGGTTGTTAACGTGACCATGGGAGTTTGTTATGATTTTGAGAAACTTTGTGAGCTCACCATCCTATTAATGAGGATTGGTAAGTTGAATTGCCAGAGGTAGTTGTTAACATGGCAGTGGGAGTGGTCCCATCATCCTATTGGAGAGGATCGACGGGGGAAATTTAGAGGAGACCATCAGAGGTAATAGTTAACGTGATAGTTTTATAAGATACATCATCCAGTTAAATAAGACTAATGGAGAAATGACTATTAGAGGTGGCAATTAACTAGATAGTTAGCTTTGGTCCTAACTGTAGGAAGGTTTGACCAGGTGGGAGACTTGGGATGATCCTGACTATGAGAATGATTGATCATCCAGAAAGTGGACCTCTTGTTCTAGGAAGGAATTAAGAGGGGATTTTGGTTCTGGTCCTAACTGTAGGAATGTTTGACCGAGTGAGAGATGTAGGGAGTATTTTAGCCTCATGCACCAGTTGTAGGAAAGAAGGAGTAGTTTAGCCTCGTGCACCAGTGGAAGGAAAGAAGGAACAATTTAGCCTTGTGCACCAGTGGGAGAATTTTACCCATTTTGGACATGAATAAATTGTCACAACAGGGGGTTGTCATGTTATCCTTAAGAATATCATACGTAGTATTCTCCAGGAACTCCCCGTTAATGATAAGGAATAGTTTAGCCTCATATACCGGTTGGATGTGGTCGGGTTATCCGTAAAAATATTCACCAAAAATTTCCCGTCAAAGGTAGGGAACAATTTAGCCTCATATAATAGTTGGAGGTTAGCGGAAACAGTTTATACTCGTATACCTGTTGGAGTAGGGATAAGCAGTTTATACTTGTATACTTATCGGAGTTATAAAAAGTAGTTTATACTCGTATACTTGTCGGAGTAAAGAATGATACGAGTCGCCGTGCGAGCACCCTTTGGTCGCGGAATTACCAAAAGGTGGGTTGAGAAGAGGATGACCAAAATCAAGAACAATTCAGTATAAGGCGAAGGAAATACCTTCTCTAGATTATGAAGAACAAAAGATTACAATCTCTCCCTCACAATCTCACTAGAATTGAGAACAACCTCCCAACTCTCCCGCTAAACCCTAATACAATTATTAGAATTTCTCTTTCGCTTAGGTCTGATTGTTTAGAACCCTAAAACAATCCTATTTATACATGTACAAACGTGGATGGCAATCTTGTAAATAAACAAGCCCAAAAGAATCAGGAATCCCTGTCAAAACAGAATCCAAAACGAAACAGGAAAACTCAGAAATCGCGATCCGGTCGACCGCCAGGCTTGGTCCGGTCGACCGGCCAGAGAATTTTCTCAAACCCTGCATCGTGCAGGTTTTCCGGTCGACCGGCATGTGTGCTGCGGTCGACCTGCCAGGGATCTGCCAGTTACCATGTTCTTTTGCATGTTTCGCTTCTGCTGACTTCTTCCACTACCTTCTTTGGCTCCATCCATGCTCCTATTCCCAAGATATGAGAATCTACTATCCTCAAGCTCCCATGAGGATCATTAAGCTCCTGAAGAGAAGATACACCCGTATCATGGGTCCCCCCTTTAGGAACTTGAAGTCCCGTTCAAGTTAGAACTAAAACTGAGGGAACTCGCGAGCCCCTCCTCCTTTTCTAAACCACCTGGCCTTGCTAGGAATCTGATCTCGACGTCCGATCGAAAATAACTCATTCATCCCTCGTCTCGTCGTAGTCACTTCTCGCTCCAAGTTGCAATCCTTAATCGATGGCTTTTCTGGAAGTCTAATGCACAGCGAGACAAACTTCTTGCTTGCATTCACTAACCTCCTCGCTCGCGTCACTGTTCCCAAGCTTGTCTCCCTCAGAAGAGATGTCGAACGAAATATAAACTTTTCACCACCCTTGGTGAATGTATACTTCTGAGCCCGCCTCTCGTAGATCGCATATCTATACCATAAGTACGGATTGCCCAGTATAATCTGACAAACATCCAATGGAACTACGTCGCATATGACCTCGTCAATATACAACTCATGGAGCGCAAATCTTACAGTGCATTGATCAACTACACTTAGCTTTTCCTCCTTCTGAATCCACCCCAATGGATAGGGCTTCGGATGCTTGACCGTCTTCAGACCCAGCTTCTGAACCAAGGCTTCGGATATCAAATTCTTCTTGCTACCCGGATCAACTATGGCATTAACCAAACTGGTCTTCACTTGCAACTTAAGAACAAAGAGCTGCTCTCTCGGGTCGTCGTCCTCTTTCGTGGCCTGTTTCCTGTCATAAGATTGAGACTGCTATTAGGCTCTGTCATCCCCGGGACTTCTTTCGGACCTTGAGCTATCATGTATGCCTTTTTCTCCTCCTTCTTCTTCAACCCTCTTGGCTTGAGATGAGGATACTTCTCCCAGCACCGATCAGCTTCGTGCCTTGTCTTCTCGCAGTGACTACAAATCAGCCCTGTTTTCTCTGGATCACCCTTCTTCTTCTCCTCCTAAAACTGAGAACCACTAGACTCGCCTCCAACTTGTTTTGCATCCCCCTTTGCTTCGTTGCTCTTCTTTTGCTTTCCCTCAATGGCAATGGCCTTCACGCTCGCATCTGCAATAGTCTCGACCGTGAATAACCTCATCTCCTTTCGGATGTAATCGCTCAATCCCGCCATATACTTCATAAACACAGAATATTCCTCTGTCGCAATGTTAAGGACCATCGCCTGCTGCTGGAACTCTGTGGTGTATTCTTGAACGGTTTGATTGACCCTTTGGCGCAAGCCGTACCACTTGTACCAACGTTCTTCAAGGAATCCCACCAGATAAAACTGTTTCCGAAGTAGCTCCTTGAACTTGTTCCACGACGCCGCTTTCTTCTCCTGCTTGCAATAGGATTTCCACCACGTCAACGCATGTCCTGAAAGCTTCAAAGTCGCGAACACAATCTTCTCTTTTGACGAATAGCCATAAAGAGTAAAATACGTCTCCATCCGCTCGATCCAATCATCAAGCCTCTCGACGTCAACACTCCTATCATAAATAGGAATCTCCACTCTGAAATCAATCTTCAGATTCTGGTAAGAATTCTTACCCCCTTGATGCGGTGCAGCCTTGACGGTCTCGTCCTCCTCGTCGGAGCCTGAAAGCTCCCTCTCTCCACCGGACTCTATAGGTTTCTTCTTAGACCTAGAAGAAGATTCCCCCTTTTCGTTCCCTCCTTGGATGAGACCGACGAGTTTTGTGAGCGTCGACCCTATCGTCTCGATCTGCTTCTCTAATGCATCAATCCTCGCTGAATTATCTCCTTCAGCCATCTTCTCCTTCCTTAAATCCTGGACTCCTTCCAATGAAATAAGGATCTCGCCAAGCTTCTTGTATGAGGACCGAGTAAGGACCATACACAGGATGCCCCTTCACCGGATCTGATGCTCTGATACCAACTTGATACGAGTCGCCGTGCGAGCACCCTTTGGTTGCGGAATTACCAAAAGGTGGGTTGAGAAGAGGATGACCAAAACCAAGAACAATTCAGTATAAGGCGAAGGAAATACCTTCTCGAGATTATGAAGAACAAAATATTACAATCTCTCCCTCACAATCTCAATAGAATTGAGAGCAACCTCCCAACTCTCCCGCTAAACCCTAATACAATTATTAGAATTTCACTTTCCCTTAGGTTTGATTGTTTAGAACCCTAAAATAATCCTATTTATACATGTACAAACGTGGATGGCAATCTTGTAAATAAACAAGCCCAAAAGAATTAGGAATCCCTGTCAAAACAGGATCCAAAACGAAACGGGAAAACCCAGAAATCGCGATTCGGTCGACCGCCAGGCTTGGTCCGGACCGGCCAGAGAATTTTCTCAAACCCTGCATCGTGCAGGTTTTCCGGTCGACCGGCATGTGTGCTGCGGTCGACCGGCCAGAGATCTGCCAGTTACCTTGTTCTTTTGCATGTTTCGCTTCTACTGACTTCTTCCACCACCTTCTTTGGCTCCATCCATGCTCCTATTCCCAAGATATGAGAATCTACTATCCTCAAGCTTCCATGAGGATCACTAAGCTCCTGAAGAGAAGATACACCCGTATCAAAGAAGGTCGGAAGAAGACTAAGGGTAGCACTTCTTCAAGAATTTGCCATTGATAGGCATCAGAATCTTATCGCTGTTCTGTTTGACAAGGCGATAAGCTCCATTTGAATAGACTATTTCTATTACAAATGGACCTTCCCATTTAGGTTGGAATTTACCTTTCTTCTTAGAGTTGAGAATCATGTGTCATTGAACTGTGAGGACTAACTCTCTTTCTTTATAAAATATGTATTTGACTATTTTGTCGAAAGCCTTGGAGATTCGGGCATGATAGAACTCAATGTGCTGCTGAGCTTCAAGCCGCTTTTCATCTAATGCCTCCAACTCTACGAGACATTGTTGATGACGCTCTTTAGTCATCATCACCATTGCGAGTGTGACGCGTAAGGACAGAATTTGAATTTCGAGTGGTAGCATGGCTTCACAACCGTATACCAATGAGTAAGGCGTAGCGCCGGTCAGTGTATTAACCATGTTCCGATATGCCCATAAGCTTTCACCTAGCTTCTCTTCCCAGTCGCACTTGCTATTGGAGGTCAGTTTGGTCAAGATTTTGATAATCATCTTGTTGAAAGCCTCGGCTAATCTGTTTGCTGACGGATTGTAAGCCGTGGATGCTAGGTTTTGTATTCTGAATCTGTCACATAACCTAATGAAGGCATGACTCACGAATTATGATCCGTTGTCATGAATGATGTGCCTCGGGACATCGTATCGGTAGATGACGTGATGTTTGATGAACTCGATCACATCACTGGTCTTAACTTCTCTTAAGGGCACGGCTTCGGCCCATTTAGAGAAGTAGTTAGTTACCACAAGGATGAAGTGGTGACCTTTGGTTGATGGAGGAGATATTGGTCCGACGATATCCATTCCCCACATTTCAAATGGCCACGAAGTTACTGTCGGATGTAAGTCTTCGAGTGGTTTGTGCATGTAATTAGCATGGATTTGAAACGCGTGGTAACTCTTGGCATAAGCGACAGTGTCGTTGACCATTTTAGCCCAATAGTAGCCGGTTCTTCGCAAGCGGTCCTAGAGCTTGGGTCCGAGTTAGGGAGCTCAGCAGGTACCATCATGGGCTTCCTGTAGGGCTTCCTATACTTCTGTCATAGAGAGACATTAAAGCAGCATACTATCGTATGACTTTCAATACAGCGCCTTCGTGGTTGTGTCGTAGTAGAACCTCGGGCCACGTCTTCGAACAGAGTCTCGCTCCTTAACATCTTTAGGTAGATTACCATACAAGATGTAGTCAATGATCGGTAAGCGCCAATCTCTCAATTCAAGTTGGCCTGCAACCTGGTGAGTTGCATTCACCTCCAGAGCATTTTCTAGTTAGTAGAGTTGCTGGATTGCGACAGTGACTTGTTGGCTTTTCCCTACAGTGACTTGTTGGCTTGTCCCTAGCGGTTAGGCTAGGTTAGCTGCCAATGATGCTAATGCGTCTGCGTGCGTGTTCTTAGAATGGAGAACATGCTCGATGTGGAAGTTGTCGAATGATTTGGCTAGCTTGATAGCCGCTTGGTGACATAGAATTAAGTCATCATTTCTAATTTCATATTCCCCCGTCTACTGTCTGACGATGAGCTGAGAGTCACCGTAGGCTTCAAGGTGCGTCACCCCCAACTATTTGGTGAAGTCGAGTCTAATGAGCAGCATATTGTACTCCGCCACGTTGTTGGTTTATGGCTCAGCTAGAGAGAAAGCTCGGGGTAATATAAAGTTTTGCAGAGAAAGCAAGACCACTGCCACACATATGATGATATACCCACTTGTGCCCATGCGAGATGCGCCATCGAAGTGCAGTCACCAAGCTTCCTCCTATGAGGTTTCATTGACCTCGTGGGTTTCGTCTGACATGTCCTTGAAAAGGTTAGTCTTTGACTCGAGCGGGTGACTGGTCATGAGATCGCAGATTACTTGTCATTTGACAAACTTCTACGGCATGAACTCAATTTCGTATTGAGACAGCAAGAGCGCCCATCACGCCAGGTGCCAGTTCAAGGACCCAGGTTGTGTCATGAAGACTCGGATGGGATTTATCGAGGAAATGACATAAATGATTTGACCGACCAAGTAGTGTCATTTGAATTGTGAATACTAGGGCTAGACATTCCTTTTCGACCATGGGTATCGTCGTTCGGCTCCTTACAGTGTCCTACTCAGGTAATAGATGCCTTGCTCTTGGCCGACATCGTTGTTTTGTGCTAAGAGGGCACCGAGAGAATGCTTCATAGCTCGCAAATAGATCAAGAAGGGTTCACCTGAGATCAGGGCCACCTGGACTGGTGGATTTGAGAGATAATTTTGTATCTCTTTGAAAGCTTGTTGGCAAGGTTCGTCCCATATGAAGGAAACATCTTTCTTCATAAGCTTGGAGAAGGGTTGGCATTTGCTCGAAAGATTTGCAATGAACCTTTAGATGTAGGCTAGACGTCCTTGTAGTACTCTCATGCCTAAGAATCCAAGGAAACTTCCGCTCGTCATGCTTAAGAGTGACTTCATGGGGTTCATCCTTAGTTGATGGGACTACATGAGGTCGAACATGGATCTCAGGTCTTGAAGGTTATCGTCCTTATCAAAATTCTTCACGACCAGGTCATCCATATAGCATTCGACTATCTTCCGTAGATGTTCTCGAAAGATGGTGCTCATGGAACGTTGATAGGTTGCGCAGAAATTCTTGAGTCTGAAGGGCATGACTGTGTAACAGTACACCCGCACTAGAGTTTTGAACGAAGTGTGCTTCTGTCATAGAGAAAAATACACGTATGTCAGTAAACATCAGATATGTACACATACACCAAGATATGTACACGTATGTTTAAAATATAATGTGTTAACATGATAAATAAGAAAAATACACAAATATTATGTTTAAGGAATAGGGAGATGAAACCTATTTCTATAGGGCGATTGAATAAGAGTATTACAAAAGTATCATCATATTATGTTTCCGGAATAGGGAGATGAAACCTATTTCCGTAGGGCGATTGAGTAAGAGTATTACAAAAGTATCGTCATATTATGTTTCCAGCATAGGGAGATAAAACCTATTTCTACAGAGCGATTGAGTAAGAATATTACAAGAGTATCACTAATGTATAAGAGATGCACATTTGTAAGTAATATAAATTATAAATTGGTTTTCATTTTTGAATACCGACGAGTAGGGTGCTTTCTCTGAGACATTGACTTACACAACATAGTATTTGGTTAGTTTTTGTTTGGATGAGTTCCTTTTATGTTAGATCCATCTACCCGAGTGTAGATCAGGATGAGATATTTGTTCTACATGTTTGAGGTTTGGAGTGTTTTCCTTTTGGTTTATTGCTTTCATTCATAGGGTTTAGAGTTAGTATTGAGGGAGACACAATTTGAGACATGGTATATACATGAGGGTTTCCTTATTTGGATTATTTCGCTCGACGTAGTAACTCTCGTGTTGTGACTTCCTAAATATTAAATTTTAGTTAGAATTTTATGAATGATTTTATATGTATATGTACTAACTCTATTTTCTATATACTCCTACCCCTTCCCTTGGGGAGAGCTAGAGATGATCTCGCTATAGCGCTCGTTGTTTTCCCCCCTTTCAGGCAGCAAGTCAGGCGCACGGAGAGTCGCAGGTTGATGAGATTTCCTCATAGATTTCATCTAGCTATTTACTATTTAGTAGTTATTTTAGAACTCCACAGTTACTTGTTTATGTTCAGACTCTAGACTTATATTTCATTTTGTAGAGGCTGAGAGTCATAGTGATATTTTATTTGACTCATTGTACTTGAGGTTTATTTCAGACTCAGAGGTATTTCTACTCTATTTTAGTTAGGCTCACTGATAATTATTCTCATGCTTCCTCTGTGTATATCTGGCTTTACTCTATTTTTTTTATTTGCCTGTCTGTACCTTCACCTATTTGTTATTTTCACTAGAGAGATAGTAATTGTGATGGTGAAACATATCGTAGCACGGTGTTTGGTGCTTGGCAGATTTGATAATCCGGGTTTTACCTTGGACTGTAGCCTTGTGTGAACCCTGGGGCGTCACAGTATTAATGATGATGAAATCCGTGATGGGAAAAGGGAATTCGTCCTTAGGACATGCAGCATTGAGGTCTCTAAAGTTGATGCAGATGCACATCTTGCCGTTCTTCTTCAAAACGGGAACAATGTTAGTCAACCAATCAGGGTGTTGCTCCTCTCTAATGAATCCTAATTCGATCAGCTTCTTCACTTGAGCTTCGATCGCCTCCATGATTTGTGGATGAAACCGTCTCTGCTATTGTTTGATGAGTTTGGCTTCTGAACCGATGTTAAGACGATGCATGGCGATCTGAGGATCTAGGCCAGACATGTCCTTATTATTCCATGCGAATATGTCTATATATTCCTGTATGAGGTATATAAGGTCTTCCTTCTTTTGGGGAGGTGAGCTTTCACTGATAAATATGGGTTTGGGATTTGCCTCCTCTCCCACATTTATTTGGAGTATTTTTTTCCTCTATGGGTGGTTCATGCTATTCGAAGTGACCACTCCATTGGGCACTAACATGGTGATCCTATGCTTCATCATAAAGTGGAATATGCTCATTCTATAGCCAAGTTGACTGTGAAGTCTTTGAACAGTGCCCCGATGCTGACGTCAGAGTTCTAAGTTAAGGATGTTGACGATTGATCATCTGAGTGAGCATCGTCAGATATTCTATCAAAATTGTAATACAATTCCGAGGAAGAGGAGGAGTAACCTAGACCTCTTTGAATTTTTCCATAGTAATTATAAGGCTTCTCTTTGGGGACATAGGCAGGTCGAAGGGGCGTCTTTCGGCCTCTGTCGTACTTTAAGCCTTCCTTGCGGATGAAGTCATAACCCATTCTCTCAATCATACGTTTATTGATGGGACAGTAACATGAGAATTGAGAAGTGGGTTCGTCTTTGTCTTTTGTAAATTGGGGAACCGATAAAAAAAGTTGTAATTTCTTTTTCTAAGTCAGTTAGAGACGTTACTATGAGAGATTGTATTCATTCTTTTCCTAAGTCGGTTAGGGAGATTAATACAAATTTTATTCTTAAATTTCTCATAGTTTTTTCCAACAAACAGGTTTCTTCACTTTGGGTGAAGTTCACTCTGCCTCTAGGGAAGTTGAGGCTATCTTCGATGAGACTAGGGCTATCCTTAGAGAGGCTTATCTTGCTCTTGGTGATGTTTGTCCTGCCTTTGATAAAGTTGGGGCTAACTTCAGCAAGGCTTGCCTTGTTGTAGGTGAAACTGGAGCCAACTTCACTCTGGGAAATGTTCATTTGGCTCCCAGTGAAGCTCCAATGACCTTTCGTGAAGTTTGCCTTCACATATGTTAGGGTTAAACTTAACCATATTCTTGCATTGAAACACATCTTATGGAAGCTTTTGGTGGTGGCCATGGATGATTAGTAAGAGGAAGAGAATTCCTTGAACTTTGATTGGTCATATTTAATGACCAGTAATTCAGCAAAAGACCCTAAGATCATAGTGTTGGACTGCAACAGAATCTTCTCATCGGTTGAGAAAGAAGTCGCTAGTGGAGTCGCCATCCTGTTTCTGTCTTTTATACTGCAATTGGCATAGATTACAATAAAATAAAGGAAAATTTTATATTTCCTAGGGTTCTTTTGTGTGCCGATGGAGAATCAATCTTATACTCTGTTGATGGTCAGATTAAGACAATGGCTCTTTCGCTGATTGATGATCTCTAATCTCTTGGAAGATAGCACAGTCTTCTCTGAATGAAGAGATATTAATAGATCCTTTCTCATAAGAACTATTGATTAAGCTAGGTGACTAGCTGAAGAGAACAAATTCTTTCCTACAAGGATCGTTGATTAGATCAAATGATTAGTTAATAATATTGATCTATGAAGATCAACAAGAATGGATGAGAGATAAACTTTTTATCAATGTAGCCTCTGAATCTCTCTCTCTCTCTCTCTCTCTCTCTCTCTCTCTCTCTCTCTCTCTCTCTTC
>NC_033798.1:68227600-68237906 GCF_001876935.1 Asparagus officinalis | reverse complement strand
TCTCTCTCTCTCTCTCTCTCTCTCTCTCTCTCTCTCTCTCTCTCTCTCTCTCTTCTTAATGACAAGAAGTCTAGCCAAGAACAATGTTAGGTCCAAGACCTTTCCTTTGCCTTTGTGCCCCTATGTGTGCTCGTTGTTGATTGTGCCTACTTATAGGCTTCGGAGTATTAAGTGAATGAGTTAGTAGGCCGTAACTACCATTAAATGTGAGTTAGGGGCCATTAGCTCCCTTTTATAATAGGTGAGTTAGTAGTCATTAACTTCTCTTAAATAGATGAGTTAGTAGGCCTTAACTTCTCTTAAATGGATGAAAACTTATCTTTTTAAAATATTATCTTTAAGAATTTAAGTTATAATAGAAGGGTCCTCTCCTAGCCTATAATTACAGTCATAGTTCCTTCGTCGGATTTAGGTTAATCGGTAAATCAAAAGCTAGAAACTCTTTCTATATTTATTTACTTACTTTATTCTAATAGTGATCTATTTTTGTTTTTTTTTGCTTCTGTGTGAGTTTAGATTATCTCCAGTTTTTAATCTAAGTATCTGAGTTATAGATCGTTATAGACAACAATGGCTAGATGTATTTTATATTTATTTCTATTGCATACTCCATATTTATTTAAATAAGTACTTCTAACATAGATGAGAAGTGACAATAAGATTTCTAGCTTCAAAAAATGCATCATCTTTGGTATGAAGGAGTAAGAAGTGAGAATTCATATTCCATTTCCATCCATTTCTGTTTACAAATAGAAGTTCTAAGTTTCATGGAATGTGGCAGATGAATTTTCTATTTGAGGAAATATTGATACCGCAGCTTATCTAGCAATAAACATTTAAAAAAAAGGGTTCTTAAGTAGCTTGGTAGTTGGTACCGCATAAAACCTAAGATAATTTGGGACTGTCTATCATTAGTCATCTCCATAATAAAATATTCATGATTTCCACAATGGATATCATGAACATAATAGAAAGTTCTCTGAGAAAAATGCCCCCTTGCTCACTCACTCAGAAAGAAACAAAATAGAAGGGGTCTCCAATCTATAATTGCTATTAGAAAACAGAAACACATGTTTTCCAAATGCTTCATTCCAATGTTAGAAAGTTCTCATTCATACAAATCCTATTCGATGAAATCATGTCATGCCCAAATGTAAGCTAAAGGTAAGGAGCAAGTTGATGACATTCTCTTGACTGTGAATATACAGTTTTAATCATTATCATGTCGAACACATTTAGGTTGATGGTTTTTAGTGTAGATATGAATACAATTGATCACGGGAGGAGTAATAAGCGATTTTGATGAGAATAATGTTCTTGCTACTGTTTTCTAGTTACCAAAGATTATGCAGATCCTTTTCACAATGGATAGATAGTATGATGATCGCCTTCTTTTATATCATAATCCTCTAACATTTTAGTGGATGGTTATAACTTATCTCAAATTAAAAAAAAAACTTAATGCCTGAAATGCTAATTTATTATATAGAAATAAATACAGTAATCTAGATATTATTGGACAACTATGATTTCGGAAGGCGCTCTTCACTATAATTGTACTAAAAAAGAAGAATCCGAGAGTTGTCATCATGGTATCTCTCTTGTTGCAATTAAGTATGTTTGTCTTAGTACTTTGTATCATCACTCGTTGTAAAGGTGCGCATTTCTATAATCAGAAGCATCACCTTTGTCGATGAGGAATAGAGCGGGACACGAAGCTAAAACAACTACGACTAAAACTTACTTTGATGATGTCTTAATGATTAGTCTAATTAAGGTCTAAAGTATCACACGAGATATTAATATACAATTACAATTTCCTTTGTTAGGCTGTGTAGATTCCCACTTAACTATGCTTTGGCTTGATTGGTAGGAATGGACCCCAGTGGGGCAACATAATCTCTAATGCAAAGCTTTTTGCGTGTGACTTCTTTAACTTCATTGTTAATATCTCGTGTATTAGGGCGCCAATTCAGAGGAGGGCTGTAAAGCTTGCACTTCGTATACAAGCACAAGGCCAGACCATAACTAGAGGAAAAGACATATTTCAGTTTATTGGAGAATCAACGCGTGTAGAAAAAGGGTTAATTGTAGATAGGCCCCAACTAGTTCTAATCTTGCGAACAATGGCCCAATTTCAAATACACCTCTTGGGTAATTTTTCTGAGTCTTATGCCCTCGCACGGGGTTTATTTGTCAAAAAACAATTTTCTTTTCGTCCGAGAGGTAAAAGCGCTAAAAAAATTCACACAAAGGGTCTATTTGCGACAATAGAACTAAGGCTGTAGATCTGTAATTAGGCATTCTTTTTAAAGAAAATGTCGAAATACTTGAAAATTTTATTTTTGAATAGTCCGTGTGTGTTCTTATAAGGACAGCTAAAGAATATCTATTAATTAATTCATAAAATCTAGTTCGATGTATTAAACTAAGAGAATAAAGGGGAGTATGACAGAGGAATTCTAGTTTCAAACACACTTATAATTTTTGGGAGACTAATTTCCAAATATTAAAGATTTGGGGGACTACTATCAAAAAAACCCCTAGAGTACATTACACCTGGATTGTATCGGGGTGATGTTAGGATATTGTCCGTACACTATCTCTTGTTTGTAATAACAAACATTTATTTCGCTCAAACATATGTTTGTGATGATCCAGTATAGGTTTATACAGGTGTAGAACAAGAGCGAAAAGATCAATGTCAAAAATCAGCTTAATAGCTGATTTCAAAACACTGATCATCAATGATCCTCTATGGACTATCAATGATCATCTCCACAACTGATGATTCAAATATCCAGAGAAGTTCAAATAATTGATGGCAACACTGACCAATCGATGGTCATCAGTTCACCATTATTGATCAAGTTCGACCATGGTCGTTTGGCTGATTCTAAATTTTAGATTTAATCATATCCGTTCATTATACTATACCCATCTATTCTCTATTATATTTCTACAGACTCTTTCCTAAGCTAATCTGCTGAGGAGTTGGACGGAGAGGGAGAGAGAGAGGGAGGGAGGGGGAGGTTGTGAGAACAACAAAGGAGAAGCTTTTTGACCCTCCAGTACCTCACTAATTGCTCACTCATAGTGTCCGTCTTCATCTGATTAATTAACAACGAGAAGAGCCGCCCTAGGATCAAGAAGTCTACATAAAACTTTCAGATCTTTATTTATATCACATTGGAGTTTGATCTATTAATTAAAAGGGTTAAAAGATTTTTTTCAATTGCTTATAAATAATAGCTTGTTTGTGCATCAAAACGTTTCTTTTAATTTACAGCGTCCTCAAGTTGGGTTGATTGTTGATTTGGTAGCTAGCTAGGGGGGTGGTTAGAGGAGTTTAGGTTAGACGATTAGATTTGAGATAAACTATGGTGCGGTCTTGCACGCCTACTAAATCGAGTTTTTGCTATAGGAGAACTTAATCATAGTGAGAAAGCGTCTTCATGGGAAGAAAGAGTGGATGTAGTAATGTTTATCTAAATCACTATAAAAATCTTGTGCATTCTGGTTGTAGTTATCTGTTGTTTGATTATTATTTACTATTTTATTATTATTGTTTTAATTTCTGCTACATTTTATTTGTACTGTAAAAAAAAGACAATCATATTTACCCCCTCAAGACTTGCTTCTCAGATCCATCAAGTGGTATCAGACTTAGGTTACTTGCTTTTAGGCTATACAACTTAGAGAAGAGATGTGTAGTCTGACTGCAGCAATGATTTTCCCTAACGGACATGTAGTTAATCGACCTTCGTTTTTCGATGGGTCAAATTACACTTGTTGGAAGGCTCACGTGAGAGTCTTCCTATTTCCACTGACTATATAATCGGAATATTATAGAGACTGGCTATAGTGAACCCACTATCACACCTAAAGATAAGTGGACCCTAAATGACAAAAAGGTCTATTCCCTAAATGTGAAGGTAATGAATGCTCTTTATTGTTCTGTGAAGCATTTAGTCGTGTGTCAATATGTACTACTACACAAGAATTTTGAATAAAGTGTTTGTAGGTGAAGGAAGCCAAATTTGCTATGCTTGTTAGGAAGTATAAAAACTTTATAATGAAGTGTTTAGAGAATATTCAGGATATATTCACATGATTCACTAAATCAAAGACTTTAGGAAAAGACTATGGGAATAAAGAGCTTATGAGAATAGTTCTTCACTTTCTTTCTAAAGACTGGGAACCAAAGATAATAGCTGTTAAAAAATTATAAAATTTTTGAAGTAATATTTGAGAATCTTATAGAAAATCTTCACACATATGAATTAAGACTAAAAGATAGAGAGAGGAGGATTTTAAAGATAGCTCAACGAAGAAGTCAATGGCTCTTCACGCAATGAAGATAAGTTGACAAAGGAGTCAATCTCATGCTTGAAAGATGATGTGAGAGGCAAAATTTGGTTAGTGGTTGAAGACTTCAAATCCTTTCTGAGATCAAAGGATGGAAAAAAGTTTATGCTCTACAGACATAACTAAAACTTCTTGAGGGTAGGAAAAAATAAATATGATAACTTAGATGTTGAACTAGTTTATCATCATTGCATGAAATCGGGACATTTCTAAAAAGAATACTCTCTCAGTAAGAAGAATAAGAAATGAAAAAAACAAGTGCTTTAAGGTAACATTGCGGGACCTTTTGAGCGATGTGGAAAAGTCAGAGACCAACTCAAGTGACGATGAGAGAGTGAGGTGTCATTGTATCGTGGTCAAGGACAATCCTTCAGATGATTCGGACGTGGAAAATTCCAAAACTAATGTATATTCTTCTTACGATGATCTATTTGGAAAATAAAATGAAATATTGGGTTAATTTGAAAGCCTTATTCACAAATACAGTTTCTTGAAAATAATATCTTCAAATCTAAAGAAAGAAAATAAATATTTGTAAAAGAATTTCGGAAAATCTACCTTAGGATTGAGTTTATCCAGTATAACAAGCATAGACACCTCATATTAAAATTGTAATGAATGTTCCTTATAAAGGATAAAATTAGTGTATTAACTCAAGAATTGAATAGCTTAAAAAATAAAAAATGATAATATCAAGGAGCTAATAAATTACACTATCATAGAAACCCTCTCTCCAAGTAAAAGAAATTTGAAACTAGTTGTACAACCATTGTGTCTAAGAATAAGATGCTTAAGTCTAAAAAATATTGACTTGTAGAAAGCCGTTCTTGTTGGTTGCAACAGGATTTAATATGTTTTTTTCTAATCAAAGGTTTGCAAACTCAAAAACTAACCATAACAAACATAAAGTTATAAACTCTTTTTTCTTAACTAAAGCAATCTCTCTTTACCAAGCCATTCAAATTGCATCATCTACAATCTATTTTTTGTGTTGTAAATTTGGGCATCTTTTTGTAGGATACAATACAAGGCAAATATTATAAAATAAATTTGGGCACCAAGGAAAACTATTTCTAACCAAGGTGGACTTTTTGAATACCTAAGTCACAAATTAATTCTTCTATGTAGGTACAACAAACAGCTAAGAGGCAAGATAGCACATGGTATCTAGATTTTGGCTTCTCATTGCACATTATTAGAAAGAAAGAGTTGTTCTATATCCTTGATAAGAAGAATGATGGAAATATGACTTTTGGAAATAATGACAAGGATAAAATTGTAGGAGTTGTGAACATAGGCAATGAATCCTTTAAACCTTTAGAAGTTACTCATTGATGGTTTTAAGCATAATCTCAGTTCTATTAGTCTGTTACATAAAAAAGGTATGTCTATCTTTGTCGAATCTACCATTTGAAAAATAATTTTCTTGAAATTAGGTTCAATTGTATTTACTAAAAAAAGACATGCTAACTTTTACAGCCTATATTTTAATGATATTAAGAATGATGGTGTAAAATGTTTGTTTGCGGGAGGAGAGGATGGCGAGATTTAGCATAGGAGGATTGAACATGCGAGGGACTACTGCAAAGCTCTAAAAAAAGAGCTACCAAGAGGTTTGTCTATCGCCACATTCAAGAGTGATAGTTTATGCGTGGCTTAAATGGAACGTAAATTTTTATAGATCATCTCATAAGTTGAAGCATCATGTAAGTTCTTCTGAACCTCTACAATTACTTCACTTAGATTTATTTTTTCTTATGCTTATGTAGAGTTTAGGGGGTAAAAGGTATTGTTTCTGGTAGTTGATGAGTCTATGTTTACTTGGGTCATATTTCGAGTTAATAAGAGTGATTGCTTTAGAGTTTTTGAATTTTTTAGAAAAGACTTGAAACAGATAAAGATCTCCCTATTTGTACTATTAGATCGGATCATGGAGGAGAATTTGAAAATAAGTTTCTCTATGATTTTTGTCCTGATAAGGGAATCACCCATGAATATTCTTCCCCTTGAATACCTTATTAGAATGGGAAAGTCAAGAGAAAGAGTTGAACCTTATGAGAGATGCTTAGAACCATATTGAATAAGTATAAGTTATTAAAGCACTTTTGGGCTGAGGCTGTTAATACAACATATTATGTAAGTGATAAATCTTATCTAAGATCATTGTAAGATAAAATCTCTTTTGAGCTTTATTATATAACAATCCTCGAGTGTCGCGCATGTCTTGTTTTTGGTTGTAAATGATATCTCTTAAACACGAAAGAACAATTAGGAAAATTTAATTCTAAAGCTGAAGATAAAAATTCTCATTTCTTTCTTTGTGAGTTTTATGCAAATGTTTATTTCATCTAAAAAAATAGAATCTAAAAATGTGCATTAAGCTGTAGATGATAAAAATTAGGTTGTTGCTATGTAAGAAGAAGAAATTAATCAATTCACAAGAAATAATATTTGGAAATTTATTCCAAAATCTAATGATCACCCAACAGTAGGAACTAAATGAGTCTTTAAGAATAAATTAGAAGGAAATGGCAATGTCATGATATATAAAGCTAGACTTATCAGTAAAGGTTATAACCAAATAGAATGGATTGATTTCGATGAGATTTTTACCCGGTTACTAGACTTAAGGCCATCAGGATTTTGCTTCCACTTTCCTATTAAAAAAATTTTAGTCTTTACCAAATAGATGTAAAAAGTATCTTTCTAATTGGTTATCTAAAGGAAGAAGTATATATTGAGGAACCCCTAGGTTTCATTGATCATGTTCTTCAAGATTATGTGCTCAAGTAAGACAAAGCCTTATAAGTTCTTAAACAAGCAACTTAAGCTTCATATGGTCATCTAAGTACCTGTCTACTAAAAACAATTTTAAAAAAGTGTTCGTAGCTAATACTTTATAAGTCCAATCTATTTGTAAAGATATTCTTAGTTCAAGTCTATGTTGATAATATTTTTTTGAAGTAAGGATCTTCACTGCAAATTTGAGAATCTGATGCATGATGAGTTTGGAATGAGTATAGTTATGGGAGAGTTGAAATATTTCTTAGTATTCTATGTGGAGCAAACAATGAATGGGGTGTTTATCACTCAAGGAAATTATGTAAAGGAACTTCTAAAATGCTTTAAAATAGATAGCCTAAAAGAAGCGTGAATTCCGATGAGCCTGTGCACAAAGCTTATTGTTTATTCTAGAAGTTAATTTATGAATAGGATAATATTAGGAGAAGATTAGGGGTCCTTGATCTCCTACACAAGTAGCAGACGTTAGAGGCCCAACAAACGATTCCTCTGCTTTCCCTCCGACAGTCAAGTTAGTAACTAATAAAAGTAGTACAAAGAGAAATGTAGAATCTAGTTGAGGGTTTAAATATTCTAGATTTTGAATGGTGGAAGTAGCATCCATTTATTGGAGAGTGTGGAGAAAAATTGGTAATCTGATCTGATTGGCAAAGTTGATATTTTACTTTTTCTTACGCATATCAACCACTATTAGGGCGAACATGAAGAGTCATTCTCATCAAATTTAATGTGACAACGATAAGGTGGTAGAGTATGGATGATGTTTGAGGAGTCATCATGATGTCTGCTTGTGTATTTAACGTGATGGTGACTGGGTGGCAGAGTATGGGTGCCATCTGGGGAGTCATCATAATGCCTGGTTGAGCATATATTGCAAGCAATGCTAACAAGGCTGTCAGGCATTATTTTCCTTACCTTAAGACTAATATTCTCTCGTAGAGTCTCGCCTAAAAATACCTTTTGACTCAGGCTTAGGCCTTTTCTAGAATTTGGCCATGTGTCGACCTTTGAAGGTTAGGTTCCCTACTACAAGTGAAGCTGACACCGGCAACCTGGCTAAGTCAAGTGAGGCCCTCAAGCCTTGAAGGAGGCCTAGGAAGTAGTTGACAGTAGAGCAAGAGTTGGCTACTGAGGCTATTGAGGAGGAGGTATCTCGAGGGGGCCAATTCGAGTGACCCTCCCTTCCTAGTGTATGTGAACTCTCTCCCTCTGAGTAGGAGAAGATGAGGTCGGGCTTCATTAGAGTGGCTAAGGCTAGACCACGAGATTGCTGATATTTAATGAACCACTTCATATTTGTACTGCGTTGTAGGCTCGATTCTAGAGGGTCAATTCTGGAGTCCAGGTCCAACTAGGCTCGTATGGTAGATTACTTCCGTCTTCCCAATAATCAAGTATTGTTGCACTTAGTACCCAACTATAGTCTTCATTAGACTCTACAGAGCTACCTTGCACGTGGCTTTCTTATGGAGATCTACTTTTTAGTAGGCTTGAGTCATCCCATGAGCTCTTCATCAAGCTTCAGGATGAGGTAGTGGTTCATATGGCTACTCTCTAGTTGATTGGTCGCTTAGCCACTTAGAGGGCCAATGAGTTAGACCAGGTAAAAAAAGACAGGGAGCTGGTAGACCGTGAGATGAATTGACACTCTGATGTTGTGAGGGTTGCCATCGAGGCTCTCTGGTGTAGAAGTGCACTCCCTGAAGCTGCTCAGAAGGAGATGAAAGCTATGATGGTGGAGTTGGATTGGGTCCTCCACGAGTTGGAGCCTATCAACACATGGAGTAAATAACTTAAGTTGAAAGTCTTGGGAGAGAAGAGGGAGATAGAAATTTCCTTGAGTGAGCCCTAGTGGCTCAGATTGAGATGGACAATCTAAAGGTGGTGTTAGATGATGAGGTGGCCATTCGGGATTCTCTACACAATTCTGCCGCCAAGGATACTTTGAGGGTAGAGCAACAATATAACTCTCTTTTTGATCAAATCTATGATCTCAAAGAGTAGTTATCCTTTCGAGCGTCGAAGCCTTTGAGGATAGAGTTATCAAGAAGTATCGTACTGGTCCACTTAAGGAAGCTTGAGCCTTCTCGTTTGTATAGTGGGCTTTAACAACTTGAAGGCCTAGCTTCCCATTGAGCTCAAAATCCACTCTAACCAATTCAAATACCCCCCCTCCTACATAAAGTTGTGGTCTACTTAAATGTCCTCACAGATAAGGAGGCGAATGGAAAATTAGATAATGGCTCGGCCATGGCGAATTCTAGTGTTGAGGCGGATTTTCTCCACCATCTAATCGACCACTATATTAGTGCTTAGATATATTTATGCAAGAATCTAACTAATTATACGTTATTACGATACTCACATAAGCCTTATTGATTATACTTTAATAATAATATATTATATATTATTATATATATAATATATATTATAATTATATGTTATTATATTATATATATATATTATAAATATATAATGTAAATAATTATTATATATATATTAATATATAATATATATATTTAATATATAATTAGATAATATATATTTATTATTATATATATATAATATATTATATATTAATATATATATATATGTATATATAATTAATATTATAATATTTTTTATATATGGTATAGTATTATATTAATATATTAAAATGTTGATATATATATATTATATATTATTAATATTGATAAATGTATTAATATATTATATAATATGTAATATATATAATATAATATATATAATTATGTAATATTTACATAAATATATCCATATAATATATATATACATTAATATATCATATATAATATATTTAATTATATACATTATATATATATAATAAGTATGGTAATATATATACAATATATCAATATATACAAATATATTACATATATATCATATATATATTAATATAAGATTTATGAATATAGATAATAATATACATACATATATTATATTATACATATATATATATAATATATATATATATATTTATTTATATTATATTATATATATATAGTATATAATTATTAATTATATATATATATTTATATATAAGTATTATATATATATATATGACTAAAAAAATTATACAGAGGCAAAAGTGAGAATTTGAGACCCCCGTGGTCCGAAT
>NC_033798.1:68206717-68227576 GCF_001876935.1 Asparagus officinalis | reverse complement strand
ACATGACTTTTTACAACATCTTAGACGAAATATATATATATATATATATATACATATAATATATATATATATAATATATATATATATATATATATAATATATATTTATATATAATATATATATATATATATTATATATATATATAGTATATATATATATATATATAATATTTATATATATATATATATCATTGTAATATATATATGTATATATAAATATTATATGTATATATATTATATATATATATATATTTATTATTATATATTATTTATATATATATATGTATATATACTATATATAATATATATATATAATATATGTATATATATATATATATATATATATATATGTATATATATATAATATAGTATATATATATATATATATATATATATATAGTATATATATATTAATGTATATTATACATATATATATATATATTATATATATAGCATATAACATAATACATAATATAAATATAATATATATATATTATATATACATATAATATATATTACATATATATGTATATATATACATATATACATAATATACATATATATACATATATACATATATATATATTAATAGAGATAGATATAGCATACATATATACATACATATATATATATACATAATATATATATATATATATCATATATATTATATCATATATATATATATATAATAGTATATAGTAATATATATATATATATTATATATATATATATATATATATGGACAAAAGATTTACAAGGCCCAAAAAGAGAATTTGAGACTCCTTCTGGTCGATTAAGTTGAGAAAATCCGCCTCAAACACTAGAATTCGCCGATTGGCCGAGCCATTATTCTAATTTTCATGCCCTCCTTTATCTGTGGAGCATTTAAGAGACACAACTTTATGTAGGAGGGGGGCCAGTATTTTGAATGGTTAGAGTGATTTTGAGCTCAATGGGAAGCATAGGCCTTCAAGTGTTAAAGCCCACTATACAAACGAGAAGGCTCAAGCTTCCTTAAGTGCGACCGAGGACGATACTTCTGAAAACTCTATCCTCAAAGGCTTCGACCGCTCGATCAAGGATAACTACTCTTGAGATCTTAGTAATTGCATCAAAAGAGAGTTATATTGTGCGCTACCCTCAAAGTATCCTGGCGGCAGAACTTGTTAGAGAATCCCGAATGGCCACCTCATCCATCTAACACCACCTTTAGATTGTCCATTCAATCTGAGCCACTAGGGCTCACTCAAGGAAATTTTCTATCTCCCAGCTTCTCTCCCAAGACTTCGAACTTAAGTTATTTTACTCCATGTGTGATAGGCTCCAACTCAGTGGAGGACAACGTCCAACTCCACCATCATAGCTTTCATCTCCTTCTGAGCGCTTCAGGGAGTTGCTTCGACACCAGAGAGCCCTCGATGCCAACCTCCAACATCAGAGTGTCAATTTCATCTCACGTCTACCAGCTTCCCTGTCTTTTTTTACCTGGTTCTAACTGCATTGGCCCTCTAAGTGGCCTAAGCTACAATCAACTAGAGAGTAGCCATATGAACACACTTACCTCATCCGAGCTTGAGAACGGAGCTCATGGCATGACTCAAGCCTACTAAAAAGTAGATCTCATAAGAAAGCCACGTGCAAGGTAGCTCTGTAGAGATCTAATGAAGACATATAGTTCGGGTACTAAGTGAACAATACTTGATATATGGGAAGACGGAAGTAATCTACCATACGACCCTGAGTGGACCTGGACTCCAGAATTGACCTCTAGAATCGAGCCTAACAACGCATACAAAATATGAAGTGATTCTTAAATGATCAGCAATCGCGTGCTAGCCCTTAAGCCCACTGCTATGAAGCGCCGACCTCATCTTCTCCCTACTTCAGAGGCGAGAGAGTTCACAATACACTAAGAAGGAGGGTCACTCGAATTGCCCCCTCGCAGATACCTCCTCCTCAATAGCCTCCAAGTAGCCAACTTCATTGCTCTACTGTCAACTACTTCCTAGGCCTCCTCAATGCCTTGAGGCTCACTTGACTTAGCCAGGTTCCGGTAGTCAGCTTCAGCTTGTAGTAGGGAACCTAACCTTCAAAGGTCGACAGCATGGCCAAATTCTAGAAAGGCCGAAGCCTGAGTCAAAAAAAAAAGGGTATTTTTAGGCGAGACTCTACGAGAGTTCTATAAATTTTTAGAAAAAAGCTCAGTTTGTACAATCAGTTTCATTTTGCTTGAATCTATTTATAAATTTATTTCTAAATTGATTTGCTGGGAGGATCACATTCAAACGAGTATGTTGTTTATTAGCTTTGAAGATCCAAGCCTTTACCTTGGATGAGTCAACGAAGATCAACTTACAAGGGTTTTTTATTGTGCCTTGCTTTTACTCAATGAAGATTAATTCCAAGGACTTTGAGTAACTTGGGTGGGTCAATGAAGACCATATTGCAAGGGCTTTTTGTTATGCATTGGGTTTACTCATTAAGGCTGATACTAAGGTCTTCAAGAACCTTGGATGAGTCAGTGAAGATTAAGCCACAAGGATTTGTTGACCTTCTTGTTTTGATGATGATTTACAAACAATTTACTTCTAATGTTGTTTGTCTAGTATTTGTGTTTTTATATCAATTATAGACAAACAACATGTTAGAGGATGGATGGATTACGCCATAATGATCATATCAAATGGAGGTTGGCGGAATAGTAGAGTGAAGAAAATGCAATTCAAGTTAAAGATCCAAGATCAAGCTTCATCCGCAAGTTTACCAAGTTGAGCTACAATGAATATCAAGATCAAGCTTGGGTAACAATAGTTTAGGTTTATATTATGTGTGTTGGTACTTTAAGCTTAATCATATATACACACACATTATATTGATTTCCTTGTACATATATAGTTATATATATACACAATTTAGCTTTGGTTTCCATGTGTATATAGTTTCATATATACATACATATTTTGGTTTCCAAGTTTATATAAATATGAATTTACATCTTTCATATTTATTATTTTGGTTTTTCATGTTTAAATATGAAACAATTGAATATAATTAGAAAATACATTTTTGTTTCATGTTTATATGCTTACATATGATTTCATCAATATCATTTTTATTTAGTTCAATGAAATCATGTTTTTTTGTTTTGAAAGTTTGCAAAATAAGTATTTTTGTAAAAATATTGCTTTCTTTGTATATGGACTTAACAATAATGATATACATCTTCTATTAAGTCTATATATTTATTTTGTAATGTTTCAAAATATGATTAAGCTAAAATGTCAGAACTCATGTGTTTACATTTTTATGTTTTGGACTATTTTGCAAAATGATGATATTTTTCATTTGGGAGGTCCTTTTAGAAAACCAGTTTTTGTAGCATGTGTATTATCATGCCTACAATCATTTCCCAAAGTTTTATATTTTTATGAATTTATTTGATTTTTTTAAACCCAAATTAAAATTGAGTTTTTTTGTGCACTTTAGGTCTGTGCATGTCTAGTCGACTCATTAGTCGACTCAAGAGTCGACTCATAAATCGACTCACGAAGTGCAGCGCAGTTATAATTTTTCTTCTACTGAGTTGACTCATATAAGGCGACTCATTAGTCGACTCATAAGTCGACTTATCAGAGAGCCGTTGCACAGTAACGGCTAGTTTTCTGATTTGTTTGTTTATGGGTTTTTGGTCTTTTCCTTGGGGTTTTTCCTGAAGTTTTGAGTGGGTATAAATACCCCATTGCCTTCAGCTCTTCAATTGATCCAAGAAAATGTTTTAATCAAGTTTAACAAAGGTTTAAGTTTGTTTAAAGGTGTTTAAAGCCTTGTTTCAAAGTTTCGGTTTTGTGAAGATAATTTCACAAGAAAAAGAAGAGATCATCATTCGGTGTTTGAGCTTTAACTCATCTCTCTCTCTCTCTCTCTCTCTCTCTCTCTCTCTCTTGATCTATAGAGAAGTTTTCCTAAACTCATTCTAGCTATTTATTGTTTTGTTTCTAATTTCCATAAGCTAGATTTATATTGAGTTTAGTTAAATTGTTTTTATTGAATCTCTTTGTTCACACACAACAGATTAGTGACTTTGAGTTGAGACTAATTGAGTTCTCACCTTGTTTAGAGAACAATCATTTGTTGTGAGCCTTAATTGTGTAGATCACTTTGTAATACACTTGTACACCGAGAGGAGTGTGTGGTGAGGACGTAGTCGATATCGAGAGGAGTGGCGTCGGTAGCCTAGTGAGAGGTGATAATTCCGAGTACTTGAGAGAGGCGATACGTAAGGACCAACACTTGAGGTTGTAGCTTGTGTATGTACTTTGTGAAGATTTGTGAGAGTTATCGGTTGACTTGATAACCGAGTGTGTAGAGTTTTCGGTTAGCTAGAAAACCAAGTGTGTAGAGAAGTTTCGGCTTTCAAACCGGGTTGTGTAGTGGATTCTCCTCGGGAGTGGGGAGCGGGGACTTAGGATAGAATGTCTGAACCTCGTGAACATATTGTGTGTTTGAGTTTGCATTGGCGCACCTTTTCTTATGTTCATATCTTATATCGCCATTGCCTATTGCTTGTTGTTAATCTTGTCCACTATATTGTTTAGTTTGTTTCCCCCTTGTGATAGTTTATATATCCTTGCATATACCATATAGATATCCCATTGCTAGGACATATCATCTTGCCCTTGTGATAGTTTATATATCCTTGCATATACCATATAGATATCCCATTGCTAGGACATATCATCTTGTGCATATTGCATATTCTTGCTCATAATTAGTTGTATATCTATCTTGCAAGAATATATTTATTAATAAGTTTTAATTGGCATAAAATTAGATTAGATTAGCATAAACCCTATTCACCCCCCTCTAGGGTTCTTTCCTAGGGGCATTAGGGTCTAACAATTGGTTTGAGAGCTTGGTGCTCTTTGATTTAAGGTCTAATCGCCTTGAGTTAAAGATCCAAGTTATCTTTTTATGCTAATCTTGTTTTGATTTTTTCTGTATCTTGCTTTCATATATATACATTATGGATATGCACGGTGTACTTTGTTTAGGTTATTTCATCAATATTGCTCCTAGATTAGATAATTTTCCCTATGCCTAATGGTGTATTAGATTTAAACTTTTTGTTCGATCTAGACACTTCGATTTATGGGAAATTATAGATGATGCTTATTTTGCACCCACTACGGAGAAATCCATGTGGTGTAAAAATGATCATAGAATGTTTACAATGAACAAGCTTTTGTTAGAATTTTTGCTTAATGCTTTTGACTCATTCTTTTCTAATAATTTTGTTCATTTTGATAGTGCTTACAATTTATGGAAATTTATAGAAGTACATCAAGGCAACTTGGAGGAAATCCGACGTAGTTTGGAGAATTCTTCTTCAAGTGAGTGTGGAGCATCATTATGCACATGGCCACTAGGCGATAGCCTAGTGTGGTAAGCAAGTCCGAATCCGAATATGAATTATCTTTTGATGAACTCGCCTGTGCTAGTAAAAAATTATTGCATGCTTATAACAAATTGCATAAAATTTTTATTGATTTATAAAGCAAGCATGAAGGTTTAAAATCTGATCATGAGAAGTTAGCTTCCAAATTTGATATCATTTCTCAAGAGAAGGTTTAAAATCTGATCATGAGAAGTTAGCTTCCAAATTTGATATCATTTCTCAAGAGAATGATGCTTTTAAAGAAAATAATGATATGCTAAATTTGGAAAATAATAATTTTAAATTGGATATTACTAACTTGACTCATGACAAAAATAAGGCCATGTTAGAAGTAGAGAACATACAAAATGATACTTTTTCTTTTATAAATGACTATTTATGTTCTACTACTAATAAAAATGCATATATGCCTAAAAATGAAGAATTGAATCTTGTGAATAAACGCATTTCATCTTTAGATTTAACTTTAAAAACATGCATTAATAATCATAAGAGGATTATGGATATGTGTGCCAAGTCTAAGTCATCATCCTCTCATTATGCACACATATATAGCAAAGTTTACAAATACTCTATTTGCGGTCGAAAATGTCATTTATCTAAATTTTGCTATGATGCACACAAACATAAGAATGCTAATGCTCTTTGTGCATCTCATGTAGCTTCTTCATCTTGTACACTTACACATTCACATGCTCATTCTCACAAAATTCATCATAAGCATGCTAGTGTGTTTAAGTGTGATCTTTGTGGTCGTTTTATCATTTGGCCGAATATTATTTTGATTTAAAAAAGAAATCTCATTTGCCAAATGCTTCTAGTAGACCACATGCTTTTAAATGTGATATTTGTGGTAGGTTTGGACATCTTGCTAAATTTTGTTTTGATATGCAAAAAGCTTCTAAGTTGCAATATGTTCCAAATAGACCATTGTTTAATAATGTTTCTTATTTGCAAAATATTTCTAGAAGACAATCTTTATTTGCAAATGGTTTCCGTGCACGAGCATATGGTCCACCAAATGAGTCTCTTTCATTGCACAAATTGCAATCGGAAGGGTCATTGAGCAATTATTGTTATGACCGGGTTAGTGCACCAAATGTGCCTAAGAGGGTTCATAACCCTAGGGCTCTGAGCTTTATTAATAGGGGTCATGTCCCTAAATCTCTCGGTACCAAGAATTCTTGGGTACCAAAACAAATTTGATTTTAAACCAATAATTTTAGTGTTTTTCTTTTTCCTTTTCTTGGTTTTGAAAAATATGTTTTAAAAAAAACTTTGAATATGAAAAAAAAATTTCTTTGATTAATTCTTTTGTTTTCACGATTATTGGTTTTGTTTTGATGAGAGGTTTGTATTTATATAACCCCCCGGGTTTATTGGGTGTTTATTTCCCAAATCATGTTCACCGGGTGCTAAAATGATTATTTGGATTGGGACAAGCTCTAGAGCTTGATATTGTTGCCTCTCTTAAAAATTGTGTTTTGATTTGTTGCTTTAAATTCATTATATTTCACTTATATGATGATATTTATGTGTTTGTGCTTATGGATTATCTATTCGTGTCTTATAATGTATTCTATGAGTGGTTTGATCAAGTTATACAAAGAAAATTTTCTTCTTTGATCAAACATTGTTTTTTGGACTCAAATCTTAATTTATGACTTCATTTGAGTGATTTGTTTTCACTTGAAAACTTTTTTCATGGTTCTCATGTTTTCCTCATTCATTAGTTTTCATAAATCTATTTTTATACACTATGTTTTTATAATTGTGTAATGAGACACTTCTTTCATAAATGACATATTAATATGTGTTCTCATTGTCTTGTTTGTATGTGAGTTATGTTTAGCATATCTTTCATTTATGCTTACTCACATGTTTTTGCCTTAGCTTACATTTCATATATTCTATATGGTATTTTGATAGGGGGAGTTATTCCCTATACTTGTTTTTACTCACTCATGCATATTGATAGGGGGAGCTTTTTCTCTCTTCATTCTTGATTGTTTTCCTCTTTTTGATGTTGTCAAAGGGGGAGAAATGTTATGAGTATACATTTCCTTGTTTATATGCATGTGAATTATAATTTATATATTTATTTCCTTTCATGCATATATCTGCTTGTAAATTGTTTGTCATCATAAAAAATGGGGAGATTGTTGACCTTCTTGTTTTGATGATGATTTACAAACAATTTACTTCTAATGTTGTTTGTCTAGTGTTTGTGTTTTTGTATCAATTGTAGACAAACAACATGTTAGATGATGAATGGATTACGCCATAACGATCATATCAAATGGAGGTTGGCGAATAGTGGAGTGAAGCAAATGCAATTCAAGTTATAAATCCAAGATCAAGTTTCATCCGCAAGTTTACTAAGTTGAGCTACAATGAAGATCAAGATCAATCTTGGGTAACAGTAGTTTAGGTTTATATTATGTGTGTTGGTACTTTTAGCTCAATCATATATACACACACATTATATTAGTTTCCTTGTATATATATAGTTATATATATATACACAATTTAGCTTTGGTTTCCATGTATATATAGTTTCATATATACATACATATTTTGGTTTCCAAGTTTATATGAATATGAATTTACATCTTTCATATTTATTGTTTTGGTTTTTCATGTTTAAATATGAAACAATTGAATATAATTGGAAAATACATTTTTGTTTCATGTTTATATGCTTACATATCATTTCATCAATATCATTTTTATTTAGCGCAATGAAATCATGTTTGTTGTTTTGAAAGTTTGCAAAACAAGTATTTTTGTAAAAATATTGCTTTCTTGGTATATGAACTTAACAATAATGATATACATCGTCTATTAAGTCTATATATTTATTTTGTAATGTTTCAAAACATGATTAAGCTAAAATGTCAAAACTCATGTGTTTACATTTTCATGTTTTGGACTATTTTGCAAAATATTGATATTTTACATTTGGGAGGTCCTTTTAGAAAACCAATCTTTGTAGCATGTGTATTATCATGCCTACAATCATTTTCCAAAGTTTACCATTTTTCTGAATTTATTTGATATTTTAAAACCCAGTTTAAAGTTGAGTTTTTTTTGTGCACTTCAGGTCTATGCATGTCTAGTCGACTCATTAGTCGACTCATGAGTCGACTCATGAGTGGACTCATGAGTTGACTCATAAGTCGACTCACGAAGTGCAGCACAGTTGTGATTTTTCTTCTGCTGAGTCGACTCATATAAGACGACTTATTAGTCGACTCATAAGTCGACTCATGAGTCGACTCATAAGTCGACTTATCAGAGAGCCATTGCACAATAATGACTAGCTTTCTGATTTGTTTGTTTAAGAGTTTTTGGTCTTTTCCTTAGGGTTTTTACTAAAGTTTTGAGTGGGTATAAATACCCCATTGCCTTCAGCTCTTCAATTGATCCAAGAAAATGTTTTAATCAAGTTTAACAAAGGTTTAAATTTGTTTAAAGGTGTTAAAAGCCTTGTTTCAAAGTTTCAATTTTGTAAAGATAATTTCACAAGAGAAAGAAGAGATCATCATTTGGTGTTTGAGCTTCAACTCATCTCTCTCTCTCTCTCTCTTGATCTATAGAGAAGTTTTCCTAAACTCATTCTAGCTATTTATTGTTTTGTTTCTAATTTCCATAAGCTAGATTTATATTGAGTTTAATTAAATTGTTTTTATTGAATCTCTTTGCTCACACACAATCTATTGAGCTTATAGTATTTACATTCATAGTATAATTTGGGTTGTGGGGTTTGTGACTTTGAGTTGAGCCTAATTGTGTTCTCACCTTGTTTAGAGAACAATCATTTGTTGTGAGCCTTAATTATGTAGATCACTTTGTAATACACTTGTACACCGAGAGGAGTGTGTGGTGAGGACGTAGTCGATATCGAGAGGAGTGGCGTCGATGGCCTAGTGAGAGGTGATAATTCTGAGCACATGAGGGAGGCGATACGTGAGGACCAACACTTGAGGTTGTAGCTTGTGTATGTACTTTTTGAGGATTTGTGAGAGTTATCGGTTGACTTGATAATCGAGTGTGTAGAGTTTTCGGTTAGCTAGAAAACCGAGTGTGTAGAGACGTTCTGGCTTTCAAACCGGGTTGTGTTGTGGATTCTCCCTGGGAGTGGGGAGCGGAGACGTAGGACGGAAGGTCCGAACCTCGTGAACATATTGTGTGTTTGAGTTTGCATTGGCGCACCTTTTCTTATGTTCATATCTTATATCGCCATTGCCTATTGCTTGTTGTTAATCTTGTCCACTATCTTGTTTACTTTGTTTCTCCCTTGTGATAGTTTATATATCCTTGCATATACCATATAGATATCCCATTGCTAGGACATATCATCTTGTGCATATTGCATATTCTTGCTCATAATTAGTTGTATATCTATCTTGTAAGAATATATTTATTAATAAGTTTTAATTGGCATAAAATCGGATTAGATTAGCATAAACCCTATTCACCCCCCCCCTCTAGGGTTTTTTCCTAGGGGCATTAGGGTCTAACAGGATTTTCAACTTGCATTATGGGAGTCGATGAAGACTGACTCTATGAAAGTTTTTTTTGTTTCTTGTGTTTACTCATGAAGGCTAATACCAAAGGCTTTTATTACCCTTGATGAGTTGGTGAAGACTAAGTCAAAAGGATTTTTCATTGTGCATTGGGTTTAAGTACATAAAGACTATGACGAAGAGCTTTATGTACCTTAGACAAGTTGATGAAGAGCAAGTTGTAAGGATTTTTTTTGTTGTGCCAAGTGTTTAGTAATGAAGACCGATACCAAAGGAATTGAGTACCTTGGATTAGTAGATAAAGTCAGAGTTGCAAGAATTTTCAATTGTGCCTTAGGTTTATTCATGACGGCCGATACCAAGGGCTTTTAGTACTTTGGATGAGTCACTAAAGACAGAGTCACAAGGATATTTTTATGCCTTAGATTTACTCATGAAGATTAATACTAAGGTTTGAGTACATAATATGAGCCAATGAAGATTGAGTCGCAAGGATTTTTTTGTTGTGCCTAGAGTTCACTCATGAAGGTGGATACCAAAGGCTTTAAGTACCTCGGATGATTTGGTTAGGACAAACTCAGAAGTATTTTTTTATCACTACCTTCATTTCCAAGATTTTGAGAAAAAGATAAACAACTTTTCGTTGATATGGGGATTCTTTAGTTACATTTGTAGGCGTCTAAAAATACGTATAGGTATCCACACACAACTCGAGACAAAGAAAAGACGATGAACATCATTATCCAAGTCGAAGAGGATTATTCGAGTCAAAGAGGATCATCTAACGCCGACAAGTGCACGAAGCGAATCGGCGAACCATTGATGACGTGGTGACCAACCACCGGGAAGGCCAATGCCAAGTGGCCGGAGTGCTCACCGGCTACCGCCAAGTGGTCCACACGCTCATCGGCCACCGAAACAGCGAACCAAGTGGCCCGTGTGCTCATCTACCACCGAAACAACAAACCAAGCGGCCCGTGCACTCACCTGCCACCTCTATGTGGCCCTCGCATTCATCAGCTAGCTCCAAATGGTCAGTACGCTCATCGGCCACCGAAACGGTGAACCAAGTGGCCTGCATGCCCATCGGTCATCATCAAGCGACTTGCGCGTTCACGAAATGCATGAAGCAAATCTGTAAAGTGTACAAGTCAAAAAATGACAGAATGCACGTAGAAGGGCGAAACAAGTCCAGACCGAACATACTGAGAAAGCCCCTGGCGGCCGAGTCGCGTCAAAACGACTCGTTGGTGGCTCGGACCAGGCCGAGCCACCAAATGGTAGTTCTCACCTGAACCGAACAGGTTCGGTTCGTTTTGCACCCGGTTCAGCTAGATTCGATCCAAAAATGTGTTTTGATGGTTTTTAATGTGTTTTCATGGGATTTCTTCTATTTCAGAGGTTCCTAACTGCGTAGATGTTATCTTTAAACGTGGTTACATGGTTGTCAACTAAGGCTAAGGCCAAATCCATCACTCTTATCCGAAAACCCCCAACCGAAGCCTATAAATACAGGTCTAGGGGCTCATTTCACAAAGAGGAAATGAATAGGGCGAAGTGCTGCCAAATTAAAGAGTGGAGCATAAATTTTAGAGGGTTATCAGATCTTAGCAAGGTTCCTTAATAAAAAAGAGAGAGAGTTCGAGAGATCTGAGACCTATTTCCCACCATACTCCGGATTTAAGCTTGGTCTTAATCCTGAGAAGAGTCGTAATCTCGCTTGGTCAGGATTACCACTTCTACGAATACTTCCTTTGTGAAGTAGGAGCTTTGATTATTAATCTGTCAACCGTATCTGATCCATGATGGTCCACGGATATCAACCTCCCCAGCATAGGTGAAGTTCCCACACAAACAATAGGTGATAAACATCTATTGTGTGTTGTTTACAAAAATTGTAATCTTTCATTTTTGTCATTGTTTAAGGAGATCTTATAAAAAGATCAACTTTTTTTATTAGAGTTTATTATAATGACTGAAGTTGTAATAGATTTGATGATAATGAAAACAACAACTTCTGACTCAAACAAGCTGGCGACCACGGTGGGAGCTAACAGCTTTGCTGCCGAAGCTGTCATGCCGTAACCATGGATACGGATCCTGGTTGACAAAGAGGTCAAGTACGAGTTTGACCAAATGAAATTCGAGGAGTATCTGTCGTCCTACTCCTCCAAATCCTCTACCCCTACAAGTGCAGGAAGATCAAAGCCTTCGTTGTTGCTGCAATCATGCATTACAACGCCCCTTTGGCCTCTAACAAAGTCGGATCTATAGATCTGGACTCCTCCTCAATCAAGGAGATAGCCGCTGGCCAAAGCTTTGGAGCCAGTTGATGGAATCCACTATGATACGGATCTGAAGTCTAGAATGCGCTAAGCACCGTAACAGCGAGCAGATGACTCCTCCTCCAAGCTAGCGATGAATGAATAGGTCCACGTCAAAAGCACGCATTCAACCCTTGAAGAGCAAATCCAAAAACATCGTGCGTTACTTGCGCATGCATGGATTCTCGTGCAAGAAGCGCAAAAGTTGAAGGAGGAAGAGGTGGTCAAGAAGCCATCAAAACTTCACCAAGTCTAGAAGCCAAAGTACGAAACAACGTCAAAAAAAAGTCGAACAACATCTGGAACTCGCGAACAATCCCTAGCTGTCTCAGCCCAAACTAAGTCACCAAATGGTGATTCGTGCCTAAATAAAACCGGTTCGGTTTGTTTTTCTCCGGGTTCACCTCTTGCAGTCCCGTCTAAGCCTCTGACAGTTGTTGTTCCTATCCCGATGAATCACGCACCTTTAGTAGAGCCACACGGCTGCGTCGACTTGTTCCAATTCAAGATGAGGATGGCAGATCGCCTGGGTCCATTACACAAGAATCGAGGTAAAGTTCTAATCAAAGTACGCTTGGGTTCAATGACTGAAACCTGAACAACTACTCGAGCAGGGGGTCGTACTCACCCTCACAAAAGGTCCGAGCCTTTTCATAAAGAGGAAACTCCTATAACCAATAATCTCTGACTGCGTGTCAAAGTCCAAGAGCCCGTTGAGGTCTCATGCTCACGAATGTGTTGCTCAAAACATGCGACTCTTGAGAGTGTTAATAAGACATCGAACCCCAAGAAGGAAACATTTTCGTCTGACCACGATGACGTTATACCTGGGAAGTCGTGCCAACAAACGATAGGTTACTCTGATAATTATGCCAATGAGTTGTACTATTGGGCTGGGGGTACGAAGAGATCTCGAAAGAGAGATACCCGGGAGACGGACTTTCATTGTTCGTACGCCAAATTAATCAGGGCAGTATTATTAGCATGTAGCTACCCTAAGATCGCTCCAAAACGTTTCTCGGTATTAGAAAAGATCTCCACCAAAACATCCAAATCCAAGCCAAAGTGTTTCTGTAGAAAAAGATCAGCTGCGCAAGATGACAAACTCCTAGAAGTCATTATCAATATGGTCGATAAAGGAAAGTCAACGCAGAGTTTTAGTCCCCGTCATTTTTCAGACGTATCCCAACATATAACTCGGTTACGCGCGGGAACTACTAGGCGTAGGGACTATCAGAGCATGAATAGAAGATTATCGTCGGATGATGAAATATCAGATGCTAACTCTATAGTCGCTTCTGACAATATGGTATCCAACCCAGGATAATTCCGCGAGGCATTTATGGTCAACACCGAGCAAATGGCTAAAATCATTGAGGATCTTTGGCTAAGCAAAAAGAGAAATTCAAGTTTAAATTTGAAATGGCTATGATGCAGATGAAAGAGGGGAATGACCAACAGATCCGAGCCTTATCGAATCAGATAGGTGAATCCAGTCATCGCAATAATGTTAGTCAAGAAGCTAGCGATTCAGATATGGATGAACACCTTAATGCTGATAACCCTCCTGTTGACTAGAATGTTTGGGGTAGCCTCACTAAAGACAATGACGCTGGAGGTGGTCCCACCAAAGATGACAATGTTAGGGGTGTTCGCATTGTTCCTCTTAGAAATCGTCCAAAGCATGATACAGGCGAGGACGAGAAGATGAAAAACTCGAGAGCAAAATCATCACTCTGATGTTTGTTCGAGAGGTGAAGAAGACCAGTATTACGTGTCCTTACCCAAGAGAGTGGGAGTCGATCACGTACCCAGCGATGTTTAACCCGATCAACTTCACGTTGTTCGACGGAAAGGGTCCTACTCAATATCTTATCTACTTCAAATCCCACTTGGGAGTGATCTTTGGCAATGAAGCTTTGATGATTCGGTCATTCCTTGACACCCTTTACGGGCCTACCTTTGATTGGTACCGCTGTCTCGTGCCTGGAAGCATCAACAGCTGGGATGATATGGAAGGCTCATTGCTTAGCAATTTCTTTGATGATGACACCAACGTATCAATCAGGATGCTCTTCGATGAGAAACAGGAAGACGATGGGACGGTCAACAACTTTATCAAACGCTTCCAGAATAAGGCGATGAACTGCCGAGATCCGATCACAGAGGACTTCATCCTCCAAACCTGTCATAACAACCTCTCTTTGGATGTGTCGGAAGTTATGGGAGTAGCACCGTCCAGCACCTGGAAAGAGTTGAAGGTGCACGGAGAACAGGCCGAACGCTTTCTTAGAAGGAATAAAGCCGAGAGAAGCCAACCGACGGCCAATCCTCGGAATTCGAACCTCTCCTCCTGTAGTAAAGGGAACGCACTTGCAGTAGTTGTTGATGTTAATCAGACATCACAACAGTAATCCAGGAGACAACAAAAGAATTTGGGTCTGAGACTCAAAAAAGAGTACTCCTTCAAAAACGAAGACGTTCCGGCCGTTTTCGAATCCCTCCTTAAAAATAACAAGATCAAGCTACCACCTATCGCAAATCAAGAGGAAGCTGACAATACTGCAGATCCAAAGTACTGTGCGTACCATAGGAGGATCCTTCATCCTACCAAGGCTTGCTTTGATCTTAAAAATAGCATCCAAACCTTGGTTGAAGCTGGCGTCATAACGCTAAATTAAGCCGAATGCGTACTCCGAAGAGTATACGAGTATAAACTGCTTCTCAATCATCTAATAGGTATACGAGTATAAACTATTTCCTAATTATAATGAGAAGTTCCTGGAAAAATATCATATGTGATATTCTTAAGGATAATCCGACCATTCAGCTGAGTATAATGTTAGACCCAGTTTCACAAAGAAAGCTATGGGTGGATGTAACTAGAAGTTCCCGAAAGAATGCTATATATTGTGTTCTTAGGGATAACCCAGTCACTACAAAAAGGGAATGAATAAGAAACTCCCACTTGGACTCTGAATGCTTCCAAGAGTGAAACACATTCTATTGCTAGGATCAATTTAACTAACTTCCAAGCACTCTTTTGCTGAGATGAGATTTGATCACTTTGTTGGATCAATCTTCCCTCACAAAAAAAACTCCCACTGATGTTTGATGATTCAAAATCTTCCACCACAAAGTCCCTCACTAATCAAATTAATTTACGGTGGGTCCAATAAATTATTTCAGGTTTAATCAACTCAAACTTCCGCTACGTCTGTGCAATCAACACTTCCATGGTTAGAGTTCATACATAATGCTTAGAATTTTGATCTGTCAATCCTTAACAAATTGTCAAACCCTTTCGTGTTAAGTTCTTATCATTTGACACTAAGAACCCCTGCTGAGTAATCGGTACAAGTCAACACTCCCTTGTTCGCGGGGAAAGTTGGTGTTTTCTTCATTATCGATTCCATTGCACTCAGTTAACAACTTTATGGCGTTACAAAGAGATCGCGTCTTTTATAAGATCCGGCTTACAATGAAAATCAAAATAAAACAAAGAAATCAAAATTACAACTTCTCTCTTTACCGAACAAATCACAAGATCCTGTTATCCGTCTCTTGCTTCTGTGGGTTGTTTGCCTGGCGCGGTTGCTTACCGTGGACCACCGCGTATCTGGATCCAAGTAGATCTACGAGTATTACGGGTATTATCCCACCAAGGAGATAATAGCCGGGAGGGATCGTTTCACCAAGGAAACGACCGCTCGAATCTCGGGATCTAAGAACCAAGCTTAAGATCCGGAGTGTGACGACGTAGATCTGAGGATTAGACTCTCTCGAACTCCTGCTTTTCGGTGCGGGTGCTCGCTAAGAATCAAATCCGGTCTCCAAGTCTTCAAGCCTTCAGATCTCCGAGTTGAGGTGACAATTCGCGCGCAGAGTTTTCGGCTCTCTCCAAAGTTTCAGAAGAAGTCCCTCAATGAACGAGTACTAGGCCCATACAGAAGAGATCTCATCATCTATCAAGCATTCACCATATCGACGAAACTCGGAAACAAATAGAGAATGCACACTTATG
This sequence comes from Asparagus officinalis, assembly GCF_001876935.1. Taxonomy (NCBI): domain Eukaryota; kingdom Viridiplantae; phylum Streptophyta; class Magnoliopsida; order Asparagales; family Asparagaceae; genus Asparagus; species Asparagus officinalis. Next base: position 68,211,245 of record NC_033798.1, on the reverse strand, counting down.
GACCGTGCAAACTGCTGTCTGACATCAGAAAAAATCCGCGGCCCTCCACGCTGCCATTCTCAAGCAACTGTAGGCAGGGGAACAGAATGGTAATGTGCGTTCGAGCACCGCAGGCAATCATATCCGGCGATGAGGACAAACCAGGCCACAGATAAGCGTACGGGACTCGCACCTTAAAGCGTGGGAATTTAACTGGTGAATTCGTCTCAATTCCGTGTGAACGCACTGGAAAGCGTCCGAAGTCCTCTGTGAATATTAGCCACAATCACGGAAAAGTGAGAGTTACCTTTTTTAAAGCGACTGAACTGCTGGGTAAGTACCATCCAGGGCAAGGCAATCGCCAGACTGATAATTGGAACTACCACTTTTTCAACCAGGATAGCAAGAAAGCCGCAAGAAGTGTCATCGGTTCGAATTGTGGGCGGTAGCGTGCCAACAAGAATGACTTGACTAATGGTCTTCGCAGGAAAGCCACCCTCAGGACCGCCGGTGGTGTAAGATGAGCGTCGATCTTCTTCAGTAGACTGTTCAGCCTCTGAAGGAGTGAAGGGCCAGCTCACAAATATCCTCGCCATGGAGTGCTGCTCGCAGATTCTTGAAACAAGTAAAGTTCGCAAATTGTTTCAGACTCACACCAAACCTGGTCCTCTGTGCTAAGGGCTCCGACCTGTGGCCCAAAAGCAATATGGAATGACAAGGTGAGTCCGTCATAAGAGTTCCCCAAAAATAAACTGGTCAGCATGCGATCTTTAATGGCCTCAATTCATACTGGAAAGAAAGTACTCCTGGTATAGTAGCATTGTCCCAATGGACAAGCCAGAAATGCCTGTGCATCTCGTGAAGAGCCAACCTAACTCCCCTGCCGGGTAGAAAAGTGTTCGAGTCCTGGATTATATTAGCTCGAACGAGTGGCTTTGGAATGGTGAAGGAGCAACACGGGAAGCTCAGCGGTTGCGCACGAAATTGGCAGCGCGCAGGTGCGCATCGGGTAGTCTGACACCCGGGTGTGATTCGCATATTCCGCTCGAGCTAGGAACCACGCTGTTACGGGTTTGCAGAGGTGGGCATGAAGACAGCGGAGGGACACCGAACTAAGGTATCGTGCGCGGATATGGCACCGGTCTCGGAGAAGCGGTCGCCATGGCGGCAGACTGTCCGGACTAGCCCAGCGAGAAACAGTGCACGCAAGCGGGGCTCCACGCAGCCAAGGAGCACCCAGGTGGAACAAAAAAGCCACAGAATGTCTCAAACATGATAAGGCAAGGCCATACACGGTGGCACGACGGCTGCATACAAACTGCAAGATGCAAACTCCTGCTTCCTCGCCCCATCGGCTCAAGACGTATGTCGTCAATGACGGCTCCACAGGACTTGTCGAAGAGTGGAACCCAACCGTAAAACCTGTGACGTGTCGCTGGCGTCTCCGGTCTCAGAAACAGCGATGACGATTCCTGCAAAGGTGGACAGCGGTAGCAAGGAACTCGTTACGTGGGGGTTCGTCCCAGCCCCATACACCCAAGGACGCAATCCGGTAAACACGACTTCTGCCGAACCAGGAACCGCCGAGAATGAGTTAAATATAGCCGCAATGGACACTCATCATGATCCTTCTGTCAAGCGCCACGACATCTCCCGTGGTCACAGCCTGACGATCTGAGGCTCAGTCAATGAAGCGATGGCCGAGGAATCTCCGGGCAAGTATATGAAAGCCATTGCCGTCTGTGAAGCTATCGAGCAATGCTCCAGGCACCAATGAATACGCTTCTGGGTTCATCGACAGACACAAATAGGAAATCGCTGCTTCGAAGAGGTGAGTAGAGCTGGCGTCCCTTCACCACAAAGGCGGCATCATGTGATTAGCTTGGCGAATAGCTCGATGACCACCTTCGCCTCAGCCACTTGGGCAACCTCAGTTCGACGTGTCCGAAGCAAACTGAGGGTAGCTGGAATAGGGGAAGGATCGTTGGAGTTCGAATAATGCTCGCCACTCCGTCCATATATTGCGTGGGACCAGGAATGATCCAGAAGGGGTACCCACTGCAAAATAGACAGTTAAACACTGGTTAGTCTGCGAATTATAAAAGGAAATTGAACTCATCTTAAACAAATAGCTAAGATAGAGTCATTGCCTTATAAAGGGTGAGACGATATTGGCACATTGTGCAATCACAAAACAGGGTATGTCGACAACATATCCTGCCTATATAACGAATGTAGTGTCAAATCGCCCCCTATTATGAGATGTGGTTTTGACCAAGCAAAACCCATCTTTAAAGGCGTCGAATCCTCTACCAAGGAGAATCAAGGCTTTTCCCGATCGCCTCACCAAGGAGAGCAAATGGGGTAAAAGGACTAAATTTGGCAAATTCTCGAAAGAAGAGGGTTAATTTGCAAAAATTTCCATAAAAGCGTCAATCTCACCAAGGAGAATCAAGGCTCTTAGCTCCCGATTGCCGTCGCCAAGGAGAACACGTGGGTTTTATAAAAGGGTCAATTTCACAAATTTATAAGAAGAAAAAGGTTTTTATTTGCAAAAGTAGCTCACCAGCATAAGAGGGAGGCGCGCCAATCAAACCGACATGGCACGGGGAAAGCGCTCTCGGGCGCAGACATGCGCTTGCAAAATAACTCAAGGTTAGATTTAAAAAATAATTTCGCCGCTAAATTTTTGCATAAAAACCCCTCAAATTGCATTTTACCCCCCTGAAAAATTAGCTCGAGCTCGAAATCACCCCTCAAATGCATGAATTAAATTGAGCGCATGAAAAATATCCAATGTGGAACGATTACTTAAGAAAAGTCTCGAATCCAACGAAGATGAGACCATTGTTAGGAAACTTTCACCACCGTGCTCGAGGGCTCCGAGAGGAATTCTAAAATATTTTTAAGGATCATCTCAGTCAAAGATCATAAGCGAAACCCAGATCTTCGGATAAATATCAATTTCGAGAGAAAAACGCTCGAGGGAAGAGAAAATCAAAAAGGAGGAGAGGGGGGGACGCCCTAGAAGAGAGGAGGAAAAGAAAGAAAAAAGAGGCAAAAAAAAACCCTCTTTTATACCTAAACCAATTCTGCTGAACCCCAGACCAGACCAGACTGAACCCAGACCAAAGCCAAATTGGACCAGACTGGCTCAGAATGAGCCAAATTGATGCCCAGAATGAGCCAAATTGAACCAGATTGAACCTGGCGGCAGACCGGACCAAATGAGCCAAATGAAGCAATGAGCCAAGAATGGACCAAATGAGCCAGAATGGAACCCCCGTTGAACCAAATCCGAACCAGAAATTCAAATTGAGCAAATTGAAACGTCGAAAACAACAAATCTCAAATCGACGAAGCCGTTCATCATTAGTTGATTCTTGGCCTCTCCCACATGGTTTTGAAGGTTGGATAGACTTTTGCAAGCCGAAATTACCTGCCTTATTTGGTCATTATTAGGGCCAAATTTTTCAGCCTTATTATCGACCCGTTCAAACTCATTTGTACTGAAGAATACTCAATAAGGTATCGAGTATAAACTATTCCTATTGTTTTGAGAAAGTTCTGGAGGAAAATTTTTTCTAAAAAATATTCTTAAGGATAACTTCAAATAACACACGCGGACACACGCGTCACAAATGAAGACTCAATGCTAACAACACGACGTTGATTGTACGTCACAATAAGCACGAAGCTAAGACTGAAAATCAGTGAATTGACTTCAAAAAGTTCAAATCCAACAAACGGTCAGACATAAATGCAGTACCGGAACCCCTAACAGCATTCTACAAATGCACTGAAGAGATGCCGAGGATTGAAGAGAAATCAGAACAAAATCATTTCCAGGTCCCGTTACACAAGCCCGACAAAGGGTTAGGAATCATATTCCAAGCATTCCAAGACTCTTCAGTACAATAACAGAAGCTGAAAACTTGGAGGGGGTATTCTGTAGCGCGTATAAAACTGCTTATAGTCCTTACACAGCTCGCGCGATGATTCGAAAAACGACGAACGTTCAAAGCAAACGAAACGAATATAAGAAGGCTACAAGCTAACGAACTGCATGTGAACAACGTTAGTGGTTCGGGGAGTCCGACGGCGATCCTTCCAACAAGTGCGATTTGACTCAAACACCGACTGAGTTTACTGCCAAAATCCAGAATAAGTCAAAATCAAGCAAACACAACACGAACAACGACCGAAACAACGGCAAAAACAGAACGAAACCAGCGCACCTGGGGGAACTCGGCCACGACCGAACCACCCTAAGGTGCTCGGCCCAAGCCCGGCCACCCTAGTGCTCGGTGCCGCAGCCACCCAGGTTGCTCGGCCCAAGGCGAGGCCACCTTCAGGGTGCTCGGCCAAGGCGCATGCACCCTGAGGTGGCTCGCCAAGCCGAGCACGCCCAGGTGGCTCGCGCCAAAGGCCGACCACCGCTGAGGTGGCTCCGCCAAGGCGAGCCACCCTGGGTGCCTCGCTATGCCGAGCCACCTAGGGTGGCTAGCTCAGAACTGTGCAACGCACAGTTCTGAGAGGCCTATAAATA